>NC_091294.1:22484795-22749208 GCF_038502225.1 Cherax quadricarinatus
CACATTTAACTTCCTAAAGTCAATCACTGGGCACCAAGTACCATCCTTCTTAGGTACTAGGATCAAAGGCGCATTCCAAGGTGAATTGCTAGGTGCAATAACTCCATCATCAAGCATTTGATTGATCAATTCTTCTGCGACAGCAACTTGTGAATGAGGCATTCTGTACGCAGGTATATAGATAGGTCTAGTACCAGGTTCAAGTGGTATACGATGGGACAATAAGTTCATTATACCCATCTTCTCACCTGGTAAGGCAATGGCTTTACGACATTTGTTCAACAAAGTCAACAAACGCTTGACTTCATCTGGGAAGTCAGTGGGAGCTTTCTCCTCAACTGGTGGAACAGATTGATCCAGTGAAGTGGATGAGGTCTCCCCGGTAGAAATAGCACCGACCCACTGGTCAGGTGACAACTCATCCTCTACCTGAACAGGGTAAGGATAGTGAACAAGGTCAACAAGATTGGTATTTGCTCTGAGACAAACACTGTGACCAGAAGTGTTAGCTAGGAAGAAATGGATCTTACTATCTCTTACAACATGTAAGGATGGTTCAACAAATAGACTTTTTACTTTGCAGGAATCACTGTCAACTAGGATGTTATAACCATCTGGAACACTAGGAACAACAACAGACACTCTAGTGAGGGCACTAGCTGCGACAGAAACGTCTTTCTGCAGACGGCATGTGACATCAACAAGAGATGGCATTACTAGTTGCAAGTAATTGTTTTCCGACAAGGCGTCCCCTGTGGAGAAACTACTACTTGAACTAGCAGACATTGCAGGGATAGGCTCAGCACTCAAGGTAGTCAGAGTGTCCTCGGACACTTGAGGTAACTGGACACTATCTTGCAAGTCTGAAGTTGCAGCAACACAGACAGGAATGACAGGATCATCAGTGCCTGACCGCTTGGGCACGCTACTGGAAAATGCACTGGCCTGTAAGGACTTAATTCGAATGTTATACTCCGCGGCAGTATGGCAGATCTCGGATCCAAGCTGGTAACCCCAAAATGGTATGATCAAGTCATCAATTTGGGCATGCCATCGATAAGGGTCGAGCACAATGCGTAAGTCTCGCATGGAAGCAAATCCCAGTAGAAGGTCACCAGGGAAAGTAATCTGGTCGACAACAAGGAAGGAAGCAGTGAAGTCTCTACCTTGGATAGAAAAAGTGAGGGAAGTCCGACCTCGGACATGCAGGTGAGAACCAGCTACTCCATTAAGGGAGGACACATGAGTCGGTTCTACGAGAAGGACATGTCGTAACTGCTCATCCCTAAACAAACTAGACCTGATAATATTGACTTGCGCACCAGAGTCCATGAACAAATGAACGGGCGCATTATGAACAGATGCTTGCACTATAGGGCCTATGGTTGCATTGGAAGTTATGTGCAAACAAAAAGGTGGATTGTCATCAGCAAAGATTTGTTCCACTTCATCCCCAAAATCATCTACGTCAGAGACGTGTGAAGCAACATCATCAGCAGGATTCTCATTCTCGAGACTGCTTAAGGCTTCAAAGGAATTGTGAACGGGGATGGTGTTCTCATTATCACCTACTGTCACCATGGGATGGTTTGACTGGGGCGCTCGAATTCCCCCGAATTGGAAGAATAAGCCTGGTTCTGGTTAGTTTGAGAACCACAATGTCTGTTTCCTCTACTGGTTCTGCGGTTGGAACGGCCACGGAAAGACCTAGAGTACTGAAGGTTGTAAAGAGCATTGCACTCAGATGTGTCATGTCCATGTATTCTATGATAAGTACAGTAGGGAAGATCTGACTGGTACTCATCATCAGTACGACGCCTCTTAGTGTAACTATCAGGACAATTAATTGCAATATGGCCACGGAAACCACAGTTATAACAAGTCCGCTGACTATGGTTACTGAATGTACTATGAATACTACGAGGTTTATAATGACTCTGTACACTGGTCCTTGGTGATCGCTGAGATGGTTGACGACCACGATTTGTCGCTGTGGCGCAAACAAGAGGTGGTGCAGACTGAGGCATAGGTGTGAAATTACTTTTGATACATGGGAAAGTACCCTGGGGGCACAAGGAACGTACATGATTTAGGGCTGTAAGTGGTTCCATCGTCACAGTTGGAGGATTAGCCTCATAAGCACACATTTTAGCTGCTATTTTAGCAAACGATGCTGTGGATGGTTTATCCTCGTCAGGGACAAAAGCTGAGGATTGGACAGCATTGATAAATGATGATAAAAGTTTATCTAATATAACAGCAAATGCACTCAACGATTCTTTCATGGGTGTAGCATTCACTAGTTCCCTAAGAACGACATATGGATCAGCTGTTTTTACTGGTACAAGGAAAGAACGAATCAGTTCCTCATATTGTGACCACTTAGTAAGATTCCTGAAGTCTCGCATATCAAGGAGATCAACAACGTGAACAGCAGCAGGGGACCGATGAAGAGCTTCTTTCGCAAGTCTGATGAGACTTTCCTCAGGAGGACTGTCAACTAGAGCATTAACACGAGAACGAATGGCAGTAAACCATGCTTCAAGACTATGTACATGGCCATTGAATAAAGGTAACGCATCAAGGGAATCACGAGTAAAACTGTAGTGTCTCAGTGTCTGGGTCGGTCTGTCAGTCGCTAAGGAACTATGAGGACTGATGACAGGAGCAGCAGTAGCCTGAGAGGTCTGAGTGTCGACATTCACTAAAGCATCACTTGACGGTATGTGAGACATAATGGCAAAGAAGTTGCACGAGAACAAATAAGGCAAAAATAATGAAAAATAAAAATGATATAAAATGCTAAAATTGAAATAAAAGAGATGCAACTAATTCTGCAGAAGTAATAAAAAAATGTCTAAGATACACTGCAAGAGGAAGGACAACTCAATGTAAAGGACTGCTGGACAAGATAAAAAAAAATTACATTTACATTTACAAGTAAAAAATATTACTGGAGACTGAATTAAATGCAAAAGGAGCTGTCTGTACTCTTGCTAATAAAGAAATTAACTAATAAAACTGTAAATCAATGTAAAAAGTATAAAATAAAATCACTAAATTGTATGCAACGAGAGATAACTGGGAAATTTAAATATTTTCTAAGAATGCATAAACAAAATTAAAATATAATGCAAAGACAACATGAGGAAAAAATAATAAAATGAAAAACAAGACTCAAACAATAATGAACTGAGAATAATAATGCATAAAAATAACAATAAAAGAAAATAATTCACTGCAGAACAAGTGCAACAAAATAAGGTGCAGAAATAATCAATGCAGTAATAAAGTTATGCTGGGAAAATGTAGGTTAAATAATAAAATAAAAATATGAAGAAAAACTGATTGAACACTTTAACTCTTAATTGTAAATTAGACAAAACAATTTACTCAAACAGAGTAAAGAAAACGCTTTACGTTAAAAAAAGAAATCACACTAAGAGTGAATTTGTTCAAAGAAATATGAAAAATATGAATAAAAATAAAACAAGAAACAAAACTGGAAGTGTAACACTTACAAGTGGCGGGGCACACAACACTTACAAGTGGCGGGGCACACAACACTTACAAGTGGCGGGGCACACAACACTTACAAGTGGTGGGGCACACAACATATTCACTTATTCATTATTTTTTTAGTATATTCTTACAACAAAATCTTGCTGTGACTGATACGACAAAAATTGCTGGCAAAATAATGGTACATGAGTCTGCGAAAAAAATCAGGTAGTGAAACACTGCTGGCATACGAAAAAAGACACACAGAAATAAATGGATAGTTTAGTATACTGGGGTGAATATCACTGCATGAACTACAATGACAAATACAGGAGAATACAATGCTGAAAGAATACAAGAAAAAATTAATGAATTACTTCACACGGAATGACTGACTGGTACACTACAGAATAATACTTACTACAGACAGAGAGTAGTATAAAAAAAAAACACAGATAAAAATTATAAAAACGAAACACAAGAGATGAGCGATAACACTGAAAAAATATTGCAAAAAAAAATTAATGAGTCAAAGAAACACTGAGTCTACACTGAAAACACAAGGCTTAGAGTACACAAGAAATTCACTGTAAATGTCTCACACACGCAAATGTCTTTAAATGCAGAAAAATGTCTCTAAACAGAAAATTATCACTGAAGTCTGGAGTGGTAGACGGTGATGGTGACGAGTGATGAGGTGAAGCTTGTCTTGTGCTGTGATGACTCCTCCTACACTCACACTGTCGTCGTGAAGAAATGCGCTTTCTAGGTGAACTCACATAACTGGCTTTATCGTTGGCGCTCAGCTACAATCTCTTGACCAATTATGTGAGCCAAAACAGTACTAGGACCCGGTACAAAGGTGCAAACAGCCACAGGTAGATGAGTGAAGAGTGTGTGGCGGGTGGTGGGTGGAGGGTGGTGGGGGCAGCGGAACAAGCTGGCCCTGTGTGCTCTCACTGCCATGCACTTCTCACCACGCACAAGGTGGCTTAACTAAATCACAGTGCCACAGGGATGATGAAGACCACTCATACCAGCATCCAAGCACAAGCGATATATGAAACAATACTTCAGAGGAACTTGCGTGGCTTACTTCTCTCTCTCAGCTGGGTTAGGAAGCTGGGCTGGCTGACTGGCTTAACCCAAGAGAATGGCTGACTGGAAGACATGTAACGATGCACACAGCATGAAGGAGCAGGTGGATGACAAGAGACAGGCTGGATGATAGGCTGACTGGCATTCACTTCCACAGTCTGGCTTGGCTGGCTTAATTGCAAAATCTGGGCCAACCCCTTGGAGATTGAAGCAATTAGCACACGAACTAAGCCAGGAAGCTTGAAAAACGGCTGCAACAGGCTTGCAGGCTAGAGTACACAGGGTGGTGTGCTGAGGGTAAGCTGCTAGCTGGAGGTGGCAGATGGTTCACCTTTGACCTGCCGGCTACTCACAAACAGTCTTCTAACGTCTGAAATACCCTTAAATCCACGCTCACACCGGTGCCACCATTTGTCATGTGGGTTTTTGATACGTGGATAGGGTAAGAATACTCACGTAGGCTGGTAGTACGTATAATATAATGGAAAGTATGGGAAAGCGCCAACAGCCGTCCTGCCTCTCTCTGCTCCCTAGCCTGACTGACCCATGAGTGCCTACAGGTGAGGGATGTTTGAAATCCTGCTATGGTCAGCAGCAATATGAATACAGTCAATGATTCACACAGACGGTTGGTAGTGAGTCATCTACTGGTACACTGGTTACTGGTAACTGGTTACTAGGAACTGGTACTACTACTGAGATGGGTGGGTGTGAGTTCGACCTAATTAGCTTGTACTACTAGGTCGGATGCACTGCTCCTCCCTTAAGTGACGTGTCTGACATCACTAGGTTAAGGTATTGGCTTAAGCTGGTACGCGAATTGGAGCTGCCTCGCATAGGCCAGTAGGCCTGCTGAAGTGTTCCTTCTTTGATGAAATTAAGACACATGTGCAACATCTGGGTATCTTTATTGCAGACGTTTCGCCATCCAGTGGCTTTATCAATAAAAATTCCAGGACATAACTTGAAGACAGTAGAACTATGTACAGAAGATGAGGTAATCAGTCCCTCAACCTTGGAGTTGGTGTGAAGAGCACCGTAGTCTTGGAGATTCTGAAGCAGAAACAAAGCGCCTGACGCTTATATACTAACGAAACTACTCAATACATAAACTACCAATACATAAAGGTGGTGACCCTACAGATTTAAACAACTATAGGCCAATATCAAACTTACCATTGCTATCCAAAATCTTTGAGAAACTCGTGCACAAGAGACTACATTCATTTATAACGGCATAAAACATACTCAACCCCTGCCAATTTAGATTCAGGAAAAATAAAAGCACTAACGATGCAATCATAAAAATGCTAGATCTGCTTTACACAGCATTGGAAAATAAGGAATATCCACTAGGAATTTTTATTGACCTAAGAAAAGCTTTTGACACAGTAGACCACGGCATCCTACTCCACAAGCTTGACCATTACAGTATAAGAGGCCATGCGCTTGCATATTTCAAATCTTACCTTACTAATAGGTATCAGTATGTCACCATTAAAGACACAGCATCAACAACACAGCCACTTGATACTGGAGTTCCGCAGGGAAGTGTCCTTGGTCCCCTGCTCTTCCTCATATACATCAATGATCTTCCAAACGTATCTCAACACCTGAACCCCATTCTCTTTGCTGACGACACGACTTATGTCATCTCTCACTCTAATCTTGCCACCCTCAACACCATTGTTAATGAGGAGCTGATCAAAATATTGACTTGGATGACAGCCAATAAACTTACGCTTAACACTGACAAAACCTACTATATTATGTTTGGTAGCAGAGCAGGAGATGCGCAAATTAACATTAAGATCGACAACACTCTAATTGCCAGGCATAATGAGGGCAAATTCCTAGGCCTATACCTCGACAACAACCTGAACTTCAGCACCCATATCCAACACATAACCAAAAAAGTATCCAAAACGGTTGGGATCCTCTCCAAGACACGATACTACGTGCCACAAACTGCCCTTCTCACACTATACCATTCACTTATATATCCATACCTCACCTATGCTATCTGTGCTTGGGGTTCAACTGCAGCAACACACCTAAAGCCAATAATAACCCAACAAAAAGCCGCAGTAAGAATAATTACTAAATCCCATCCCTGGCAACACCCCCCCCCACTCTTCATAGATCTAAACTTACTCCCTGTTCAGTACATCCACACTTACTACTGTGCAATCTACATCTACAGGGCCTTAAATACCAATATTAACCTTGACCTAAAATGCTTTCTTGATAGTTGTGACAGAACCCACAGGCACAACACCAGACACAAACATCTCTATGACATTCCCCGTGTCCGACTAAACCTTTACAAAAATTCAATGTATGTCAAAGGCCCTAAAATCTGGAACACCCTACCTGAAAATTCTAAAACTGCAGACACATTCATCACCTTCAAAACTATCATCAGAAAACATCTTATCTCCCTGATACACCCTGTCAACTAATTACATGAATATCACCTGGTGGTTCACACTTACACTCACTCACCCATTTGACCATAAACAGAAATATCAGTCTCAATCTCAAAATAATGAATCTTAACTAGTCGTAAGTTGGCCTGTGATACTACAATACTGAAACTATGTATAGTGCCAAAACAAAAGCATTCACATTGCTAAACTCACAAACTAGTATTTAGTCACTTAGCCATAATGCCAACTTACTTCATAATTTTGTAATATTTTAAACTTAAGATTTAATTTAACTCTGCCCGAAATGCCTAGCCATGCTAGGTGTGAAAATTTATTTGGTCCCTAAAGTTCCACAGCAGATCCAGCATGGCCGTATGGGACGGCTGAGCCGGGCGGCCCTTAAACCCTCCCAAACAAACAAAGCATTCTCTGGTTGGTGATTGTTGGTAAGCTTATTTATTTATAGATTTACCCTTCAGGGAAGGAGTAGGTAGTTCTACTGATAGTATATTAATATTAGGTTTACTAAGGCAAATGTAGATAATAATAATGTAGACCTAAGACCTTAACATAGGTAGTAATAGGCCGTTAATGTAGGCAAACACTAGGATAAGTTAGCTAGGGAGAACTGGCAGCCCTAGCTTGAATGACGAGGTGCGGGTCACAAAGACAGAATAGCGTCCTTCTTAAGACAGACACCAACTGGACAAGACGTGCCGTGATCAGCAGACGGCGCCCCCACGTGTCTTCACATTTGAGACCTGGGGAAATCTGGTAGAGGCACCTCGATGTACTGTAGATGACCTCCTCTGTCAGGCCCATACAGTAAGACAAGACCTCCTTTATCTCGTAGATTTCTGGCCAGTGTCTGGGGAGATTGTGAGTGAGTTTATCTGTGGGCCTGTGTTGCAGCTGGCAGAGCATGCCCAGTAAGTACCAGTGTCTCAGAGCAATCTAGAAGCTAGTGTCTGAGTCTGCATAGTTATACTAGGGGATACATACCCTCTTGGATATAGGAATTTCTGAGGTGCAGGCAGGACACTAATTACGATTGAATATTGCAGGAATTAATGCTCCCGGTTGCACGTGGTTTCTGAGGGGGAGTCCAAAGGGGCTAAGGCTAGCTTAGGGAAGTGAAGATCAGGATATATGCTGCAACACCAAGTAAGTTAGTCCTTTATTCGTGCATGCAGGCGAGGTTTCTTGCAATACCAATCATTTGTGAAAATCTGTACTATAAGCCACTTGTGAGGCTGAGGTACCCACCTCAGAGCTCGGTGTCAACAGAGTTTGCCAGGGTAGGCGACTCACTTGGAGGCAGTCCACACAAATTTTCACAAAAGTGGTCCTTCGAAAACCGTGATGTGGAATAGCTAGGTTAAGCTATCATAGCTAGGCCACGGTTAGGAACCAGTTTAACAGAGTTAGGTTAAGCTATCATACCTAGGCCACAGTTAGGAACCAGTTTAAAAAAGTTAGGTTAAGTTAGCACACCTAGGTCAAAGTTACACAGAGGCTAGGCCAAGCTGACTATACACAGAAGTTGTTATTTGCAGTAATTTACAGGCAGGCCAGGTAGACTAGAGAAGCTTGTGAATTTAATTATTTACAGTGATTACAAGTAATCCAGCGTAGGAGACTTGTGTCGATTACTTACAGTGGATTTGCAAGGTAGCCACAGTTAGGCTAGGCTTGTGCAAATTTTTACAAAGGTTATAGTAGCTAGGACAGATTTAACCTAGTTATTATTTACAGGGAGCTATAAAGCCAGGTTTAAGTTATAGCACACTAGCTAGGTTAGGATTTACCTTATCCAACCATCCACGCTAGACAGAGTAAGCTGGGCACAGTTAGGCCAAGCTGGTTACATACATTATTTATTTACTGTTTCACAAGTTGAATTGTTGAATTTACTTGTGTTAACCAAGTGATTTTAATTTGTATACTGCACTTTTATTGTGATTTTCATTGTCTTCGATTCATGTTAATGTGGGATTTGTGAATTGTACCTGAGACTAGGTTAAGTTCTGTAATTATTTGCTGGCATTGTACAGGAAAGTGCTAGGTTAAGCTTTCACATCGATACACATCTCAATTGGGATTTGAAAGCTAACAGTGTACATTTTGATTCAGAGTAGAGTCAATATAATAAAGGGAGTTGTCAAGCTTGTTGAGAAGCCTTGAGACTCGTTCATTCTTGCCTAATACCGTTCGTGCTGTGAGGTGGGCTAATTGAAGTACAAATTAGTACCGTGATCTTAACTAAACCGCAACTATGGTAGGTGAAGATGCAGTACCAGCTGTCCCAGCTCTAAGTCAATTAAAGCGGTCTATGGGAGCCTATAAGGGGCGCCTGAGCAAAGCATGTGAGGAGTGTCATACGGTCAGGCAAGATCCAGACGTAGACTGGGAGGAACTAGAGAGTTGCCTGAAACCTTTGGAGCAAAGACTGGAGGCCTTTGAGAGATCATTTATCCTTTATGAGACAGAGGCCTATACTACAGGTGAGGCTGAATATACAGTCGAAGTAGCACGGACGGACTATGACGAACGAAGGGCAGAGTGTAAAGCAGAGTTGAGACTCTGCAGGCAGTTAATAAAGACTTTGAAGGCTGGTACAGCAGGGGCAGCAAATGTTTCAAGGAACACGAACAACAGCACGCCTGTTAATGTGTTGCCCAGATTGTCCCAGTTGAATTTACCAACGTTTGACGGAACCTTAACAGAGTACATTGCTTTCTGGGATCAGTTTAAAGCCCAGATAGATGACAGAGATGATTTATCAGATGCCGTCAAGTTACAATATTTACGTTCACAGCTCAAGGGTAAAGCCTTGGACTTGGTCCGGCATTACCAAACCACCGACACCAATTACCAACATGCCAAAGACCAATTAAAGGACACGTTTGGCAACACTGAGGAGATAAAGGTAGCTATACTTTATCGGTTGTTGGATCTAGAGGCTTGTCGCCATGATCGTCAGAGCCTAGAGAAGTTCCGAATCGAAGTTATGAGTTTGACGAATAGTCTTAAAGATTTACATGATTGGGGTAAGTCGGAATGGTTCATCAGTCAGGTGATTCAGAGGAAACTGGCTGGCACTACAGTGCATGAGTTACACTTAAAATATCAGATGAATAGGTTCACGATGCAACAGATCGTTGAGGGGTTGGGAGATCTCGTTTCTCATTTGAGTATGGGTGTGAGAGAAGAGTCACCACCATCGCCACATAAAAACCCAGACAGTCACTCAAAGATCTCAAGAGATCAGTCTAAAGCTCATATGACTAACGTTGGAGTGTACTATGGTAAAGAGGTGTCTAAGGTAAGAACCTCTAAGCAGAGCCTTAGAGGCACTCATGCCAGAATATACATGTTCTGCGAAGGCGAACACTCTAGCATGAGTTGCTCAGAGTATATAACACTGAGCAGTAGGCAACAGAGACTAAGGGAGTTGAGACTCTGCTTCAAGTGTTGTGGGGAACACTATGCGAGAGACTGTGGCACCCAGCTCAGTGAGTGTCGAGTCTGTTGCAAAGGTAAGCACCATACTGCACTATGTCCCAATAATTTAAGGGAACCCCAAGCTAGTAGGGATATCTCTCAGGTAGAGATAGAAAGTGAGTTCGAGCCTGAAATGGTAGCCAGCATGATTAGTGGGAGTGAAGTCTCTAATCCGAGTGAGAATCACGGAGATGCTGCCCTACCTACAGTCATGGCAAAGGTTGTGAGTGGGCACAGGTCCTAAACAACCCGATTATTCTTTGACCCAGGAGCACAAGTATCCTTGATAACAAAGAAGTTGGTGGCTAAATTAAAGTTGAAGGCCACAAAGAAAGTTAGTATGATGTTGGGAGGGGCTGTAAGTCAGGTCCCACCCAAATCTTATGATGTGGTGGATGTCACAGTCAAATTAGGTGGACATCGCAGAGACATTACAGCCTTGGTGGTAGAGACATTACCCAGGGCAATTACAGCGAGAGGTCTTGCTGCAGCAGCTAAGCGATTGAAAGACCTTGACGTGAAGCTGGCAGACCAGGGAATTACCACTGACACGGTCAGAAATGTAGGTATCCTGGTGGGAGCCAATCATATAGATGACTTCCTGTCTACATGATGGATGTTTAAGGAAGGAATTGGTTTATACAGATCCCCAGTAGGATACATCATAGGCGGCAGGATTCCACCTGAATTCCCTGCCACGCCAGATAGAGGAGAAGCTGTCCCCATGATAGCTGGGGGAGTAGTGATAATGAGTACCAGTATACACGATGAACCGCCAGGGGAGCTGAACCAGGTAGGGAGTGATGAACACTCGGCCACCTTGGGAAAACACTTTTACAGGGTATGTAAAGAGGGAGATAGATTGCCTTTAAATCCAGGGAACCTCGTAACAGTGGGAGGAAAGGCTACCAGGGCATGTGGGCCACTGGGTGGGAAAGTACGGAGCCGCTCAGTCAAGGCTAGACATGCGAAAGATGTTAAAGTTAAGGGAAAGGGTGCTAAGACCACCGGGACCAACAAGTTTGCACCCCCAGAGGTCCACACAGGGGAAACTGGACAGTTGAAGTTAGACCGGAGTCTGCTCGACGAGAGTGGCCGGACGGCACTCGTGTCCAGGGTCTGCCATGGGGGCTTGCGGAGGGTGGACTTGATTTAGACTTAGCACCTACCTTTGCCGGCGGGAGGATGTGGAAATTTATTTGGTCCCTAAAGTTCCACAGCAGATCCAGCATGGCCGTATGGGACGGCTGAGCCGGGCGGCCCTTAAACCCTCCCAAACAAACAAAGCATTCCCTGGTTGGCGATTGTTGGTAAGCTTATTTATTTATAGATTTACCCTTCAGGGAAGGAGTAGGTAGTTCTACTGATAGTATATTAATATTAGGTTTACTAAGGCAAATGTAGATAATAATAATGTAGACCTAAGAGCTTAACATAGGTAGTAATAGGCCGTTAATGTAGGCAAACACTAGGATAAGTTAGCTAGGGAGAACTGGCAGCCCTAGCTTGAATGACGAGGCGCGGGTCACAAAGACAGAATAGCGTCCTTCTTAAGACAGACACCAACTGGACAAGACGTGCCGTGATCAGCAGACGGCACCCCCACGTGTCTTCACATTTGAGACCTGGGGAAATCTGGTAGAGGCACCTCGATGTACCATAGATGACCTCCTCCATCAGGCCCATACAGTAAGAAGCTCCCGCTTCACACACAGAGGGCCCGGGTTCGATTCCCGGCGGGTGGAAACATTTCGACACGTTTCCTTACACCTATTGTCCTGTTCACCTAGCAGCAAATAGGTACCTGGGTGTTAGTCGACTGGTGTGGGTCGCATCCTGGGGGACAAGATTAAGGACCCCAATGGAAATAAGTTAGACAGTCCTCGATGACGCACTGACTTTCTTGGGTTATCCTGGGTGGCTAACCCTCCGGGGTTAAAAATCCGAACGAAATCTTATCTTATCTTATCTGACAAGACCTCCTTTATCTCGTAGATTTCTGGCCAGTGTCTGGGGAGATTGTGAGTGAGTTTATCTGTGGGCCTGTGTTGCAGCTGGCAGAGCATGCCCAGTAAGTACCAGTGTCTCAGAGCAGTCTAGAAGCTAGTGTCTGAGTCTGCATAGTTATACTAGGGGATACATACCCTCTTGGATATAGGAATTTCTGAGGTGCAGGCAGGACACTAATTACGATTGAATATTGCAGGAATTAATGCTCCTGGTTGCACGTGGTTTCTGAGGGGGAGTCCAAAGGGGCTAGCTTAGGCTAGCTTAGGGAAGTGAAGATCAGGATATATGCTGCAACACCAAGTAAGTTAGTCCTTTATACGTGCATGCAGGCGAGGTTTCTTGCAATACCAATCATTTGTGAAAATCTGTCCTATAAGCCACTTGTGAGGCTGAGGTACCCACCTCAGAGCTCGGTGTCAACAGAGTTTGCCAGGGTAGGCGACTCACTTGGAGGCAGTCCACACAAATTTTCACACTAGGTGTTCTAGTGGTACACTCTGTAATTATTATTTTACTACATGTAAACCACACAATAACAAAATTCTGTAAACTCAGCATTGTAATCCTTATAGAGAATAAACTTTGAATTTGAATTTGAATTTGAATTTGAACGTCAGGTGGAAATGGTACGTGTGGCAGACGAGGGCATTGTCACTGGTAGGTGGGATTCCCCAGTGGAAGTAGATCCTACCCAAAGAGATGGGTTAGTGTAGTAGTTGTCTTAGTCGTGAAGGTTATGTACATGTTCCTTCTTTCTTATGTTCCTATGTTCTGCCTGAGGCTAATCTAAGGGTCCTGCTCGCTGCTACCCCCACCTCTGCAGCCTGCTGCCACCTACCGCCCATGCCCACAGCAGCCACCTAACTCCACTCACCCACTTCCGCCTTACTCCAGTGTGCTGTAAAGTCTACTGCACAACGCCTCTCTGTAAGGCTCAACAATATAGTACTGGAATAGAGTGATCGAAAATAGTGGAACACTAGTTGATAGAACGAACATACCAGGGAAATACAATCACATGTACCTAAGGTGAGGAGTTGCCAGCTGTTAGGTACACTTAACTGACTTAAGTTGAAGTTAGGATTTGTGAGCTATCTCGGATTGTTGATAGAATACTGACAGATTAGCATACAAAAATACTCGTGGAACGTGTGGAGGGGTCCTGGGAGGATAAAAAAAAGGGGGTTACTTGTGATTTAGGCATGTCTAAACACCATGTTTCATGTACAAGAGTAAACACTGCTTCATCAATGACATTAATCGAAGGAGGTGCTTCTGGATTTGCAACATGGATATGGGGCTTTGGAATGGATTCCGGAAAGTATTGAAGAGGTTACTGAATAGAAATAATCAGGACACAGGGCTTTCCTTGGATATTCTGACATATAAAACATGGAAAGAAAAACAAATTACAGGAATCGAAAGTCAACGGACCTAAGGCACGACTCCCTCAGAGCGGAATGTGAAAGAGAAACCATTAATAATAATAATAATAATAATAATAATAATAATAATAATAATAATAATATTCAAATTCCAGTAGATGACTACAGACTCTCTTCTTCTTCACTCCAGTGAGTTCTCTTCACTGCCTTCTCCCCTAAAGGAAGGTTCCTTGGTGAGGGGCTCTGGATCTAAGGAACTGGATCTGTGCTCCAGTTTCCTGAATTAAGCCTGAATATCTCCATTCCACCCCCCATACAGACGCTACATAATCCTAAGGCTTTCTTCACTCCAGTCAGTTCTCTTCACTGCCTTCTTCACTCCAGTCAGTTCTCTTTACAACCTTCTTCACTCCAGTCAGTTCTCTTCACTACCTTCTTCACTCCAGTCAGTTCTCTTCACTACCTTCTTCACTCCAGTCAGTTCTCTTCACAACCTTCTTCACTCCAGTCAGTTCTCTTCACAACCTTCTTCACTCCAGTCAGTTCTCTTCACTACCTTCTTCACTCCAGTCAGTTCTCTTCACTACCTTCTTCACTCCAGTCAGTTCTCTTCACTACCTTCTTCACTCCAGTCAGTTCTCTTCACAACCTTCTTCACTCCAGTCAGTTCTCTTCACAACCTTCTTCACTCCAGTCAGTTCTCTTCACAACCTTCTTCACTCCAGTCAGTTCTCTTTACAACCTTCTTCACTCCAGTCAGTTCTCTTCACTACCTTCTTCACTCCAGTCAGTTCTCTTCACTACCTTCTTCACTCCAGTCAGTTCTCTTCACAACCTTCTTCACTCCAGTCAGTTCTCTTCACAACCTTCTTCACTCCAGTCAGTTCTCTTCACTACCTTCTTCACTCCAGTCAGTTCTCTTCACTACCTTCTTCACTCCAGTCAGTTCTCTTCACTACCTTCTTCACTCCAGTCAGTTCTCTTCACAACCTTCTTCACTCCAGTCAGTTCTCTTCACTACCTTCTTCACTCCAGTCAGTTCTCTTCACAACCTTCTTCACTCCAGTCAGTTCTCTTCACCACCTTCTTCACTCCAGTCAGTTCTCTTCACTACCTTCTTCACTCCAGTCAGTTCTCTTCACTACCTTCTTCACTCCAGTCAGTTCTCTTCACAACCTTCTTCACTCCAGTCAGTTCTCTTCACCACCTTCTTCACTCCAGTCAGTTCTCTTCACAACCTTCTTCACTCCAGTCAGTTCTCTTCACAACCTTCTTCACTCCAGTCAGTTCTCTTCACTACCTTCTTCACTCCAGTCAGTTCTCTTCACAACCTTCTTCACTCCAGTCAGTTCTCTTCACCACCTTCTTCACTCCAGTCAGTTCTCTTCACTACCTTCTTCACTCCAGTCAGTTCTCTTCACTACCTTCTTCACTCCAGTCAGTTCTCTTCACAACCTTCTTCACTCCAGTCAGTTCTCTTCACCACCTTCTTCACTCCAGTCAGTTCTCTTCACAACCTTCTTCACTCCAGTCAGTTCTCTTCACAACCTTCTTCACTCCAGTCAGTTCTCTTACCTTCTTCACTCCAGTCAGTTCTCTTCACAACCTTCTTCACTCCAGTCAGTTCTCTTCACTACCTTCTTCACTCCAGTCAGTTCTCTTCACAACCTTCTTCACTCCAGTCAGTTCTCTTCACCACCTTCTTCACTCCAGTCAGTTCTCTTCACTACCTTCTTCACTCCAGTCAGTTCTCTTCACAGTCACCTTCTTCACTCCAGTCAGTTCTCTTCACAACCTTCTTCACTCCAGTCAGTTCTCTTCACAACCTTCTTCACTCCAGTCAGTTCTCTTCACTACCTTCTTCACTCCAGTCAGTTCTCTTCACAACCTTCTTCACTCCAGTCAGTTCTCTTCACCACCTTCTTCACTCCAGTCAGTTCTCTTCACTACCTTCTTCACTCCAGTCAGTTCTCTTCACAACCTTCTTCACTCCAGTCAGTTCTCTTCACCACCTTCTTCACTCCAGTCAGTTCTCTTCACAACCTTCTTCACTCCAGTCAGTTCTCTTCACAACCTTCTTCACTCCAGTCAGTTCTCTTCACTACCTTCTTCACTCCAGTCAGTTCTCTTCACTACCTTCTTCACTCCAGTCAGTTCTCTTCACAACCTTCTTCACTCCAGTCAGTTCTCTTCACCACCTTCTTCACTCCAGTCAGTTCTCTTCACAACCTTCTTCACTCCAGTCAGTTCTCTTCACAACCTTCTTCACTCCAGTCAGTTCTCTTCACTACCTTCTTCACTCCAGTCAGTTCTCTTCACTACCTTCTTCACTCCAGTCAGTTCTCTTCACAACCTTCTTCACTCCAGTCAGTTCTCTTCACTACCTTCTTCACTCCAGTCAGTTCTCTTCACTACCTTCTTCACTCCAGTCAGTTCTCTTCACTACCTTCTTCACTCCAGTCAGTTCTCTTCACAACCTTCTTCACTCCAGTCAGTTCTCTTCACTACCTTCTTCACTCCAGTCAGTTCTCTTCACAACCTTCTTCACTCCAGTCAGTTCTCATCACAACCTTCTTCACTCCAGTCAGTTCTCTTCACTACCTTCTTCACTCCAGTCAGTTCTCATCACAACCTTCTTCACTCCAGTCAGTTCTCATCACAACCTTCTTCACTCCAGTCAGTTCTCTTCACTACCTTCTTCACTCCAGTCAGTTCTCTTCACAACCTTCTTCACTCCAGTCAGTTCTCTTCACTACCTTCTTCACTCCAGTCAGTTCTCTTCACTACCTTCTTCACTCCAGTCAGTTCTCTTCACAACCTTCTTCACTCCAGTCAGTTCTCTTCACAACCTTCTTCACTCCAGTCAGTTCTCTTCACTACCTTCTTCACTCCAGTCAGTTCTCTTCACAACCTTCTTCACTCCAGTCAGTTCTCTTCACTACCTTCTTCACTCCAGTCAGTTCTCTTCACAACCTTCTTCACTCCAGTCAGTTCTCATCACAACCTTCTTCACTCCAGTCAGTTCTCTTCACTACCTTCTTCACTCCAGTCAGTTCTCTTCACAACCTTCTTCACTCCAGTCAGTTCTCTTCACAACCTTCTTCACTCCAGTCAGTTCTCTTCACAACCTTCTTCACTCCAGTCAGTTCTCTTCACAACCTTCTTCACTCCAGTCAGTTCTCTTCACAACCTTCTTCACTCCAGTCAGTTCTCTTCACAACCTTCTTCACTCCAGTCAGTTCTCTTCACTACCTTCTTCACTCCAGTCAGTTCTCTTCACAACCTTCTTCACTCCAGTCAGTTCTCTTCACAACCTTCTTCACTCCAGTCAGTTCTCTTCACAACCTTCTTCACTCCAGTCAGTTCTCTTCACAACCTTCTTCACTCCAGTCAGTTCTCTTCACAACCTTCTTCACTCCAGTCAGTTCTCTTCACAACCTTCTTCACTCCAGTCAGTTCTCTTCACAACCTTCTTCACTCCAGTCAGTTCTCTTCACAACCTTCTTCACTCCAGTCAGTTCTCTTCACTACCTTCTTCACTCCAGTCAGTTCTCTTCACAACCTTCTTCACTCCAGTCAGTTCTCTTCACAACCTTCTTCACTCCAGTCAGTTCTCTTCACTACCTTCTTCACTCCAGTCAGTTCTCTTCACTACCTTCTTCACTCCAGTCAGTTCTCTTCACAACCTTCTTCACTCCAGTCAGTTCTCTTCACAACCTTCTTCACTCCAGTCAGTTCTCTTCACAACCTTCTTCACTCCAGTCAGTTCTCTTCACAACCTTCTTCACTCCAGTCAGTTCTCTTCACTACCTTCTTCACTCCAGTCAGTTCTCTTCACAACCTTCTTCACTCCAGTCAGTTCTCTTCACAACCTTCTTCACTCCAGTCAGTTCTCTTCACAACCTTCTTCACTCCAGTCAGTTCTCTTCACTACCTTCTTCACTCCAGTCAGTTCTCTTCACAACCTTCTTCACTCCAGTCAGTTCTCTTCACAACCTTCTTCACTCCAGTCAGTTCTCTTCACAACCTTCTTCACTCCAGTCAGTTCTCTTCACAACCTTCTTCACTCCAGTCAGTTCTCTTCACTACCTTCTTCACTCCAGTCAGTTCTCTTCACAACCTTCTTCACTCCAGTCAGTTCTCTTCACAACCTTCTTCACTCCAGTCAGTTCTCTTCACAACCTTCTTCACTCCAGTCAGTTCTCTTCACAACCTTCTTCACTCCAGTCAGTTCTCTTCACTACCTTCTTCACTCCAGTCAGTTCTCTTCACTACCTTCTTCACTCCAGTCAGTTCTCATCACTTCTCTTTTGCTGCTTTTCATTCTTCCTTCTAATATAATCTTTGAAGACTACAAGATCCACTAAAATGAAACTTTCTCAGTAACAGGTTTATTGCTTTTGAAAGAAAAAAAAATGTAAATATATCATTTTTCCTTCCATTATCAGCTCCTTTTCCCTCTCCCCCCCAAAAAATAATAATAATAAAGTTCTTTATTACCGTTCCCTGCTCCCTTCTTTTCCATCTTGGAAATTTCTCTACTTTCTTTTTTTCCTTCTTTAATTCCTGCTGCATTTTTTGTGCTGTATGTAAACAAACGAGAATGATCTTCGAGATATCTTACTCTTTCGTTGATAGCACAATCTAATCAGCATGGTCAGCCTGGTCACTCTTGGGAGGTAATCTACGTAGCCTCCATCACACTACACTACTGGATCAATAATGTCAACTTCAACATACACTTAGCTCTCATGAACCACTCACTACAGGAAAAATATTGGCACTAAGTTTAATACATCCACTTAAATAAATCAAAGGTAACTAGAAATACTACTATAATACACACTTGTACCATCACGTTACATGTACCATCACGTCACCCATACCATCATGTCACTTGTATCATGTTACATATACTATCACGTTATTTGTCCCCACCACCTTACATATACCATCACAATACATGTACCATCACGTCACATGTACCATCACATAACTTGTAGGATCACGTCATTTGTATCACGTTATATATACTATCACGTCACATAAAAAGTCTGGGCTGAATGGTACTGCCCTTGATACTGGCCATGTAGTCAGAAACTGTAAGGCTGGAGGTGATGTCCTGGTAGTCAGTAAATGTGGGGCTGATAGTGCTGTCCTAGGAGACAGTAATGGTGAAGCTGGAGGTGCTGTCCTGGGAGACAGTAATGGTGAAGCTGGAGGTGCTGTCCTGGGAGACAGTAATGGTGAAGCTAGAGATGCTGTCCTGGGAGACAGTAATGGTGAAGCTGGAGATTTTGTCCAGGTAGTCGGGAATTATACGCAGGAAGGAATACATATAAATGACCTCATAGGGGACAGGAGCCATAGTAGGGAAACAAGTGTAGTCAAAGATAAGATAAAACCAATATTGCAAACTAGAAATACCGCAGGAAATAGCAAACAAGAGGACTCCACTAGCAACAGTGAGGATATATTACCAAAAACATCTGGTGGGAGCTCCATTGTTGGTGCTAGGGAGGATAAAAGTAAGACAGGGAAACATGCACCAACAGGAAATACAGTCACAGAAACCCAAGGCAAACGGAAACCAAGCCTGTGCACATACTATGCACTTGGTATCTGCTGGCATGGGAAATCTGGAAAAACAGATGGGACGTGCAACTATGACCACCCTAGAAAATGCCATGCCCATATGACAACAGGAAAATGCAAACTCCCTTCCTGTAAGCTTTTTCACCCTGAACTGTGTACCTCTTCAGTACAGGAAAGACTGCTATAACTTAAATTGCCAGGCATACCATCTAAAGGGAACAAAAAGATACAAAACATCCAGGCCATGGGAAAACCTGGGGAGCCACAGCCACTCAAGAGGGAGAGGTTTTTTAGTGCCAGGAAGGAAAAAAAACTGGCAGGAAATGGCAGAAATCGTACACCAAATCCAGTCATTCCTGGAGTGGAACCACAGTCGATGGCCTCCACTCCAAACCAACAGATACAGATACTAATGCCAGAAAAAAATCCCCCCCCCCCAGTACCAACAATACCACCAGTCCGATAACATTCTTCTTTGCAAATATACAGGGTCTAAAGCCAGCAACAAACAACAAAATACCTTTCATCCGTGGACTGCTTGCAGAGGCAAAGGCAATGTTCGCGGCTTTCACTGAGACCCACATAAAGGATCACTTGGACAACGAAATATGGATCCCAGGTTACAACCTATACAGATGTGACAGAGTGAACAGGTAAAAGGGGGGGGGGGTTGGCCTGTACATTGCAGAGTCACTTGTTTGCACAGAACTGCTTAATGCCTCAAATGATGTAGTGGAAGTTTTAGCAGTAAAGGTCCAGAACCAAAACCTAGTCGTTGTGGTAGTCTACAAGCCTCCGGATGCAACATCCCAGCAATTCCAGGAACAGCTGTTAAAAATTGACCACTGTCTGGAAAATCTTCCAGCTCCTGCACCCAACATCTTGCTCCTGGGGGATTTCAACTTAAGGCACCTAAAATGGAGGAATATAGCAAATAATATTGTTGCAGTAATAACACCAGGAGGCAGCTCTGATGAAAACTCACACTCACACGAGCTTTTAAATCTCTGCACAAAATTCAGTTTAAACCAGCAAATAATAGAGCCTACTAGACTGGAGAATACACTAGACCTCATCTTCACTAACAATGATGATCTGATAAGAAATGTCACCATATCAAAAACAATATACTCAGATCACAACATAATTGAGGTTCAGACATGTATGCGTGGAGCCCCAGACCGACATAATGAGACTAGTCACGAGGGAGCATTCACCAAATTCAACTTCAATAACAAAAACATAAAGTGGGACCAAGTAAACCAAGTCCTAACCGATATAAGCTGGGAAGATATACTAAGCAACACAGACCCCAACTTATGCCTAGAACAGATTAACTCGGTGGCACTCGATGTATGCACAAGGCTTATTCCTCTAAGAAAAAGGAGGAGTAGATGTAAAATAGAAAGAGACAGGTGCTCCCTTTACAGGCGACGGAAAAGAATAACAGAGCGGCTAAAAGAGGTCAATATATCTGAAATGCGTAGGGAGACACTGGTCAAAGAAATAGCAAGCATCAAACTTAAGCTAAAAGAATCCTTTAGGAGTCAGGAATCGTGGGAAGAACTAAAAGCCATAAATGAAATCGAAAGAAACCCAAAGTATTTCTTCTCCTATGCCAAATCAAAATCGAGAACAACGTCCAGTATTGGGCCCCTACTTAAACAAGATGGGTCCTACACAGATGACAGCAAGGAAATGAGTGAGCTACTCAAGTCCCAATATGACTCAGTTTTTAGCAAGCCGCTAACCAGACTGAGAGTCGAAGATCAAAATGAATTTTTTATGAGAGAGCCACAAAATTTGATTAACACAAGCCTATCCGATGTTATCCTGACGCCAAATGACTTCGAACAGGCGATAAATGACATGCCCATGCACTCTGCCCCAGGGCCAGACTCATGGAACTCTGTGTTCATCAAGAACTGCAAGAAGCCCCTATCACGAGCCTTTTCCATCCTATGGAGAGGGAGCATGGACACGGGGGTCGTCCCACAGTTACTAAAAACAACAGACATAGCCCCACTCCACAAAGGGGGCAGTAAAGCAACAGCAAAGAACTACAGACCAATAGCACTAACATCCCATATCATAAAAATCTTTGAAAGGGTCCTAAGAAGCAAGATCACCACCCATCTAGAAACCCATCAGTTACACAACCCAGGGCAACATGGGTTTAGAACAGGTCGCTCCTGTCTGTCTCAACTATTGGATCACTACGACAAGGTCCTAAATGCACTAGAAGACAAAAAGAATGCAGATGTAATATATACAGACTTTGCAAAAGCCTTCGACAAGTGTGACCATGGCGTAATAGCGCACAAAATGCGTGCTAAAGGAATAACAGGAAAAGTCGGTCGATGGATCTATAATTTCCTCACTAACAGAACACAGAGAGTAGTCGTCAACAGAGTAAAGTCCGAGGCAGCTACGGTGAAAAGCTCTGTTCCACAAGGCACAGTACTCGCTCCCATCTTGTTCCTCATCCTCATATCCGACATAGACAAGGATGTCAGCCACAGCACCGTGTCTTCCTTTGCAGATGACACCCGAATCTGCATGACAGTGTCTTCCATTGCAGACACTGCAAGGCTCCAGGCGGACATCAACCAAATCTTTCAGTGGGCTGCAGAAAACAATATGAAGTTCAACGATGAGAAATTTCAATTACTCAGATATGGTAAACATGAGGAAATTAAATCTTCATCAGAGTACAAAACAAATTCTGGCCACAAAATAGAGCGAAACAACGTCAAAGACCTGGGAGTGATTATGTCGGAGGATCTCACCTTCAAGGACCATAACATTTTATCAATCGCATCTGCTAGAAAAATGACAGGATGGATAATGAGAACCTTCAAAACTAGGGAGGCCAAGCCCATGATGACACTCTTCAGGTCACTTATTCTATCTAGGCTGGAATATTGCTGCACACTAACAGCACCTTTCAAGGCAGGTGAAATTGCCGACCTAGAAAATGTACAGAGAACTTTCACGGCGCGCATAACGGAGATAAAACACCTCAATTACTGGGAGCGCTTGAGGTTCCTAAACCTGTATTCCCTGGAACGCAGGAGGGAGAGATACATGATTATATACACCTGGAAAATCCTAGAGGGACTAGTACCGAACTTGCACACGAAAATCACTCACTACGAAAGCAAAAGACTTGGCAGACGATGCAACATCCCCCCAATGAAAAGCAGGGGTGTCACTAGCACGTTAAGAGACCATACAATAAGTGTCAGGGGCCCGAGACTGTTCAACTGCCTCCCAGCACACATAAGGGGGATTACCAACAGACCCCTGGCAGTCTTCATGCTGGCACTGGACAAGCACCTAAAGTCGGTTCCTGATCAGCCGGGCTGTGGCTCGTACGTTGGTTTGCGTGCAGCCAGCAGCAACAGCCTGGTTGATCAGGCTCTGATCCACCAGGAGGCCTGGTCACAGACCGGGCCGCGGGGGCGTTGACCCCCGGAACTCTCTCCAGGTAAACTCCAGGTAAACTTGTATCACCATATATACCATCTCGTCATTTGTACCATCACGTTACATATACCATAACGTCACTTGTACTATCACGTTTCATATACTATTACGTCTTGTTTACGGATGGTACATGCTGAAGAAATGAAGACAACTGTTTAGAGATTTTAAAGTTTTTTCTCCTGTTCCAGAACTCTGTAAAGTATCTAATATAAAGTTTAAAGCACTCTAATGGCTTCCTCTTTGTCACGGAGCCACCATTGCCTGACAGTACAAAATAATATTACATAAACACTGAATAAGTACTGGTGTACCTTAGGTTTATCAGATAACAATGCCATCACAGCTAGCCAAGCAGGGTATCTCTCACACTGGTTTAGTACAGATGGCAAGTTATTAACAGGCTACAGTAAGACGCATAATTCAGGCTTTGGTAGACTGTCCTCTCCTGGATTCAATAGGGTGTTAGGAAGAGATGTAACATATTGTTTAAGTTATTCCATCTAGAATAATGGTTTATGTGGATAGTGTTTAGTATAGCGAATGGAAATGTATACTGATATTACTAGCTATTGCTTACAGTCAGTGGTGGGCACAGTTCCGCTAACCGCTAATTAACGGAACTTTTTGTTTAGCGGATTATTGTTTCCGTTAACTTTGGAAACCGTTATCGGACCAATTAGCTTCTGTTAAATAAAGTTCCGCTAACTCTGAGTCCTGTCTGTTACTCATGATGATGCTCGTGATGATGCTCATGATGATGCTCATGATGATGCTCATGATGATGCTCGTGAAGGTCAACCAGCATCACATCAGAGTGATGAAGGTCCAGCCAGAGTAATACTCAGCCCAGCCATCATCTAATCTTGGCATGATACTCATCCTATGCATTTTTCTATAGTGAATAAAGTGTATGTTGGATTTAAATCCATGTTTGATTTCATTTGTTCATTCAACAATTTGTGTGCACCTGTATGTTTGTATCTCTGGTGCAGCGATAAGTTGTGTGCACCTGTATGGTTGTATCTCTGGTGCAGCGATAAGTTGTGTGCACCTGTATGGTTATATCTCTTGTGCAGCGATAAGTTGTGTGCACCTGTATGGTTGTATCTCTGGTGCAGCGATAAGTTGTGTGCACCTGTATGGTTGTATCTCTGGTGCAGCGATAAGTTGTGTGCACCTGTATGGTTATATCTCTTGTGCAGCGATAAGTTGTGTGCACCTGTATGGTTGTATCTCTGGTGCAGCAATAAGTTGTGTGCACCTGTATGGTTATATCTCTTGTGGAGCGATAAGTTGTGTGCACCTGTATGGTTATATCTCTTGTGCAGCGATAAGTTGTGTGCACCTGTATGGTTGTATCCCTGGTGCAGCGATAAGTTGTGTGCACCTGTATGGTTATCTCTCTTGTGCAGCGATAAGTTGTGTGCACCTGTATGGTTATATCTCTTGTGCAGCGATAAGTTGTGTGCACCTGTATGGTTGTATCTCTGGTGCAGTGATAAGTTGTGTGCACCTGTATGACTGTATCTCTGGTGCAGCGATAAGTTGTGTGCACCTGTATGGTTATATCTCTTGTGCAGCGATAAGTTGTGTGCACCTGTATGGTTGTATCTCTGGTGCAGTGATAAGTTGTGTGCACCTGTATGACTGTATCACTGGTGCAGCGATAAGTTGTGTGCACCTATATGACTGTATCTCTGGTGCAGCGATAAGTTGTGTACACCTGTATAGCTGTATCTCTGGTGCAGTGATAAGTTGTGTGCACCTGTATGACTGTATCTCTGGTGCAGTGATAAGTTGTGTACACCTGTATGACTGTATCACTGGTGCAGCGATAAGTTGTGTGCACCTGTATGACTGTATCACTGGTGCAGTGATAAGTTGTGTGCACCTGTATGACTGTATCTCTGGTGCAGTGATAAGTTGTGTGCACCTGTATGACTGTATCTCTGGTGCAGTGATAAGTTGTGTACACCTGTATGACTGTATCACTGGTGCAGTGATAAGTTGTGTACACCTGTATGGCTGTATCTCTGGTGCAGTGATAAGTTGTGTGCACCTGTATGACTGTATCTCTGGTGCAGTGATAAGTTGTGTACACCTGTATGACTGTATCACTGGTGCAGCGATAAGTTGTGTACACCTGTTTATGATTCATTACCTTTGCAATTATTCATGAGTGTGACCAGCTCAACCTGGAGTTCATTACCTTTGTAACTTGCTCAGCTATCAAAACTTTGGAGTCCAGTCCCTGGACCAATTATGTACCTCTGTAATCTTTTGACTACCGCCCACAGGATGGGTATGGGGTGCATAATAAACATATTAAACTAACACCTGTATGACTGTATCACTGGTGCAGTGATAAGTTGTGTGCACCTGTATGACTGTATCACTGGTGCAGTGATAAGTTGTGTACACCTGTATGACTGTATCACTGGTGCAATGATAAGTTGTGTGCACCTGTATGACTGTATCTCTGGTGCAGTGATAAGTTGTGTACACCTGTATGACTGTATCACTGGTGCAGTGATAAGTTGTGTGCACCTGTATGACTGTATCTCTGGTGCAGTGATAAGTTGTGTACACCTGTATGACTGTATCACTGGTGCAGTGATAAGTTGTGTACACCTGTATGACTGTATCACTGGTGCAGTGATAAGTTGTGTGCACCTGTATGACTGTATCACTGGTGCAGTGATAAGTTGTGTACACCTGTATGACTGTATCACTGGTGCAGTGATAAGTTGTGTGCACCTGTATGACTGTATCACTGGTGCAGTGATAAGTTGTGTGCACCTGTATGACTGTATCTCTGGTGCAGTGATAAGTTGTGTGCACCTGTATGACTGTATCACTGGTGCAGTGATAAGTTGTGTACACCTGTATGACTGTATCACTGGTGCAGTGGTAAGTTGTGTGCACCTGTATGACTGTATCTCTGGTGCAGTGATAAGTTGTGTACACCTGTATGACTGTATCACTGGTGCAGTGATAAGTTGTGTGCACCTGTATGGTTGTATCACTGGTGCAGTGATAAGTTGTGTGCACCTGTATGACTGTATCTCTGGTGCAGTGATAAGTTGTGTGCACCTGTATGACTGTATCACTGGTGCAGTGATAAGTTGTGTGCACCTGTATGACTGTATCTCTGGTGCAGTGATAAGTTGTGTGCACCTGTATGACTGTATCACTGGTGCAGTGATAAGTTGTGTACACCTGTATGACTGTATCACTGGTGCAGTGATAAGTTGTGTGCACCTGTATGACTGTATCACTGGTGCAGTGATAAGTTGTGTACACCTGTATGACTGTATCACTGGTGCAGTGATAAGTTGTGTGCACCTGTATGACTGTATCACTGGTGTAGTGATAAGTTGTGTGCACCTGTATGACTGTATCACTGGTGCAGTGATAAGTTGTGTACACCTGTATGACTGTATCACTGGTGCAGTGATAAGTTGTGTGCACCTGTATGACTGTATCTCTGGTGCAGTGATAAGTTGTGTGCACCTGTATGACTGTATCACTGGTGCAGTGATAAGTTGTGTGCACCTTTGATAGTATACCTACAGTCTTGGAGATTTTCTTGGTGATTTGTTGTATGTGTGTCCGGAACTTAAGGCTGTCAAGGTGGATACCTAGGAATTTTCCCTCTGTGAGTCTTGTGACTGATGATCCGTTTAGCGTTATGTTAATTGGATCATTTGCAGCTTTGTTTCCAAACTGAATGAAATAGGTTTTATCAGTATTTAAGGTAAGTTTGTTAGTCATTAACCAGGCTGATATTTTCTGCAATTCAGCATTGACTGTGTTTGCTAGTATTAGATTAGATTTTTTTTTAGATTTTGCCACCGAAGTGGCTAGTTTATTGTGCACCCCATATCCATCCTGTGGACGGTAGCGCGAGAGCATGTGGATACACAAAAGGCCTAGGAACTAGGCCCCAAAGGGTTAACAGGAATACATATGGATTTATATCTACATATCTATAGTTCGCTTATCTGTTACAAGCAAATTTAGGAAATTTGCTTAGTATATCTGGTATCTTATTTTCATTAATAAGATATCTTGACATGTCACATAGGTTATTATACTGTCTGTCTCTGTATTCCTCAATAAGTGGACAATTAAGCACATAGTGTTCAAGAGAGTGACCATATGCCTGATCACATAATTTACATTTAGTTTGATCATCATCTGTGTGTCTCCCAAACTGC
Source organism: Cherax quadricarinatus (assembly GCF_038502225.1). Taxonomy (NCBI): domain Eukaryota; kingdom Metazoa; phylum Arthropoda; class Malacostraca; order Decapoda; family Parastacidae; genus Cherax; species Cherax quadricarinatus. The sequence continues at coordinate 22,512,027 of NC_091294.1, forward strand.
CAGAAGTACTTGTAACCAAGCCTAAGCCTGGCCACTACAACATCAGTCAGTCTGTTCACATTGCAAGTTGCTCCATAAACATACTTATCTACGTTCATGTTATCATAGTGGGTTATAGATCTACTCAGGCTTCTAACTGCATTCCTATAACAATCATCTTCATTATTTACTTCTCTCCTAATATTATTCCTAATGCTAGACACAGTTATACCAAAGTTATATTCTACGTTCTCCTTCTGGATACTCTTCTTGGCCAACATATCAACTTTATCATGAAGGAGTAATCCAATGTGTGATGGGATCCATAGCAATTGTACATTAATTCCTTTGTCCCTAATTTTTGAGTATCTATACCTGGCTTCCCCAATGAGCATGTTGTTGGAGTCATTATATGAGCCAAGAGCCTTCAATGATGAATAGAATAAGTAATGATGATAGAGTCAAGCTCAGTGTCATAGGTTAGCTTTAGCGCCATTAGTAAGTAAGTAAGTAAATTTATTCAGGTATACACAATACAGTTACATAGAATTATCATACATAGCAGCATATGTGTAGAGAACCTAGGATAACCCAAAAAAGTCAGACAGAGTGACTTATTTCCATTGCAAACAATTCAGTTTGCAGTGTAGACGCCCAGTTGTTAATTCTTATGCCTAACTCAACAAATTTATTATCGTTCTTAACTAGGGAGGTGGCAACAAGAGCAGATGCAGCCCTGCCAGAAGACTCCTGTTTAGATCCATCAGTGTATATAACTTGTGATAACTTATTACTACCAGCTAGGCGAAAAATTTCTTCTTGAGCAGTTGCTCTAACAAGAGATTTAAGGAAGGGATTACTAGCAATGAGCTTCTTGGGAGGGACTTGTAGGTATGTGATATTAAATGAACACATCTTCCATAGAGGGGTGAAATACTCTTGTTGCCTACAGTGATACAGTTCATGCAGGTTATAAAACTTAATGCAATTGCACGTTTTCACAATCCATTTAGATCTGTGTGTATTTACCTCTAGACACTTGGTAAGATTCACTGTGACAGTGTCTGGTTCGTTTCTCAACATTCTAATACCGAGTAGTGTTAATTTCAACAATCCTATCACTGATACTAGAAATACCAAGCTCCTTCCTCATGTTAAGAACTTTTGTAGATCTGGGACAGCCAAGAATAGTCCTGAGAGCTTCATTTTGCATTTACTCCAAGGGTCGGAGGGAACTTTCTCTAGCTATATATGTATGAGTGTGTTTGGGTGGGAAAAGACATATGTACTGCCATCTGCAAATAATATGGGTTTGAGTAGCTGTGATGCATTCGGTAGATCATTGATGTAGATGAGAAAGAGGAGTGGTCCAAGGACGCTTCCTTGTGGTACTCCTACTGTGAGTGGTTGGGTGGAAGAGTTTGCATCATTTGCATGCACATATTGAGTTCTGTTACTAAGGTATGATTTTAGGTAGTTGAGGGAGTGGCCTCTGATACCTTAGTGCGTTAATTTGGAGTACAGCAGTTCATGGTCGACTGTATTGAAAGCTTTACGTAAATCAATGAAAATGCCCAGCGGGACTTTTCTTTTCAAGTGCGGTATATATTAGTTCTAGCATGTGTATGATAGCATCATTTGTGCTTTTATTATTCCTGAATCCAAACTGACAAGGGTTTAATGTTGTGCGAGACGAGGTAGGAATAGATCCGTCTATGAATTAATTTTTCAAAGTTTTTTAGAGATCTGTGGTAAGTTAGATATTGGTCTATAGTTATTCAAGTCAGCTTGGTCACCTCCTTTGTGGAGCCTGTGACCTTGAGCGAGGCACTGCATCACCTGCCTGAGACTTTCGCCCATATTGACTATGTGAAGAGAGGCGAATGTGCGTGCTCAGTTGCCCCTGCTGTTCTCCTGTGTCCCCAGCTCTCCTTTAAACTCAGCCGTTCGCCTCTATCAACGACGTGCAGTGTAGAGGTGTATTTTGCTGCCCCGCTGGTACTCGAATATGTGAGTTCCGCAAGTGCTGCAGATTTGTTGTAACTATTTGCATGAGTGGATTACACTGACTTAGGACATTGTGCTACCATCAGTACCTACGTAGGCTTAAAATGAGTGAGGAATGTCTGGCCTGCTGGGTGACCTTGAAAATGGCACTATAAGACCCGCATGCCACGTACACCCATACTGCGTGTGTCTAGTGAGGTGAATGTCCCTTCCTCGACTTTCCTATTCACCGGTATCCCTTAACTCGTCGCCATTATCTACATATGGGATAAGGGCGAGTTTAGCTGATCCAGGCCAAACAGTGCTCCAAGCCAGCCAGTGAAGGCCAAGGCTACATCTGTTCTGAATCCCAGAATGCCTTTGTGAACGTTCTACAGTGTTAACATAAGAACATAAGAATGTAGGAACACTGCAGAAGGCCTACTGGCCCATACGAGGCAGGTCCTTATCAAAACGACATCTACCTAAAGCTACTCAAAAAATAGCTCCCGTACCCCTTGACACCAATCAAACCCAGCCCCTCCCACTCATATATTTGTCCAGTCTCTTCTTAAAGCTACCCAAGGTCCTAACCTCTATCACCCCACTGGGAAGACTGTTCCACGCATCTACAACTCTGTTAGAAAACCAGTACTTACCTATGTCCTTTCTAAATCTAAATTTATCCAACTTAAATCCATTATTCCTGGTTCTTACCAGGTTCGACACCCTCAGTATTTTATTAATGTCTCCCTTGTTTATGCCCGTCATCCACTTATACACTTCAATGATATCTCCCATCATTCTACGCCTCTCCAGAGAGTGGAGATTTAAGGCTTTAAGTCTATCTTCATACGGGAGGTTCCTTACACAGTAAATCATTTTAGTCATTCTTCTCTGTATGTTCTCTAATGAGTCTATGTCCATCCTGTAGTAAGGGGACCAAAACTGAGCAGCGTAATCTAAATGAGGCCTCACTAGTGATGTATAGAGCTGTAAAATAACTTTTGGACTTCTGTTACTTATACTTCTTGAGATAAATCCAAGTAATCTGTTGGCCTTGTTGCGCACACTGAGGCACTGCTGTCTTGGCTTTAGATTTCTGCTTACCATGACTCCCAAGTCTTTTTCACATTCTGTATGACCAAGCTCTACTTCACCTAGATTATAGCTTCTAGGGTTATTTTCATTACCAAGGGCAAGTACCTTACACTTATCCACATTAAACTTCATCTGCCATTTCTCAGACCAAGACATTAATTTGTTCAAATCGTCCTGGAGTTCATTGATATCCTCCTCAGAGTGAATTATACGGCCTATCTTTGTATCATCAGCAAACTTACTCATGTCACTAGTAATCCCTTCATCAAGGTCATTAATGTAAATTATGAACAAGAGAGGGCCTAAAACTGATCCTTGTGGAACGCCACTAGTGACTAATCCCCATTCAGATTTCACTCCATTAATGGTAACTCTCTGCTTTCTATTGGTAAGCCATGCCTCAATCCATGCTAAAACTTTACCTCCTATACCATGAGCTGCCACTTTTCTGAACAGTCTCTTGTGAGGTACTCTGTCGAAGGCTTTACTAAAATCCAAATAAACAATATCATATTCCTTATCACTGTCAACTGCCTCAAATGTTCTATTGAAGAACGTCAGTAAGTTTGTCAGGCAGGAACGACCTCTCGTGAATCCATGCTGAGATTCATTTATCAAGTTATGCTCTTCAAGGTGACTTCTGATAATGTCAGCTATAATTGATTCTAATAACTTGCCCACTATAGATGTCAGGCTTATTGGACGGTAATTTGAAGGAGTGGACTTATCCCCTGATTTGAATATAGGAACCACATTAGCCATCTTCCACATCTCTGGCACAACACTGGTAAGGATGGACGCATTGAATACACTCGTTAATGGCTGACTAAGCTCCATCTTGCATTCCTTAAGTACCCTTGAAAACAACTCATCGGGTCCCGGGGACTTATTTTGTTTCAGTTTGTCTATCTGTTTAATAACCATGTCCCTCGTGACAGTAATGTTAGTTAACTTAAATTCATCAGGAACTAAATAATTGTTAATTACTGGAATCTCATTTACATCTTCCTGTGTAAAAACTGACAAAAAATAGTCATTAAATAAGGAACACATTTCCAGTTCATTATCCGTCAGCTGTCCATTCCCAGATTTCAGAGGTCCTACTTTTTCCTTCACCTTCGTCCTATACACTTGAAAGAACCCCTTTGGATTAGTCTTTGATTCATTAGCAACTCTAATTTCATAGTCACGTTTAGCCTTTCTAATCGCCTTTTTTACTTCTCTTTTAAGCTGAACATATTGGTCAGTAAGGTTAACCTCTCCTCTTCTGATGCGCCTATAAATTCCCCTTTTCTCCCCTAATAGATGCTTTAGCCTCCTGTTAACCCATTTGGGATCGTTATTATTAGACCTAATTTCTCTCTGGGGAATGTATATACTCTGGGCACTGTGTACATTATTAAGAAAACAATCATAAAAGCAGATCCCTTCATATTCATAAGTATGATTATCGTCAATAAAATCATTAGCTAGATAACCCCAATCAAGATTAGTCAGATGTTCCCTAAGTCCATTATAATCGGCAGAACGAAAATCGGGGATTTTTACTGTATTATCATTATTCTTGCATTCCCAATTAATGCTAAAGGTGATGGATTTGTGATCACTTGCGCCAAGCTCTTCAGTGATCTCCAGATTATTCACGAGTGTTTCCTTATTTGACAAGACTAGGTCTAGCAAATTATTACCCCTGGTAGGTTCAGTTACACTCTGTTTCAGAAAACAGTCCTGAACTGTTTCCATGAAGTCACTGGACTCTAGATTACCTGTAAAAGAATTCCAGTCAATTTGGCTAAAGTTAAAGTCCCCTACTATGACTACGTTACTGTGTCCAGAAGCCCTAACAATTTCGTCCCAAAGAAGTCTCCCTCTATCGTGATCCAAGCCTGGAGGTCGGTATATTACACCTAGAATTAGTTTTTCTTGACCCTCCACGAACTCTACCCAAACAGACTCTGTTACTGCTCCATCTATTTTTATACCTGTTTTTATGCAACAATTAATATTTTCTCGAACATACAATGCAACTCCTCCCCCCTTCCCATTACATCTATCCACATTGAATAACTTAAATCCCTGAATATTACACTCAGCAGTCATATCCCGACTCTTTAAATCATACCACGTTTCAGTTAATGCAATGATATCAAAGTTCCCAGCACATGCTACCAAACGTAGTTCATTAATTTTATTTCTTGCACTTCGACTGTTAGCATAAAATACCATCATATGTTTTTTCTTCTGCACATTTTTCATATTCATCTTTGTTTTTACACAATTTCTGAAATTATTATTACCCAGAGTTACTCCATGACAGTTACTATTAAGATTCTTAATATCAGAGCATAAGTCAATATATCCATACTCATTATTAATCATTTCTAAACCCATACCTCTAACTAATCCTAGTTTAAAGTCCTAACAACCCCCTCAACTGAGTTAGCAAGAAAACCCACACCTGCCCTGGATAAGTGAACCCCATCCCTGGCATACATGTCATTTCGGCCATAGAAGTTGTCCCAGTTGTCAATGAATGGTACTGTATTATCCTTACAGTGTTTATCCAGCCAACAATTAATGCCAATTGCTCTGGACAACCATTCATTACCAACACCTCTTCTTGGCAAAATGCCACATATAACAGGGCGCCCCCCCCCCTTCTTCCTAATCATGTCTATAGCTGTCCTGAACTTTCTAACTAAATCCTCACTTCTACGCTTGCCTACATCATTGCCTCCAGCACTGAGGCAAATAATAGGATTGATCCCATTACCGTTCATGATGTTGTCAAGCCGGCTAACAATGTCCTCCATCCCAGCCCCAGGAAAGCATACCCTTTGTCTCCTACTCCTGTCCTTCAAGCAGAATGCCCTATCCATGTATCTAACCTGGCTATCCCCAACAACAACAATATTCTTACCTTCCTTGTTGTCGTTCGTCGTGACGATCCCAGTAGTAGACTCACATTCGTCGGGTAGCACCGAGAATGCGTTGGAGGTTTCCACGGGAGTTTCCACAGCAGTCTCTTTCTTCTTCATCGTTTCTGGCTTTCCATTCGTCTTCTTGATCGTCAACTTCGTCGTCCCCTGCTGTCCAGCCACTGACCACGATCCCTTCTTGACCTGAGGACTCGAAACAGGAGGACTACTACGAATCCTCTTGTTTTCCTCGGTCAATCGCAGTATCTCCATCTTCGCTGCCCTCAATTCTTCCTTAAGTTGCTGGTAAAGTTGCTCGATGGAGGGCATCTTGGTTCAGTCCACGGAGCAAACAAGACACTTCTTCACAGAGTTAAGTACAGGTCAGCACTCAAAGTACAGGTCACGAAGCACTCAAAGTACAGGCCGTACCTTCGGTGTTGTGAGAACTAGTTCTTATGTAGTGAAAATTTGTCTGTCATTCCAAGACACATGTGCTAGATGTGTTAAGTGCTGTGGGTTTGGAGTAATTAACAAGTAGTACAGGGTTGGTAACTCTCGAGACGACTGTGGGCCCAGTGAATGACCTTGAAAATTGCACTGCGACCTGCAGGCCACTACACCCATATTGCCTGTGTCTAGCGAGGTGAATATCCTTTCCTTGTCCCTTCTCCTTCCTCGATTTGGAACTCAGCCGTTCGCCACTATTTGCTTGTGGTCTAGAGGTGGTTTTTAGCCAGACCACATGGGTGCTTGAGTGCCCGTGTCCTCTGTGCCGCACTCCGCTCATCTTGCGAGTGTCTCCTGTGTGCCTGCCTGCCTGCTGCAAGCAGGTGTCTGGGTGGTTGGCACGGGCTTGGCGAGCACAGTCAAGCAAGCTTGAGGGTGGCACTAGAAGCTAGCCAGAACGGGCTAAGGCAGCCTGCAGTTATAGCTGTCCTAGGGCCCAGCATGTCTGTATACGTTCTGCAGTGCTGCTGGCATACCAGTGTTTCCTGTAGTGGCTTGAGAACAATTTGACGAGCATTGCAGTGCTGACATTTTGAGTGGGACATGCCAGAGGTTCACTTATAAACATAGTAAGCTTGTGGTGATTGGCTTGTACACAGTGAACATTCATCTGTCATACGTGTGCTAGAAGTGTTAAGTGCTGCTTTCCCCAACAGTTAATTGTCATTTGTGAGCCTGCATTAAGACTTTAAAAGGCTCAGAGTGTACTTCAGTGTAGTGACTCCTTGCATTTGATAAATCAGTGTAATACATGCTCTGCTCAGTGTAACTGAACTATTAAATACGGTTACATAGTTAAGTTGCTTGTCCTAGTGTCATTGCTGTGTTTTCTAATACATTTTCTCGTTCAGACTGAAACTTTACTGCTAGGTTCCCAGTAATATTTCAAATTGCAGTGTTGATCTGTGGTGTGAGTGTGTAACTTGTGCTTTGTATTTTTACTGTGAACAAGCTTGCTCCTGCATAATGTTCAGCTTCATGAATACTTTCTCTCTTGAGTAATTCGGTTACCTTTCAACTGTGTTAAGCAAGAGTCAGCCTGTTAACATCTATGTTCTTTGCCATCGTATCTAGTGGGTCTGGCGCCTAGTTGAAATTGTAATAGTAACAATTTGCAATCATTATACTTCTAGTTATACATTGTGTAAATTGTTTTAGACTGTTTGATCAACTGGATTGTAGTGTTTAACTTCTGATACACCAATTTAATGACTGCAGACACGCACTGACACATAATAAACACATTAAAACGCTGGTAACTCCAGAAGCTGGGCCTAGTGTGTGACCTTGAGAAGTTGAGTGTGTTTATTACGACCAGCGGTGTACCACTCTCACCTATATTTACATCAAAAAATTGTATTCTAAGTGATAAAGTGTACACTTGGTGTACTTGGTAACACTTGTCATACATAGTAACGCGTGTGTAAGTGAGATTGTTTAGGTACTGGTTCATCTATCTACAGCTGCACACTTATGCTTGCATACATGTATAACATAGTAACGTGTGAGTTACCCAGGATGGACCAAGGAAGTCGACCAGAGTGATTTATCTCATTGTCATTGTAACATTACCTACATTTTTTTTTTTTTTTTTTTTTTTTTTTTTTTTTTTTTTTTTTTTTTTTTTTTTTTTTTTTTTTTTCTTTTTTTTTTTAAATAATACTGTTTACAATCTATGGTTGGGGTAAGAGGTTGTCTTCAGCATTCATTGTGATGTCTGCTATATTATTATTTCAGTGAGGTACATTAGGTGGCAGTAGCCTGAACTAACTCAAGTGGAAGTTATCATTTGAACCTCATGTTTAATGTGATGTATGTCAGAATTCTAATTTTATGCTCAATATTACCTACTTTGTCTCTCTCTCTCTCTCTCTCTCTTTTCATCTTTGTAATTTGTGATAAGGTGTAAGACCTCGCCTGTACCATCCATTATATCATTATATGTACCATATTATTACCACACATACAAGAGGTCTCTGAGTGTGTTTTTGGTGGGGTGTGTGTCGTATTGAGTGGTGGTGGTCTGGGTTGAGTATGGTTGGAGGTGTTCATTGAACTTGAGCACTTGTGTCTTGTGATCTATTTTGGACTTCTGACTTTGTAGTGAATATTTGCTCTTGCATAAGCTATAAGGGAAAGATAAGCGAGGAATTCTTGTGTTGTGAGTCTTACACCAGATATCATCACTGGCAAACATGGCAACTGTCATAGAGGAACCTATTTCTGCAGGTGATGGAAATGAAGATAGCTTCCAGACCTTTAAAAGTAAACAAAAGAGAAAAAGTGAGAAAGGGCTAGAGCGTCGACGTAGTCAGACTCACTTGACTCGTACACAATGTGATACTAAACGTCCTTGGTGCACAGAGGCTGCAAGAAGTCTTTCTTCAAAGGAAGAATGTGTTAAGCTGAACTTCCCTGACAACACCCCGCTGCCTGCTAAGTGTGCATGGCTAATGGAAGCTGTAAACAAGCATCCTAACTCAAGGATCCAATTTAGGAAAAACACACACAACTTTGTGTTTGTGGAACAGAATAAAGAGCTGATTAATGATCTACTTAGTACACCTTATGGGGATATTAAGCTGCTCCGACCTCCATCAGACACTCACCACTTTAAAAAATGGGTCAGTATCATAATCTTTGGATACCCTCTCTGCATGGACCCATCCCATCTGACTCTAAGTGAGCATATCATCAAGCCTAAAAGACTTAAAGGAAAATCCCAAATTATTGCCAGTTGGGTAGGTCCTGTGCCCCTCCCCCGGAATATCTGGGTGCATGGTTTACGTTTCCTAAACATCGAAGTGTACCTACCCCCTAAACGTAGGTGTTACAAATGCCAGCACTATGGCCATGTTGCAGTAGACTGTGGAATACTACATTCTTGGTGTGGTAAGTGTGCTGGGAAACATTCCACTAGAGAATGCACAGTAGGCCCTGACAGCCGAAAATTTAAGTGTATTAACTGTAAAGAAGTTGGGGTTACAGTCTCCCACAAGGACTGCAGTCAGAACCCAAACAACCTTCGATGTAAACCTGATAACAGTCCTTTAATGGTAACTGAGGATGGGGCCATCCAGTCTACCACAGCCAGATCTGAGACTGAACCTCTGCAAAGTGTGCAAGAACCCCACCTCACTGCAAAGGATTCTGGTGATACCAGAATGCCATCACACACACCAGCTGTGGAGGAGCTAGCCATCCCTGCTAGCACATATGGAACTACTGGTCTGCCACTACAGATACCTATGGCTACACCTGAATATGGGGATGAGTTTGTCATTTCTCCCAATACACACAACTACAACAGTCAGACGGACACCACACAGGTAACCTCCCTGGAAATTGGAGATGAGTCAGATGCACAGGACCTACCTGCAATGAATGATGAAACAGAGAACACTAATGTAACCATGGTACCTGTTAAGGTGATAGGTGTTAAAGAAAGCACTAACCCAGAAGTGCCATCCTCCGGAGAGGCATTGGATTCGCCTGACCTTCCTCATATTATAACAACTTTCCAGAAAAAAATTGAGCATCTTGAACAGATCCTGACAAGTTTAATAAATATATGTAATCAGGATGATGCTCTTGAGCATGGTGATGATGTCAAAAGTGCAGCAATCTCCGTTCAGCTTCCAGCAATTTGTGAGAAAGAAGCCCATAACTCTTGCCTTCAAGACTTGCCTTATCACTGGCTGCCAAAATGCCGAAAAATGCTTAAAAATAAAGGTCCTGAAGATAAAGACGTACAAACTATGCTATTTGCTCTTAAGTATCTGCACACTGTAGTCAAAGCATAATAGTTTTACCATCTTATGAGCAAGAGATTGTAATAACTCACTACAATGGATACATTACAAATCTTTTCATGGAACATTGCTTCCATCAGGAAGCGGTTGCCTGACTTACATCATATTAGTGCAACCAAGAATATTGATGTCATCTGTTTGCAGGAATGTAGATTGAAAGATGGAGCACCTCCACCAAACTTGCCTGGATATGCAGCTTATAACCTAAGGTCAACCAACTGTTGTGTGATGTATGTCAGAAAGAGCTTGCCACATTCACTCCTTTCCTTGCAGAGTCGAGTTAACATGCAGTATCATGGTGTCAAAGTATATGCAGGCGATTTTTCCATAAACATTTTTAATCTCTATGCCCCAGCGAACCAGCTTCGACCTGATGCTTTACCAGATCGCATCAATAGTGAACCTACCATCATTCTTGGAGATTTTAATGCCAGACATAAGAATATTGGTGGGTCTATAACAAACACCAATGGAACTAAACTAGTGAGATTGCTAAATGAGCATGATAATGTTCGAATTGTGGGCACTACTGAGCCTACTCACATATATGGTGGCATACTAGATCTGTGTCTTGGATTTAATACATCATATACGATGCATGACTCTGTCATAGTTGATGATCTTCTATCTGATCACTTCCCAAGACTAACAACTGTCAATCTTGATCACATCTCCAGCAATCAAGGAGCTAAATACAGAAGGAGGAAACTTATTCTCAAACCAGAACACAGAGACAACTTTATTAACCACTTGGATCAATGGTATAAGAATTACGAGCCCATTGGCACACAAAAATTTAATGATGATTTAATTACCACTATTGAGAGTGTTCTCACAGATCAAGTGGGCAGGAATAGGAAACAAAAACCCTCCACTATAAATAACAATAAAAACCCAATGTCCACAAATACTATAATGTAAAGCATACCGTGAAAGAATCAGAGAACCGACCACTCTTGGGTATCTTTATTGAAAACAGCTTGAAGAATAGGAGGAGAATGCAGTCGATGTGGTCAGTCCATCAATCTAACACATGCAGCTAGGAGGATTGGTAAAGCATACCGTGAATGTAGAACCCCAGACCTGCTCAGAACGTTCCAAGCTGCACTAACAAATGCAAGGAATAGAAAGGAAGAACTTAGGCAACAGGAATGGGAACAGTTTGTTAGTGGATTAAATAGGTACACCCCTTTGAGTTTGGCTTGGAAAGGTATAAATAAAATAACCAGGAAAAAGACTGGCAATGTTGCTCATCCCTTTCCTCTTGAAAAAGCAAATGACCTCATAAATGACTGGTCCAAAACATCCAGGCATGAAAGCCTTCCATCTCATATTAGAAAAAATTTAGAGAGTACTTCTGAAGAAATGTTGAAACTGATTAATTTTATGAGCCAAAATATTGATGAGAGTGATTGCCTCTTTACCGAGTATGAATTAGATAATGCATTAACCAAAGGTCGATCAACTGCTCCTGGAGAGGATGGTATAACCTATGATATTCTCAGAACTCTAAGTCTCGGGTCGATCAACTGCTCCACTATGATATTCTCAGAACTCTAAGGCACGTGCCTGATAACCCTTTGTTGGCACTGTATAATCTCAGTTACATTGAGGGCGTTCTTCCTACTTCCTGGACCAATAGTCTCATTGTGCCTATCCCTAAGCCCCAACAGCCTGATACATTTAGGCCGATCTCCTTAACTAGTTGTCTTTGTAAAACTTTTGAAAGAATGATGCTTAACAGACTGTACTACAGAATCAGACATCAACTTTCCCCCTACCTCTATGGGTTCATGAAAGGTAAAAGTGTGCAGAACTGTATTTCCACCTTTCTCACTGCACACACCTCTACTAGTTTTACCACTTTTCTTGATCTAAAATCTGCATTTGATATTGCGAACAGAACCGTTATACTACATGAACTAGCCAAAATGAATATTGGTGGTAGCTTACTCTGCTGGATAATAGGATACCTGTCAAATAGAGTATCCTCTGTCCTTTACCAAGGCTTCAGAAGTGATTCTAAAGAAATGTCTTTAGGTACACCGCAGGGAGGAGTTCTTAGTCCCATGCTATTTAATATTCTGATTAATGCTCTCCTAAATGCTCTACCTGCCTCACCTAAACATATAGCTATAAGCTATGCTGATGATATCATGATCCATACAACAGGGCATAAGAAGATGAATACCATTCTTAATGAAGTTCAAGCAATTTGTAATCGACTAGGCCTCATAATATCTTCCTCTAAAACTAAGATATTAACAAGCAAACGACATCCCCCACCCATCTATTTGCAGGGTGAAATCATTAGCTACGTTAAAACTTACAGATATCTTGGTGTAGATGTACCCTTTAACAAATCCACTATACCACAACTAAACAAGAAATGTAAAGCTAGGCTAAATGCTCTCAAAGCTGTTGCTGGCTACAATCCCAACTATGGTGCAAATGTGAGAATCGTGAGAATGATGTACATAGCCTATGTTAGGTCCTTAATTGATTATGCTGCTCCCATGTTGATATTAGCTAGAGAAAGTTCTCTCCGACCCTTGGAGTTAATGCAAAATGAAGCTCTCAGGATTATTCTTGGCTGTCCCAGATCTACAAAAGTTCTTAACATGAGGAAGGAGCTTGGTATTTCTAGTATCAGTGATAGGATTGTTGAAATTAACACTGTACTCGGTATTAGAATGTTGAGAAACGAACCAGACACTGTCACAGTGAATCTTACCAAGTGTCTAGAGGTAAATACACACAGATCTAAATGGATTGTGAAAACGTGCAATTGCATTAAGTTTTATAACCTGCATGAACTGTATCACTGTAGGCAACAAGAGCATTTCACCCCTCCATGGAAGATGTGTTCATTTAATATCACATACCTACAAGTCCCTCCCAAGAAGCTCATTGCTAGTAATCCCTTCCTTAAATCTCTTGTTAGAGCAACTGCTCAAGAAGAAATTTCTCACCTAGCTGGTAGTAACAAGTTATCACAAGTTATATACACTGATGGATCTAAACAGGAGTCTTCTGGCAGGGCTGCATCTGCTCTTGTTGCCACCTCCCTAGTTAAGAACGATAATAAATTTGTTGAGTTAGGCATAAGAATTAACAACTGGGCGTCTACACTGCAAACTGAATTGTTTGCAATCCTAATGGCGCTAAAGCTAACCTATGACACTGAGCTTGACTCTATCATCATTACTGATTCTATGTCATCATTGAAGGCTCTTGGCTCATATAATGACTCCAACAACATGCTCATTGGGGAAGCCAGGTACAGATACTCAAAAATTAGGGACAAAGGAATTAATGTACAATTGCTATGGATCCCATCACACATTGGATTACTCCTTCATGATAAAGTTGATATGTTAGCCAAGAAGAGTATCGAGAAGGAGAATGTAGAATATAACTTTGGTATAACTGTGTCTAGCATTAGGAATAATATTAGGAGAGAAGTAAATAATGAAAATGATTGTTATAGGAATGCAGTTAGAAGCCTGAGTAGATCTATAACCCACTATGATAACATGAACGTAGATAAGTATGTTTATGGAGCAACTTGCAATGTGAACAGACTGACTGATGTTGTAGTGGCCAGGCTTAGGCTTGGTTACAAGTACTTCTGGCAGTTTGGGAGACACACAGATGATGATCAAACTAAATGTAAATTATGTGATCAGGCATATGGTCACTCTCTTGAACACTATGTGCTTAATTGTCCACTTATTGAGGAATACAGAGACATACAGTATAATAACCTAGGTGACATGTCAAGATATCTTATTAATGAAAATAAGATACCAGATATACTAAGCAAATTTCCTAAATTTGCTTGTAACAGATAAGTGAACTATAGATATGTAGATATAAATCCATATGTATTCCTGTTAACCCTTTGGGGCCTAGTTCCTAGGCCTTTTGTGTATCCATATGCTCTCGCGCTACCGTCCACAGGATGGATATGGGGTGCACAATAAACTAGCCACTTCGGTGGCAAAATCTAAAAAATCTAATCTTTGTGGATTGTTGGGAAGGTAGATGATTCAATGGATTTGTTAAAGAGTGTTGCAATAATTGGTGACAATACTTGAGTAGCTTTTTTGTACATAAAAGCAGGCAAGTTGTTTATGTCTCCTGCCTTGTTTTTAAGGGTGTTTATGATGAGTGTAACTTCAGTGGGGTTGGTTGGAGCTAGGAATAGCGTATTTGGGTAGGTACCTGTGAGGTAGTCTGATGGACGGGTGTTTGTGCTTGGTATTTTGTTTGCTAGATTTTTTCCTATCCTGGAGAAGAAAACATTAAGTCTGTTTGCTGTTTCAGTAGGTGTTTACCTGGAGTTTACCTGGAGCTTACCTGGAGAGAGTTCCGGGGGTCAACGCCCCCGCGGCCCGGTCTGTGACCAGGCCTCATGGTGGATCAGAGCCTGACCAACCAGGCTGTTACTGCTGGCTACACGCAAATCAACGTACGAGCCACAGCCCGGCTGGTCAGGTACCGAATTTAGGTGCTTGTCCAGTGCCAGCTTGAAGACTGCCAGGGGTCTGTTGGTAATCCCCCTTATGTATGCTGGGAGGCAGTTGAACAGTCTCGGGCCCCTGACACTTATTGTATTGTCTCTTAACGTGCTAGTGACACCCCTGCTTTTCATTGGGGGGATGTTGCATCGTCTGCCAAGTCTTTTGCTTTCGTTGTGAGTGATTTTCGTGTGCAAGTTCGGTACTAGTCCCTCTAGGATTTTCCAGGTGTATATAATCATGTATCTCTCCCGCCTGCGTTCCAGGGAATACAGGTTCAGGAACTTCAAGCGCTCCCAGTAATTGAGGTGTTTTATCTCCGTTATGCGCGCTGTGAAGGTTCTCTGTACATTTTCTAGGTCAGCAATTTCACCTGCCTTGAAAGGTGCTGTTAGTGTGCAGCAATATTCCAGCCTAGATAGAACAAGTGACCTGAAGAGTGTCATCATGGGCTTGGCCTCCCTACTTTTGAAGGTTCTCATTATCCATCCTGTCATTTTTCTAGCAGCTGCGATTGATACAATGTTATGGTCCTTGAAGGTGAGATCCTCCGACATGATCACTCTCAGGTCTTTGACGTTGGTGTTACGCTCTATTTTGTGGCCAGAATTTGTTTTGTACTCTGATGAAGATTTAATTCCCTCGTGTTTACCATATCTGAGTAATTGAAATTTCTCATCATTGAACTTCATATTGTTTTCTGCAGCCCATTGAAAGATTTGGTTGATGTCCGCCTGGAGCCTTGCAGTGTCTGCAATGGAAGACACTGTCATGCAGATTCGGGTGTCATCTGCAAAGGAAGACACGGTGCTGTGGCTGACATCCTTGTCTATGTCGGATATGAGGATGAGGAACAAGATGGGAGCGAGTACTGTGCCTTGTTGAACAGAGCTTTTCACCGTAGCTGCCTTGGACTTTACTCTGTTGACTACTACTCTTTGTGTTCTGTTAGTGAGGAAATTATAGATCCATCTACCAACTTTTCTTGTTATTCCTTTAGCACGCATTTTGTGCGCTATTACACCATGGTCACACTTGTCGAAGGCTTTTGCAAAGTCTGTGTATATTACATCTGCATTCATTTTGTCTTCTAGGTGTGAGTGAGGGTTCATCTGATTTTGTTAGTTTGTTTTGTTTTTGGATAACTGTTTATTTCTAAGAATTTCAGATAGAGTTTTCCAGTTTTTTTTCATATCACCTTTGATGTTATGTAATCTATTTTCATAGTACAATTTTTTAGATCTTCTTATCAGGCTGGTAAGTGCTGACGAGTAACGTTTAGATTGTTCTCTAGTTATTTGACCCATTCTATACTGTTTTTCATATTTGTGCTTTGTGTTAATGGATTTGAGGATACTTGGTGTTAGCCAGGTATTATTCAGTCTCTTTGCTTTCCCAGTAATTAAGGTGGTTTATCGCAGTTATGCGTGCCATGAAGGTTCTCTGTACATTTTCTAGGTCAGCAATTTCACCTGCCTTGAAAGGTGCTGTTGTGTGCAGTAATATTCCAGCCTAGATAGAACAAACGACCTGAAGAGTGTCATCATGGGCTTGGCATCCCTAGTTTTGAAGGTTCTCGTTATCCATCCTGTCATTTTTTCTAGCAGATGTGATTGATACAATGTTATGGTCCTTGAAGGTGGGAGATGCGCCGGCAGGGGCAGAAGAAGAAAAGACCTGTGGGGAAACAGAGAGGAAGGGGTCTGGAAGGGGGCTGGTGAAGAAGCAGCCTAGGAGGGAATAAGAGAAGAGGGGACTACGCGAGGGGGGTGAACCTCTACATTCACGTGAGAGCTAGAAAGGGATGAGAGGTAGGCTTCAAGGCCGAAAAGAAGGACTGTTGGGAAATTGTAAACACCGAAGGAATGCAAAGTGACTTGGGTTTTGGGGATGGGTTCAACTTTGCAGGTGAGAGGTGCAAAGAAGGTGCAGGTATGCGAGGTCTCTAACACTTAGAAACTAGCAGGCGAGAAGATGAAGAAGCAGAGGTAGTAAGAAGTAAGGGGTGGGGGTTTCAGAGGGCAAAACTGCTAAGGAATTAGAGATGGGGTAACTACAGAAGACATGGCACTGGGGGGGAACCGCCAAGGTTGGAAGTCTCCTAGTTACTCGAGAATAAGAAACATGAGGAAGATTCCCCTGAAGGCAGAGCCAAGAGACAGCCATAGCATAAGGCCCTCGCTCTCCTTAAGACAATGGATTTCACATTCATTAAGACAGACTTGACATCTGCGGGTAAAAGGAAAGGTGAGCATTGTTGCAATGACGACAAGTGTGGGAAGACTTCAAGATATATCAGCATGATCCGCAACACCGCAGACCGGACACTCTGCCACAGACCTGCAGTATCTAGCAGGATGGCCAACAATTTCGACACTGTTGGGGCATGGTGACCACTTTATGGGCCCTTAGGTGATGTCCTGCATTGTAAATGGAGGACTGAAGCTCACGGCAAAGGTTAAGCAGGCAGTGTTACTGGGAAAGCTCCTCTGCCCACGGACGGGCAGGACATACCCATGCACTTTGAGAATCGGAAGGTCCTTGAGGGCTAATTGCTCTAAAATATCGTTACCGCAAGACAGAAAATCACACTGTACAATGATATGCGGTAAGACAATCGTACCACTGCAAGAATTGAGAGTAGCATGCTTGTGGACTGTGATAGGAGCTTTATCAATAGAAGTAAGAAGGGAAAAATTATGAGCTTGGCCCGCGTTTTGAATTGTAACGATGTGCGCACCACTCTGAAGATCATGAAAGGATTTATTTTGGCCAAAATGTCGTAAAAAAGCTTTACCGATACTGTGGTCTGAAAGATAATCAGTAGGAGGTGTCGGTTGCAAGGAAAAGAATTTGGTCCACTGTGTACTTGTAAATATGGTAGGCAAAGGAAGATGTTGTGTAGGTCATATCTGGATGGAATTAGCAGAAATCAAAGGAACATCGTCAGCAAATGGCCTGGAACGTTTAGGTGTAGGACCGCAGGCGGCCGACCTGAGGCAGGTGGGCGACCTGAGGCAGGTGGGCGACCTGAGGCAGGTGGGCGACCTGAGGCAGGTGGGCGATCAGAAAATCGTTGTACCGTATCTGGGGAAGCCAGATGCATAGTCAAAGATGTGCAAAGGAACTAGAAGAGACAGGCGGAGCCTCTGCACCTGGACCAGGTGACGAAGCATCACCAGCAGAAGGTACAGGGGTATGGGAAAGGTCCAAAAAATGGTCCAGTAATGAAGCCAGGTCAGAACAGGATGCAATAACAAAAAAGGTCCTCGGGAGGAGGGGGAGGAGGAGGGGGAGGAGGAGGGGGAGGAGGAGGAGGAGGAGGAGGGGGAGGAGGAGGGGGAGGGGAGTCATGAAACGAAGCCTCCATAATATAATAATAATAATAATAATAATAATAATAATAATAATAATAATAATAAAATAATAAGAAAATAATAATAATAATAATAATAATAATAATAATAATAATAATAATAATAATAATAATAATAATAATAATAATAATAATAAAAAAATAATATTTTTATTTACTACATGTAAAAAGCATACAGGCCTAGCTGACAGCGATGGCATACTACTATATAGAAAGCCGCTTGTTATGCTGAGAATTTCTGGAAAATTAGGTCAGTTTTGTCTCAGGATGTGACCCATGCCAGTCAATTAACACCCATGTACGTATTTTACTGATGGGGAACACAGACAACCGGTGTAAAGAAACACGCCCAATGTTTCTACCCTCGCTGGGAACTGAACCCGGACACTCGCCTTGTGAAGCAAGAGCTTTAGCTACCATGCCACAGGGCACTATAGTGGTACTTATTTCTTATTATTATTTAAAGAAAAAAGAGAAAGTAAAGAAAAAAAAAGAAAGAAATGGAGGGAAAGTTGAGCGACAGTTACTAGAAGGCATGAAAGGGCCATAAGTTCCCCTCCACATCCAAGAGGACCTCGACACCGACAGCAGCAGCACAGATGCAGCTTGGAACCCATCACCAATGTTGAAAGTTTG
The DNA here is from genome assembly GCF_038502225.1 of Cherax quadricarinatus. Classification (NCBI taxonomy): domain Eukaryota; kingdom Metazoa; phylum Arthropoda; class Malacostraca; order Decapoda; family Parastacidae; genus Cherax; species Cherax quadricarinatus. The sequence goes on from NC_091294.1 coordinate 22,530,868, forward strand.
AAGCTAATCAGAGAAGGCTTTCTCAAGTTATCTCAGGAAAACCCAACACAGGAATGGTTTGTCTAACATTGACTGGAAGGCTCCTGCATATGCCAGTTGTTGCGTGAACCTCTCCTTAGTTCAGCACAACTGCGTTAAAAATTGGAGGATTTTTTTTTCAGTCAAATGGTTTACTAAAAAAATTCAGTCAACCATTATAAGGTACCTCTTCATTAATGCCTAATTATTCTCAGGCCTTTAATTTCTTCTTCCCTGGATGATGATTATTATATTCACAACTAAGAGCTAAACCCAGAAGGGTTATACATTATTATTATTATTATAATCTTGAGAGAGCGTTAAACTTGTAGAATTATACAGCGCACCTGGGCGGGGGAATGGAAGGTATTCAGGCTCAATTCAGGGAACTGGAGCACAGATCCAATTCCCTAGATCAAGAGCTCCTCACCAGCGTCAAGGAACCTCCCTTCAGGGGACAAGGGTCACACAGCCTACCTTGGATGAAGACTATTTACCTCCCATTTCCTTAATACTTTGTAACCCTTTTGGGTTTAGCCTCGAGGAAGGTACCTTGATCTCAGCTAAGGGATCTTTATTTAAAGAATTAGACCTTTCTATTACCCCAGGCACTACGACCCCTGAGGGTGTAGAGCTCCTGGTCAGTATAACAGTAATGCAGTAAGAGTGAGTTTAGAGTCTCATATGAATATAAGAATCAGCGTAACTTTAGGAAAAAATAATAGTTATTATAACTTAACCTTTATTTTAATTATTGTACAAAAAAGCTTCATGTCCATCTACAACTTTATTTTTATAAAGAATTAGATATTAAAATTAGTAACGCAAAATTCTGCATTTAAAGATGAAGTTACTGGATTCTACACCATAATGCAACATTTATATCAAGTATAGATGCCATGGTTCCTGACACTGTAAACAATGGCAACATTTATATCAAGTATAGATGCCATGGTTCCTGACACTGTAAACAATGGCAACTGGCGTACACTTACATTCTTAGTAAACAAAACTGTCAGAATATTTAACACGGAGTTAGCATTGGTCATGAATATAATATGAACTTACTGAAGAAGCGGAAAGGAGAGACTATATAAATATTTCAAATGCATGTGCATACAAATATAAGGTAACGTGGTATAACATGGTAGGGATACTCAGTCATGGTTACATGGTAATTGACGTTAAAGCAAATGAAAAATTAACAATTTAAACGAAATACTATGATAAAATGAGCATTATACTGATCATCATCCCCTTCTTCCCACAAAACAAATATAATGAAAACACCAGATAAAACCTAGTATTACACCACTTCTGGACAGGTTGAGAGGGCACATTGGTCCCTCAGGGCGTGAGTTTACCAGGTGTACATGATGGTGGCAACCATGATGAACTTGATCGCCATGAATTTACCAGAAGGTGTAAATGACTGTGCCCACCATGATAATCTTGACTACCATCCCTACCATGTATGAGGGGCCCCTGAGGAAGCTGCCGCGCAGGTACAACACTGTGTGGAGGATCCTTGCAATGGTGTAGATACGAAAGAGGACGCTGGCGGTGAAGAGTGAAGGTTGGGTGAGCACGTACAGTAGTCCACTCATCCAGAATACTGGGATGTTCTCCAGGTCATTTTGATGAGCTCTGCCATCGAAGCACATAGGTATTAGGTGCAAGAAGTTTTTCGTTAGGTACATCAGAATTACCTTGCTCCTCTGTCACCCTACTCCATATGAATTACGTGATGTAACTACGTTTTTCTATATGATTTACGTGCGTATGTATAGGAACACTATATTGTATATGATAGTTACATTGTGGAAACAAAATCTAGCCATATTTCCGAGTCATGTTACACAGGGTATCATGAAGTACACCGGCCTGAGCTGGGATACTTCAGTAGGACAATGAGAGGTTTAGGAGTGCATTATAATAATAATGACTATTTCAGATTAATGTACAAACATATACAAGTAGGTAAAACATCCCTCAAAGATGGACCTGGGACCGGGCCTTCCCTCCCATTCCTTGGATCGAACCTGATTACCTCCCTTTCCTCAGACACTGTATGATCCCCACAAGTTTGGCGCTCACCCGATGATGATTGGGGATCATGAATGATGACTGAGGATGACAACTGATGATTGAGGATGATGAATGAGAATTGAGGAATGAGGATGATGATAATACTGATGATGACTGATGATGATGATCTACATATTCTCCCATCAGCACAACTTCGAACCTTACAACTGACATACCATATTCTAATATTTACATATTGATCCAGGACTCACCCACTGACCCAGTACTCACCCACTGACTCAGTACTCACACCCACTGACTCAGTACACCCACTGACTCACTGACTCGGTACTCACACACTGACCCAGTCAGTACTCACCCACTGACCCAGTACTCGCCCACTGGCCCAGTACTCACCCACTGACCCAGTACTCACCCACTGACACAGTACTCACCTACTGAGCCAGTGCTCACACCCACTGACTCAGTACTCAAACTCACTGACTCGGTACTCACACACTGACCCAGTCAGTACTCACCCACTGACCCAGTACTCGCCTACTGACCCAGTACTCACCCACTGACCCAGTATTCACCCAATGACCTAGTACTAGCCTACTTGTCATGTGGGTTCGATAACGTGGATTGAGTTCGATAACGTAGGCTGGTTAGTACATATAATTATAACGGAAAGTACGGGAAGCACCATCAGCTGCCCTGCCTCTCTCTGCTCTCTATCTCAGACTGACCCACCAGTGCCTAGAGGGTGAGCGGTGTTCAAAAACATGCTATGGTCAGCAGCAACGTGAATAACAGTCAGTGATTCACACAGACGGTTGGTAGTGAGTCATCTACTGGTAACGGGTTACTGGTAACTGGTAGTACTGAGAGAGATTGACATACTGACCCAGTACTCACCCACTGACCTAGTACTAGCCTACTGATCCAGTACTCTCCTACTGACCCAGTACTCACCCACTGACCCAGTACTCGCCTATTGACTCTATTCACCTACTGACCCAGTACTCACCTTGTGGTGAAAAATCTCCAGTTTATGAAGGGGGCGATATCATCCCTCATGAAGGTGGATAATGACCCTCTCCAAAGAGGCTAGCCCTCTCAAAAGGGCTTGTGAACCATCTTGCTTTCTCCCTTCTACAGCAGAATTATCAAAACCATATGTTGGGTGAGGCGTCACAAGGCATGTCTCTTTACCAGACTTCCTGCCCACTTGTACATACGAGTGGAAATCTATGGAAGATGCTAATTCCCCATAGAAGGAAAAATTTGTCAAAAACTGTGCCCCATTTGATCTACACGCTAGGGTATTATAGCTCACTATACCCACCTAGAACCCTAAGAAACAAGGATTCTAGGATGAAGTCTGTTGCTAAAGCTAGCAGTAAATGTCTATGAAACTGAAGTCATCACTTCCTTTGTGGGATGCGGTTTCGCGGTGACCAAGAGGACAGATTACTTCAAGGAATGAATGGGAATGCGCGACAGAGGGCATCGCTGCTCTCCCGCTAAAGTACAAAGGAACAGTGGCCATGCATTCGAGACTTGATCTGACAATCTCAGGAAAATAGGAAAGTTGACTGGTTTCCCCTCATACGAGTCAGGAAATTCGAGGTAGAACTAATCACGAAGTGTTTATTAGCATCTACGTGTCTCTTTCTCCAGCGAACATTGGGAGTGATGAAGCAAAATACAGAGTTATTTAACTTTCTCCCTGTTGTGAATAATCCCACGAAACTCATAAACGAGTGATAGTGAGTAACAATTATTGTAACCGGTGTGACTGGGCAATAACATTTCCGAACTGCTGTGACGAACACTAGTGCAACATTCCCCGAGTGACACTTGTTCATTCCACTATCAAGACACTGATAACGGATTCGTGTCACTTCAACGACGCAGAACTCCAGCTACAAAGAGTCAGGCAGGTTTTTATTCCCCTTTCATTTTCCCCTTTAAAACACTGCAGTGCTTAGGCTAATGTTAGAAAGAATATTTCTCACCTTAGAGACTGTCATTAGAATTCCAACACCAAAACCCACGTGAGTAGATTTAGATTTTGCCACCGAAGTGACTAGTTTATTGTGCATCCCATATCCATCCTGTGGACGGTAGCGCAAGATTATATGGATACACAAAAGTTCTAATCATCATAATCCAAGTATTTTGACATACTGGAATACATACCATGGGTCAGAGTTAACCCAGATTACTCGCTATCCACAGCCACTGTGAACACGACTGCAGCAACATCGAAGGTGATTCCAGGGAGAGGCTGCTGGAAACAGTACTGTTTAAAGTTATCATGTTTTTATCGTCATGCAGGAAAGTGTACTTATCTGAGATGCTCCTCCACACACTGACCCAGTACTCACCGACTGACCCAGTACACATCTACTGACCCAGTATTCATCTACTGACCCAGTACTAGTCTACTGACCCAGTATTCATCTGCTGACCCAGTACTTGCCTACTGACCCAGTACTCACCTACTGACCCAGTACTCACCTACTGACCCAGTACTCACCTACTGACCCAGTACTCACCTACTGACCCAATACTCACCGACTGACCCAGTACACATCTACTGACCCAGTACTCGTCTACTGACCCAGTATTCATCTACGACCCAGTACTTGCCTACTGACCCAGTACTCGTCTACTGACCCAGTATTCATCTACGACCCAGTACTTGCCTACTGACCCAGTACTCACCTACTGACCCAGTACTCACCTACTGACCCAGTACTCGCCTACTGACCCAGTACTCACATACGACCCAGTACTTGCCTAGTGACCCAGTACTCGTCTACTGACCCAGTACTCACCTGTTGACCCAGTACTCACCTACTGACCCAGTACTCACCTACTGACCCAGTACTCACCTACTGACCCAGTACTCGCCTACTGACCCAGTACTCACCTACTGACCCAGTACTCGCCTACTGACCCAGTACTCACCTACTGACCCAGTACTCGCCTACTGAACCAGTACTCACCTACTGACCCAGTACTCGCCTACTGACCCAGTACTCACCTACTGACCCAGTACTCGCCTACTGACCCAGTACTCACCTACTGACCCAGTACTCGCCTACTGACCCAGTACTCACCTACTGACCCAGTACTCACCTGACCCAGTACTCACCTACTGACCCAGTACTCACCAACTGACCCTGTAGTGGGGATTTTAATTCCCACATATTAGAATAACCAAGAGACAGGGTAGTAACCCTCTTGCCTAGGCTAATTGCTACACCTAATACGCGCCACCCCCAGTAATCACCACACCCAGTATCCACTCAGTACTCACCACATCCAGTACTCACCACACCCAGTACCCACCACACCAGTCGACTAAGACCCAAGTACCCACTTTATTGATGGGTGAACATAGACAACCGGTGTAAGGAAACACCGTGTGAAGCGAGAGCTTTTGCCACCAAGCCTCGGACCCATTATGTACCTCTGTAATCTTTTGACTACCGCCCACTGGATGGGTATGGGGTGCATAATAAACATATTAAACTAACTTAAACTAACCACCATACTCAGTACTCACCACACCCAGTACTTACCTCCTGACTCGCTCCACGTTCTCGTTAATCTTGGTACCTTTCACACCCATGGAAGCAGCGTCCTCAGGGTTAGCGAACGCCTGTACAGAGTACAAGACTGTCAAAATATAGATGTACAGAGTACAAGACTGTCAGAGAGAGAGAGAGAGAAAGCAGCAACTTCACTCTGGCTGTACCCTTCTCCAGAACATCACTCCATCTGAGATCATACATACCCAGGATGACTAGAGTCTGGAACACATTCGTACATCATTATGATGTCAACGAGATAAAGTCAGTTGATCAAATGAAAATGCTGGCCCACAGATGGCTCCAACTTCATCCTGTTCCCTACTTGTATGTCTCATAACAATAAAAATGCTTTCAAATGAGCTGATGTAGGTAACAGCTCTTAGCTTGCCAATAAAGTTAGGAACCCTTAACCTGTAAATAGCTTGTCAATAAAGCTAGGGATCCTTAACCTAACCTTGTCAAACCCTGTGTAAAAAAAAAAACAAGAGAGAGAAATGAGGTGGTAGAGGTCAGGACGTCCAGGAAGCAGCAACTTCACTTAATAACGTTCTCCAGAACATCATTTATTCCCAGGATGACTTGAGTCTGGAACATGTTCGTACAGCATAATATCAACTAAATAAAGTCAGTTGATCACACGAGACGGCTGGCCCACACATGGCTCCAACTTCATCCTGTTCCATATTTGTACGGCTTATAACAACAATAAGATTTTCAAAAAAGCTGACGTCAGTAACAGCTCTTAAGCTTGAAATTAAAATTAGGAATCCTTACCCAAACATTGTAAAAATCTGTGCAAAAAAAAAGAGGGGGGGGGGGGGTGGGTGCTTACGACTATACATCAGAATAAAATAGGTGGAAGGATGGTGACTTTGTGGATGGAAGAATGGTGACTTTGTGAGTGGAAGGATGGTGACTTTGTGGGTGGAAGGATGGTGACTTTGTGGATGGAAGAATGGTGACTTTGTGAGTGGAAGGATGGTGACTTTGTGGGTGGAAGGATGGTGACTTTGTGGATGGAAGAATGGTGACTTTGTGAGTGGAAGGATGGTGACTTTGTGGGTGGAAGGATGGTGACTTTGTGGGTGGAAGGATGGTGACTTTGTGAGTGGAAGGATGGTGACTTTGTGAGTGGAAGGATGGTGACTTTGTGGGTGGAAGGATGGTGACTTTGTGGGTGGAAGGATGGTGACTTTGTGAGTGGAAGGATGGTGACTTTGTGGGTGGAAGGATGGTGACTTTGTGGGTGGAAGGATGGTGACTTTGTGAGTGGAAGGATGGTGACTTTGTGGGTGGAAGGATGGTGACTTTGTGGGTGGAAGGATGGTGACTTTGTGAGTGGAAGGATGGTGACTTTGTGAGTGGAAGGATGGTGACTTTGTGGGTGGAAGGATGGTGACTTTGTGGGTGGAAGGATGGTGACTTTGTGAGTGGAAGGATGGTGACTTTGTGGGTGGAAGGATGGTGACTTTGTGGGTGGAAGGATGGTGACTTTGTGAGTGGAAGGATGGTGACTTTGTGGGTGGAAGGATGGCGACTTTGTGGGTGGAAGGATGGCGACTTTGTGGGTGGAAGGATGGCGACTTTGTGGGTGGAAGGATGGTGACTTTGTGAGTGGAAGGATGGTGACTTTGTGAGTGGAAGGATGGTGACTTTGTGGGTGGAAGGATGGTGACTTTGTGAGTGGAAGGATGGTGACTTTGTGGGTGGAAGGATGGCGACTTTGTGGGTGGAAGGATGGTGACTTTGTGAGTGGAAGGATGGTGACTTTGTGAGTGGAAGGATGGTGACTTTGTGGGTGGAAGGATGGCGACTTTGTGAGTGGAAGGATGGTGACTTTGTGGGTGGAAGGATGGTGACTTTGTGGGTGGAAGGATGGCGACTTTGTGAGTGGAAGGATGGCGACTTTGTGAGTGGAAGGATGGCGACTTTGTGAGTGGAAGGATGGCGACTTTGTGGGTGGAAGGATGGTGACTTTGTGGGTGGAAGGATGGCGACTTTGTGAGTGGAAGGATGGCGACTTTGTGAGTGGAAGGATGGCGACTTTGTGAGTGGAAGGATGGCGACTTTGTGGGTGGAAGGATGGTGACTTTGTGGGTGGAAGGATGGCGACTTTGTGAGTGGAAGGATGGCGACTTTGTGAGTGGAAGGATGGCGACTTTGTGGGTGGAAGGATAGTGACTTTGTGGGTGGAAGGATAGTGACTTTGTGGGTGGAAGGATGGTGACTTTGTGAGTGGAAGGATGGTGACTTTGTGGGTGGAAGGATGGCGACTTTGTGGGTGGAAGGATGGCGACTTTGTGAGTGGAAGGATGGCGACTTTGTGGGTGGAAGGATAGTGACTTTGTGGGTGGAAGGATAGTGACTTTGTGGGTGGAAGGATGGTGACTTTGTGGGTGGAAGGATGGCGACTTTGTGAGTGGAAGGATGGCGACTTTGTGAGTGGAAGGAGGGTGACTTTGTGGGTGGAAGGATGGCGACTTTGTGGGTGGAAGGATGGCGACTTTGTGAGTGGAAGGATGGCGACTTTGTGGGTGGAAGGATGTTGACTTTGTGGGTGGAAGGATGGCGACTTTGTGAGTGGAAGGATGGTGACTTTGTGAGTGGAAGGATGGTGACTTTGTGAGTGAAAGGATGGCGACTTTGTGGGTGGAAGGATGGCGACTTTGTGAGTGGAAGGATGGTGACTTTGTGGGTGGAAGGATGGCGACTTTGTGAGTGGAAGGATGGTGACTTTGTGAGTGGAAGGATGGCGACTTTGTGGGTGGAAGGATGGCGAATTTGTGAGTGGAAGGATGGTGACTTTGTGAGTGGAAGGATGGTGACTTTGTGGGTGGAAGGATGGTGACTTTGTGAGTGGAAGGATGGTGACTTTGTGAGTGGAAGGATGGCGACTTTGTGGGTGGAAGGATGGCGACTTTGTGAGTGGAAAGATGGTGACTTTGTGGGTGGAAGGATGGCGACTTTGTGAGTGGAAGGATTGTGACTTTGTGAGTGGAAGGATGGCGACTTTGTGGGTGGAAGGATGGTGACTTTGTGAGTGGAAGGATGGCGACTTTGTGGGTGGAAGGATGGCGACTTTGTGAGTGGAAGGATGGCGACTTTGTGAGTGGAAGGATGGCGACTTTGTGGGTGGAAGGATGGCGACTTTGTGAGTGGAAGGATGGTGACTTTGTGGGTGGAAGGATAGTGACTTTGTGGGTGGAAGGATAGTGACTTTGTGGGTGGAAGGATAGTGACTTTGTGGGTGGAAGGATAGTGACTTTGTGGGTGGAAGGATAGTGACTTTGTGGGTGGAAGGATGGTGACTTTGTGGGTGGAAGGATGGCGACTTTGTGAGTGGAAGGATGGCGACATTGTGGGTGGAAGGTTGGTGACTTTGTGGGTGGAAGGATAGTGACTTTGTGGGTGGAAGGATAGTGACTTTGTGGGTGGAAGGATGGTGACTTTGTGGGTGGAAGGATGGTGACTTTGTGGGTGGAAGGATGGTGACTTTGTATGTGGAAGGATAGTGACTTTGTGGGTGGAAGGATAGTGACTTTGTGGGTGGAAGGATGGTGACTTTGTGGGTGGAAGGATGGTGACTTTGTGGGTGGAAGGATGGTGACTTTGTGGGTGGAAGGATGGTGACTTTGTGAGTGGAAGGATGGTGACTTTGTGGGTGGAAAAATAGTGACATTGTGGGTGGAAGGATGGTGACTTTGTGGGTGGAAGGATATTAACTTTGTATGTGGAAGGATGGTGACTTTGTGGGTGGAAAGATGGTGACTTTGTGAGTGGAAGGATGGTGACTTTGTGGGTGGAAGGATGGTGACTTTGTGGGTGGAAGGATGGCGACTTTGTGAGTGGAAGGATGGCGACTTTGTGAGTGGAAGGATGGCGACTTTGTGAGTGGAAGGATGGCGACTTTGTGGGTGGAAGGATAGTGACTTTGTGGGTGGAAGGATAGTGACTTTGTGGGTGGAAGGATGGTGACTTTGTGGGTGGAAGGATGGCGACTTTGTGAGTGGAAGGATGGCGACTTTGTGAGTGGAAGGATGGCGACTTTGTGAGTGGAAGGATGGCGACTTTGTGGGTGGAAGGATAGTGACTTTGTGGGTGGAAGGATAGTGACTTTGTGGGTGGAAGGATGGTGACTTTGTGGGTGGAAGGATGGCGACTTTGTGAGTGGAAGGATGGCGACTTTGTGAGTGGAAGGATGGCGACTTTGTGAGTGGAAGGATGGCGACTTTGTGGGTGGAAGGATAGTGACTTTGTGGGTGGAAGGATAGTGACTTTGTGGGTGGAAGGATAGTGACTTTGTGGGTGGAAGGATGGTGACTTTGTGGGTGGAAGGATGGTGACTTTGTGGGTGGAAGGATGGTGACTTTGTGGGTGGAAGGATAGTGACTTTGTGGGTGGAAGGATAGTGACTTTGTGGGTGGAAGGATGGTGACTTTGTGGGTGGAAGGATGGTGACTTTGTGGGTGGAAGGATGGTGACTTTGTGGGTGGAAGGATGGTGACTTTGTGAGTGGAAGGATGGTGACTTTGTGGGTGGAAAAATAGTGACATTGTGGGTGGAAGGATAGTGACTTTGTGGGTGGAAGGATGGTGACTTTGTGGGTGGAAGGATAGTAACTTTGTGGGTGGAAGGATGGTGACTTTGTGGGTGGAAGGATGGAGACTTTGTGGGTGGAAGGATGGTGACTTTGTGGGTGGAAGGATAGTGACTTTGTGGGTGGAAGGATGGTGACTTTGTGGGTGGAAGGATGGCGACTTTGTGGGTGGAAGGATGGTGACTTTGTGGGTGGAAGGATGGTGACTTTGTGGGTGGAAGGATGGTGACTTTGTGGGTGGAAGGATGGTGACTTTGTGGGTGGAAGGATGGTGACTTTGTGGGTGGAAAGATGGTGACTTTGTGGGTGGAAGGATGGTGACTTTGTGGGTGGAAGGATGGTGACTTTGTGGGTGGAAGGATGGTGACTTTTTGGGTGGAAGGATGGTGACTTTGTGAGTGGAAGGATGGTGACTTTGTGGGTGGAAGGATAGTGACTTTGTAAGTGGAAGGATGGTGACTTTGTGGGTGGAAGGATGGTGACTTTGTGGGTGGAAAGATGGTGACTTTGTGGGTGGAAGGATAGTGACTTTGTGGGTGGAAGGATAGTGACTTTGTGGGAGGAAGGATGGTGACTTTGTGGGTGGAAGGATGGTGACTTTGTGGGGGGAAGGATGGTGACTTTGTGGGTGGAAGGAAGGTGACTTTGTGGGTGGAAGGATGGTGACTTTGTGGGTGGAAGGATGGTGACCTTGTGGGTGGAAAGATGGTGACTTTGTGGGTGGAAGGATGGTGACTTTGTGGGTGGAAGGACAGTGACTTTGTGGGTGGAAGGATAGTGACTTTGTGGGTGGAAGGATGGTGACTTTGTTGGTGGAAGAATGGTGACTTTGTGGGTGGAAGGATGGTGACTGTGGGTGGAAGGATGGTGACTTTGTGGGTGGAAGGATAGTGACTTTGTGGGTGGAAGGATCGTGAATTTGTGGGTGGAAGGATAGTGACCTTGTGTGTGGAAGGATGGTGACTTTGTGGGTGGAAGGATAGTGACTTTGTGGGTGGAAGGATAGTGACTTTGTGGGTGGAAGGATGGTGACTTTGTGGGTGGAAGGATGGTGACTTTGTGGGTGGAAGGATGGTGACTTTGTGGGTGGAAGGATAGTGACTTTGTGGGTGGAAGGATAGTGACTTTGTGGGTGGAAGGATGGTGACTTTGTGGGTGGAAGGATGGTGACTTTGTGGGTGGAAGGATGGTGACTTTGTGGGTGGAAGGATGGTGACTTTGTGAGTGGAAGGATGGTGACTTTGTGGGTGGAAAAATAGTGACATTGTGGGTGGAAGGATGGTGACTTTGTGGGTGGAAGGATAGTAACTTTGTGGGTGGAAGGATGGTGACTTTGTGGGTGGAAAGATGGTGAGTTTGTGAGTGGAAGGATGGTGACTTTGTGGGTGGAAGGATGGTGACTTTGTGGGTGGAAGGATGGCGACTTTGTGAGTGGAAGGATGGCGACTTTGTGAGTGGAAGGATGGCGACTTTGTGAGTGGAAGGATGGCGACTTTGTGGGTGGAAGGATAGTGACTTTGTGGGTGGAAGGATAGTGACTTTGTGGGTGGAAGGATGGTGACTTTGTGGGTGGAAGGATGGCGACTTTGTGAGTGGAAGGATGGCGACTTTGTGAGTGGAAGGATGGCGACTTTGTGAGTGGAAGGATGGCGACTTTGTGGGTGGAAGGATAGTGACTTTGTGGGTGGAAGGATAGTGACTTTGTGGGTGGAAGGATGGTGACTTTGTGGGTGGAAGGATGGCGACTTTGTGAGTGGAAGGATGGCGACTTTGTGAGTGGAAGGATGGCGACTTTGTGAGTGGAAGGATGGCGACTTTGTGGGTGGAAGGATAGTGACTTTGTGGGTGGAAGGATAGTGACTTTGTGGGTGGAAGGATAGTGACTTTGTGGGTGGAAGGATGGTGACTTTGTGGGTGGAAGGATGGTGACTTTGTGGGTGGAAGGATGGTGACTTTGTGGGTGGAAGGATAGTGACTTTGTGGGTGGAAGGATAGTGACTTTGTGGGTGGAAGGATGGTGACTTTGTGGGTGGAAGGATGGTGACTTTGTGGGTGGAAGGATGGTGACTTTGTGGGTGGAAGGATGGTGACTTTGTGAGTGGAAGGATGGTGACTTTGTGGGTGGAAAAATAGTGACATTGTGGGTGGAAGGATAGTGACTTTGTGGGTGGAAGGATGGTGACTTTGTGGGTGGAAGGATAGTAACTTTGTGGGTGGAAGGATGGTGACTTTGTGGGTGGAAGGATGGAGACTTTGTGGGTGGAAGGATGGTGACTTTGTGGGTGGAAGGATAGTGACTTTGTGGGTGGAAGGATGGTGACTTTGTGGGTGGAAGGATGGCGACTTTGTGGGTGGAAGGATGGTGACTTTGTGGGTGGAAGGATGGTGACTTTGTGGGTGGAAGGATGGTGACTTTGTGGGTGGAAGGATGGTGACTTTGTGGGTGGAAGGATGGTGACTTTGTGGGTGGAAAGATGGTGACTTTGTGGGTGGAAGGATGGTGACTTTGTGGGTGGAAGGATGGTGACTTTGTGGGTGGAAGGATGGTGACTTTTTGGGTGGAAGGATGGTGACTTTGTGAGTGGAAGGATGGTGACTTTGTGGGTGGAAGGATAGTGACTTTGTAAGTGGAAGGATGGTGACTTTGTGGGTGGAAGGATGGTGACTTTGTGGGTGGAAAGATGGTGACTTTGTGGGTGGAAGGATAGTGACTTTGTGGGTGGAAGGATAGTGACTTTGTGGGAGGAAGGATGGTGACTTTGTGGGTGGAAGGATGGTGACTTTGTGGGGGGAAGGATGGTGACTTTGTGGGTGGAAGGAAGGTGACTTTGTGGGTGGAAGGATGGTGACTTTGTGGGTGGAAGGATGGTGACTTTGTGGGTGGAAAGATGGTGACTTTGTGGGTGGAAGGATGGTGACTTTGTGGGTGGAAGGACAGTGACTTTGTGGGTGGAAGGATAGTGACTTTGTGGGTGGAAGGATGGTGACTTTGTTGGTGGAAGGATGGTGACTTTGTGGGTGGAAGGATGGTGACTGTGGGTGGAAGGATGGTGACTTTGTGGGTGGAAGGATAGTGACTTTGTGGGTGGAAGGATCGTGAATTTGTGGGTGGAAGGATAGTGACCTTGTGTGTGGAAGGATGGTGACTTTGTGGGTAGAAAGATAGTGACTTTGTGGGTGGAAGGATGGTGACTTTGTGAGTGGAAGGATAGTGACTTTGTGGGTGGAAGGATAGTGACTTCGTGGGTGGAAGGATAGTGACTTTGTGGGTGGAAGGATGGAGACTTTGTGGGTGGAAGGATGGTGACTTTGTGGGTGGAAGGATGGTGACTTTGTGGGTGGAAGGATGGTGACTTTGTGGGTGGAAGGATAGTGAATTTGTGGGTGGAAGGATGGTGTCTTTGTGGTGGAAGGATAGTGACTTTGTGGGTGGAAGGATGGTGACTTTGTGGGTGGAAGGATGGTGACTTTGCGGGTGGAAGGATGGTGACTTTGTGGGTGGAAGGGTAGTGACTTTGTGGGTGGAAGGATAGTGACTTTGTGGGTGGAAGGATGGTGACTTTGTGGGTGGAAGGATAGTGACTTTGTGGGTGGAAGGATGGTGACTTTGTGGGTGGAAGGATAGTGACATTGTGGGTGGAAGGATGGTGACTTTGTGGGTGGAAGGATGGTGACTTTGTGGGTGGAAGGATGGTGACTTTCTGGGTGGAAGGATGGTGACTTTGTGGGTGGAAGGATGGTGACTTTGTGGGTGGAAGGATGGTGACTTTGTGGGTGGAAGGATGGTGACTTTGTGGGTGGAAGGATGGTGACTTTGTGGGTGGAAGGATAGTGACTTTGTGGGTGGAAGGATGGTGACTTTGTGGGTGGAAGGATGGTGACTTTGTGGGTGGAAGGATGGTGACTTTGTGGGTGGAAGGATGGTGACTTTGTGGGTGGAAGGATGGTGACTTTGTGGGTGGAAAGATTGCGACTTTGTGGGTGGAAGGATGGCGACTTTGTGAGTGGAAGGATGGCGACTTTGTGGGTGGAAGGATAGTGACTTTGTGGGTGGAAGGATAGTGACTTTGTGGGTGGAAGGATGGTGACTTTGTGGGTGGAAGGATGGCGACTTTGTGAGTGGAAGGATGGCGACTTTGTGAGTGGAAGGATGGCGACTTTGTGAGTGGAAGGATGGCGACTTTGTGGGTGGAAGGATAGTGACTTTGTGGGTGGAAGGATAGTGACTTTGTGGGTGGAAGGATGGTGACTTTGTGGGTGGAAGGATGGCGACTTTGTGAGTGGAAGGATGGCGACTTTGTGAGTGGAAGGATGGCGACTTTGTGAGTGGAAGGATGGCGACTTTGTGGGTGGAAGGATAGTGACTTTGTGGGTGGAAGGATAGTGACTTTGTGGGTGGAAGGATAGTGACTTTGTGGGTGGAAGGATGGTGACTTTGTGGGTGGAAGGATGGTGACTTTGTGGGTGGAAGGATGGTGACTTTGTGGGTGGAAGGATAGTGACTTTGTGGGTGGAAGGATAGTGACTTTGTGGGTGGAAGGATGGTGACTTTGTGGGTGGAAGGATGGTGACTTTGTGGGTGGAAGGATGGTGACTTTGTGGGTGGAAGGATGGTGACTTTGTGAGTGGAAGGATGGTGACTTTGTGGGTGGAAAAATAGTGACATTGTGGGTGGAAGGATAGTGACTTTGTGGGTGGAAGGATGGTGACTTTGTGGGTGGAAGGATAGTAACTTTGTGGGTGGAAGGATGGTGACTTTGTGGGTGGAAGGATGGAGACTTTGTGGGTGGAAGGATGGTGACTTTGTGGGTGGAAGGATAGTGACTTTGTGGGTGGAAGGATGGTGACTTTGTGGGTGGAAGGATGGCGACTTTGTGGGTGGAAGGATGGTGACTTTGTGGGTGGAAGGATGGTGACTTTGTGGGTGGAAGGATGGTGACTTTGTGGGTGGAAGGATGGTGACTTTGTGGGTGGAAGGATGGTGACTTTGTGGGTGGAAAGATGGTGACTTTGTGGGTGGAAGGATGGTGACTTTGTGGGTGGAAGGATGGTGACTTTGTGGGTGGAAGGATGGTGACTTTTTGGGTGGAAGGATGGTGACTTTGTGAGTGGAAGGATGGTGACTTTGTGGGTGGAAGGATAGTGACTTTGTAAGTGGAAGGATGGTGACTTTGTGGGTGGAAGGATGGTGACTTTGTGGGTGGAAAGATGGTGACTTTGTGGGTGGAAGGATAGTGACTTTGTGGGTGGAAGGATAGTGACTTTGTGGGAGGAAGGATGGTGACTTTGTGGGTGGAAGGATGGTGACTTTGTGGGGGGAAGGATGGTGACTTTGTGGGTGGAAGGAAGGTGACTTTGTGGGTGGAAGGATGGTGACTTTGTGGGTGGAAGGATGGTGACTTTGTGGGTGGAAAGATGGTGACTTTGTGGGTGGAAGGATGGTGACTTTGTGGGTGGAAGGACAGTGACTTTGTGGGTGGAAGGATAGTGACTTTGTGGGTGGAAGGATGGTGACTTTGTTGGTGGAAGGATGGTGACTTTGTGGGTGGAAGGATGGTGACTGTGGGTGGAAGGATGGTGACTTTGTGGGTGGAAGGATAGTGACTTTGTGGGTGGAAGGATCGTGAATTTGTGGGTGGAAGGATAGTGACCTTGTGTGTGGAAGGATGGTGACTTTGTGGGTAGAAAGATAGTGACTTTGTGGGTGGAAGGATGGTGACTTTGTGAGTGGAAGGATAGTGACTTTGTGGGTGGAAGGATAGTGACTTCGTGGGTGGAAGGATAGTGACTTTGTGGGTGGAAGGATGGAGACTTTGTGGGTGGAAGGATGGTGACTTTGTGGGTGGAAGGATGGTGACTTTGTGGGTGGAAGGATGGTGACTTTGTGGGTGGAAGGATAGTGAATTTGTGGGTGGAAGGATGGTGTCTTTGTGGTGGAAGGATAGTGACTTTGTGGGTGGAAGGATGGTGACTTTGTGGGTGGAAGGATGGTGACTTTGCGGGTGGAAGGATGGTGACTTTGTGGGTGGAAGGGTAGTGACTTTGTGGGTGGAAGGATAGTGACTTTGTGGGTGGAAGGATGGTGACTTTGTGGGTGGAAGGATAGTGACTTTGTGGGTGGAAGGATGGTGACTTTGTGGGTGGAAGGATAGTGACTTTGTGGGTGGAAGGATGGTGACTTTGTGGGTGGAAGGATGGTGACTTTCTGGGTGGAAGGATGGTGACTTTCTGGGTGGAAGGATGGTGACTTTGTGGGTGGAAGGATGGTGACTTTGTGGGTGGAAGGATGGTGACTTTGTGGGTGGAAGGATGGTGACTTTGTGGGTGGAAGGATGGTGACTTTGTGGGTGGAAGGATAGTGACTTTGTGGGTGGAAGGATGGTGACTTTGTGGGTGGAAGGATGGTGACTTTGTGGGTGGAAGGATGGTGACTTTGTGGGTGGAAGGATGGTGACTTTGTGGGTGGAAGGATGGTGACTTTGTGGGTGGAAAGATTGCGACTTTGTGGGTGGAAGGATGGTGACTTTGTGGGTGGAAGGATGGTGACTTTGTGGGTGGAAGGATGGTGAATTTGTGAGTGGAAGGATGGTGACTTTGTGGGTGGAAGGATAGTGACTTTGTGGGTGGAAGGATGGTGACTTTGTGGGTGGAAGGATGGTGACTTTGTGGGTGGAAGGATGGTGACTTTGTGGGTGGAAGGATAGCGACTTTGTGGGTGGAAGGATAGTGACTTTGTGGGTGGAAGGATGGTGACTTTGTGGGTGGAAGGATGGTGACTTTGTAGGTGGAAGGATGGTGACTTTGTGGGTGGAAGGATGGTGACTTTGTGGGTGGAAGGATAGTGACTTTGTGGGTGGAAGGATAGTGACTTTATGGGTAGAAGGATGGTGACTTTGTGGGTGGAAGGATGGTGACTTTGTGGG
Organism: Cherax quadricarinatus; assembly: GCF_038502225.1. NCBI lineage: Eukaryota > Metazoa > Arthropoda > Malacostraca > Decapoda > Parastacidae > Cherax > Cherax quadricarinatus. The sequence continues at coordinate 22,548,042 of NC_091294.1, forward strand.
TGGAAGGATAGTGACTTTGTGGGTGGAAGGATAGTGACTTTGTGGGTGGAAGGATGGTGACTTTGTGGGTGGAAGGACAATGACTTTGTGGGTGGAAGGATAGTGACTTTGTGGGAGGAAGGATGGTGACTTTGTGGGTGGAAGGATGGTGACTTTGTGGGTGGAAGGATGGTGACTTTGTGGGTGGAAGGATAGTAACTTTGTGGGTGGAAGGATGGTGACTTTGTGGGTGGAAGGATGGTGACTGTGTGTGGAAGGATGGTGACTTTGTGGGTGGAAGGATAGTGACTTTGTGGGTGGAAGGATAGTGAATTTGTGGGTGGAAGGATGGTGACTTTGTGGTGGAAGGATAGTGACTTTGTGAGTGGAAGGATGGTGACTTTGTGGGTGGAAGGATGGTGACTTTGCGGGTGGAAGGATGGTGACTTTGTGGGTGGAAGGGTAGTGACTTTGTGGGTGGAAGGATAGTGACTTTGTGGGTGGAAGGATGGTGACTTTGTGGGTGGAAGGATAGTGACTTTGTGGGTGGAAGGATGGTGACTTTGTGGGTGGAAGGATAGTGACTTTGTGGGTGGAAGGATGGTGACTTTGTGGGTGGAAGGATGGTGACTTTGTGGGTGGAAGGATGGTGACTTTGTGGGTGGAAGGATGGTGACTTTGTGGGTGGAAGGATGGTGACTTTGTGGGTGGAAGGATGGTGACTTTGTGGGTGGAAGGATGGTGACTTTGTGGGTGGAAGGATGGTGACTTTGTGGGTGGAAGGATAGTGACTTTGTGGGTGGAAGGATGGTGACTTTGTGGGTGGAAGGATGGTGACTTTGTGGGTGGAAGGATGGTGACTTTGTGGGTGGAAGGATGGTGACTTTGTGGGTGGAAGGATGGTGACTTTGTGGGTGGAAGGATTGCGACTTTGTGGGTGGAAGGATGGTGACTTTGTGGGTGGAAGGATGGTGACTTTGTGGGTGGAAGGATAGTGACTTTGTGAGTGGAAGGATGGTGACTTTGTGGGTGGAAGGATAGTGACTTTGTGGGTGGAAGGATGGTGACTTTGTGGGTGGAAGGATGGTGACTTTGTGGGTGGAAGGATGGTGACTTTGTGGGTGGAAGGATAGCGACTTTGTGGGTGGAAGGATAGTGACTTTGTGGGTGGAAGGATGGTGACTTTGTGGGTGGAAGGATGGTGACTTTGTAGGTGGAAGGATGGTGACTTTGTGGGTGGAAGGATGGTGACTTTGTGGGTGGAAGGATAGTGACTTTGTGGGTGGAAGGATAGTGACTTTATGGGTGGAAGGATGGTGACTTTGTGGGTGGAAGGATGGTGACTTTGTGGGTGGAAGGATAGTGACTTTGTGGGTGGAAGGATAGTGACTTTGTGGGTGGAAGGATGGTGACTTTGTGGGTGGAAGGACAATGACTTTGTGGGTGGAAGGATGGTGACTTTGTGGGAGGAAGGATGGTGACTTTGTGGGTGGAAGGATGGTGACTTTGTGGGTGGAAGGATGGTGACTTTGTGGTTGGAAGGATAGTAACTTTGTGGGTGGAAGGATGGTGACTTTGTGGGTGGAAGGATGGTGACTGTGTGGAAGGATGGTGACTTTGTGGGTGGAAGGATGGTGACTTTGTGGATGGAAGGATAGTGACTTTGTGGGTGGAAGGATAGTGACTTTGTGGGTGGAAGGATGGTGACTTTGTGGGTGGAAGGATGGTGACTTTGTGGGTGGAACGATGGTGACTTTGTGGATGGAAGGATGGTGACTTTGTGGGTGGAATGATGGTGACTTTGTGGGTGGAAGGATGGTGACTTTGTGGGTGGAAGGATGGTGACTTTGTGGGAGGAAGGATGGTGACTTTGTGGGTGGAAGGATGGTGACTTTGTGGGTGGAAGAATGGTGACTTTGTGGGTGGAAGGATAGTGACTTTGTGGGTGGAAGGACAGTGACTTTGTGGGTGGAAGGATGGTGACTTTGTGGGTGGAAGGATAGTAACTTTGTGGGTGGAAGGATGATGACTTTGTGGGTGGAAGGATAGTGACTTTGTGGGTGGAAGGATAGTGACTTTGTGGGTGGAAGGATGGTGACTTTGTGGGTGGATGGTTGGTGACTTTGTGGGTGGAAGGATGGTGACTTTGTGGGTGGAAGGATGGTGACTTTGTGGGTGGAAGGATGGTGACTTTGTGGGTGGAATGATGGTGACTTTGTGGGTGGAAGGATGGTGACTTTGTGGGTGAAAGGATGGTGACTTTGTGGGTGGAAGGATGGTGACTTTGTGGGTGGAATGATGGTGACTTTGTGGGTGGAAGGATGGTGGCTTTGTGGGTGGAAGGTTGGTGACTTTGTAGGTGGAAGGATGGTGACTTTGTGGGTGGAAGGATGGTGACTTTGTGGGTGGAAGGATAGTGACTTTGTGGGTGGAAGGATAGTGACTTTGTGGGTGGAAGGATGGTGACTTTGTGGGTGGATGGACGGTGACTTTGTGGGTGGAAGGATGGTGACTTTGTTGGTGGAAGGATGGTGACTTTGTGGGTGGAAGGATGGTGACTTTGTGGGTGGAATGATGGTGACTTTGTGGGTGGAAGGATGGTGACTTTGTGGGTGGAAGGATGATGACTTTGTGGGTGGAAGGATGGTGACTTTGTGGGTGGAAGGATAGTGACTTTGAGGGTGGAAGGATGGTGACTTTGTGGGTGGAAGGATGGTGACTTTGTTGGTGGAAGGATAGTGACTTTGTGGGCGGAAGGATAGTGACTTTGTGGGTGGAAGGATAGTGATTTTGTGGGTGGAAGGATAGTGACTTTGTGGGTGGAAGGATGGTGGCTTTGTGGGTGGAAGGATGGTGACTTTGTGGGTGGAAGGATAGTGACTTTGTGGGTGGGAGGATGGTGACTTTGTGGATGGAAGGATGGTGACTTTGTGAGTGGAAGGATGGTGACTTTGTGGGTGGAAGGATGGTGACTTTGTATGTGGAAGGATGGTGACTTTGTGGGTGGAAGGATGGTGACTTTGTGGGTGAAAGGATGGTGACTTTGTGGGTGGAAGAATGGTGACTTTGTGGGTGGAAGGATAGTGACTTTGTGGGTGGAAGGACAGTGACTTTGTGGGTGGAAGGATGGTGACTTTGTGGGTGGAAGGATAGTAACTTTGTGGGTGGAAGGATGGTGACTTTGTGGGTGGAAGGATGGTGACTTTGTGGGTGGAAGGATGGTGACTTTGTGGGTGGAATGATGGTGACTTTGTGGGTGGAAGGATAGTGACTTTGTGGGTGGAAGGATAGTGGCCTTGTGGGTGGAAGGATGGTGAAGGGGGTGGCCCGGTGGCCTGGTGACTAAAGCTCCCGCTTCACACACGGAGGGCCCGGGTTCGATTCCCGGCGGGTGGAAACATTTCGACACGTTTCCTTACACCTGTTGTCCTGTTCACCTAGCAGCAAATAGGTACCTGGGTGTTAGTCGACTGGTGTGGGTCGCATCCTGGGGGACAAGATTAAGGACCCCAATGGAAATAAGTTAGACAGTCCTCGATGACGCACTGACTTTCTTGGGTTATCCTGGGTGGCTAACCCTCCGGGGTTAAAAATCCGAACGAAATCTTATCTTATCTTATCTTGACTTTGTGGGTGGAAGGATAGTGGCCTTGTGGGTGGAAGGATGGTGACTTTGTGGGTGGAAGGATAGTGACTTTGTGGGTGGAAGGATAGTGGCCTTGTGGGTGGAAGGATAGTGACTTTGTTGGTGGAAGGATAGTGACTTTGTGGGTGGAAGGATGGTGACTTTGTGGGTGGAAGGATGGTGACTTTGTGGGTGGAAGGATAGTGAATTTTTGGGTGGAAGGATGGTGACTTTGTGGGTGGAAGGATAGTGACTTTATGGGTGGAAGGATAGTGACTTTGTGAGTGGAAGGATGGTGACTTTGTGGGTGGAAGGATGGTGACTTTGTGGGTGGAAGGATAGTGGCCTTGTGGGTGGAAGGATGGTGACTTTGTGGGTGGAAGGATGGTGACTTTGTGGGTGGAAGGATGGTGACTTTGTGGGTGGAAGGATGGTGACTTTGTGAGTGGAAGGATAGTGACTTTGTGAGAGGAAGGATAGTGACTTTGTGGGTGGAGGCATAGTGACTTTGTGAGTGGAAGGATGGTGACTTTGTGGGTGAATGGATAGTGACCTTGTGGGTGGAGGGATAGTGACCTTGTGGGTGGAGGGATAGTGACCTTGTGGATGGAGGGATAGTGACCTTGTGGGTGAAGGGATAGTGGCTATGTGGGAGTATAGACACATACCTTGCGGGTTACGCGGAAGTATCCTGTGATAGGTCCCATGATAAGCATCTTGGCTGCTAGCACTGCTGACCAGAATACATAGCTGGTGAAGACAGGGTTATCTAGCGTCCACCCCGACATCTTGAACTACTGCTGCAGTCTTAGTGATGCTCAGTCTTCTGCTCTCCTACACTTCTTCTTTTATTTTGAACCGTTTACCAGGTACTATAAAAAATGTAGAAATAACGAATTAAGAATGTTACAAACATAGAGGGACATTATTAGAGATTCTTCTTCTCGCAGGCAGTGATCATTACCAATGTTGCTTGCTTCAGTACCCTCTCCACTACTCTCTCTCCTTCACTACAATCAGTCCTCTCCACTACTCTCTCTCCTCCACTACAATCAGTCCTCTCCACTACTCTCTCTCCTTCACTACAATCAGTCCTCTCCACTACTCTCTCTCCTCCACTACAATCAGTCCTCTCCACTACTCTCTCCTCCACTACAATCAGTCCTCTCCACTACTCTCTCCTCCACTACAATCAGTCCTCTCCAGTACTCTCTTCCACTACAATTAGTGCTCTCCACAACTCTCTCTTCCACTACAATCAGTCCTCTCCACTACTCTCTCTTCCACTACAATCAGTCCTCTCCACTACTCTCTCCACCACTGCAATCAGTCCTCTCCACTACTCTCTCCTCCACTACAATCAGTTCTCTCCACTACTCTCTCCTCCTCTACAATCAGTCCTCTCCTCTACACTCTCCTCCACTACAATCAGTCCCCTCCACTACTCTCTCCTTCACTACAACCAGTCCTCTCCACTACTCTCTCATCGTCTGCAATCAGTCCTCTCCACTACTCTCTCATCCACTGCAATCAGTCCTCTCCACTACTCTCTCCTCCACTACAAGCAGTCCTCTCCACTACTCTCTCCTCCACTACAACCAGTCCTCTCCACTACACTCTCATCCACTGCAATCAGTCCTCTCCACTACTCTCTCATCCACTGCAACCAGTCCTCTCCACTACTCTCTCATCCACTACAACCAGTCCTCTCCACTACACTCTCATCCACTGCAATCAGTCCTCTCTACTACTCTCTTCCACTACAATCAGTCCTTTTTCACTACTCTCTCCTACACTACAATCAGTCCTCTCCACTACTCTCTTCCACTACAATCAGTCCTTTTTCACTACTCTCTCCTTCACTACAAAAAGTCCTCTCCACTACTCTCTCTTCCACTACAATCAGTCCTCTCCACTACTCTCTCCTCCACTACTATCAGTCCTATCCACTACTCTCTCCTACACTACAATCAGTCCTCTCCACTATTCTCTCTTCCACTACAATCAGTCCTCTCCACTATTCTCTCTTCCACTACAATCAGTCCTCTCCACTACTCTCTCTTCCACTACAATCAGTTCTCTCCACTACTCTCTCCTCCTCAACAATCAGTCCTCTGCAGTACTCTCTCCTCCACTACAATCAGTCCTCTCCACTACTCTGTCCTCCACTACAATCAGTCCTCTCTACTACTCTCTCTTCCACTACAATCAGTCCTCTCCACTACTCTCTCCTCCACTACAATCAGTCGTCTCCACTATTCTCTCTTCCACTACAATCAGTCCTCTCCACTACTCTCTCCTACACTACAATCAGTCCTCTCCACTACTCACTCTTCAACTACAATCTGTCCTCTCCACTACTCTCTCTTCCACTACAATCAGCCCTCTCCACTACTTTCTTCCACTACAATCAATCCTTTCCACTACTCTCTTCAACTACAATCAGTCCTCTCCACTACTCTCCCACTACAATCAGCCCTCTCCACTACTTTCTTCCACTACAATCAATCCTTTCCACTACTCTCTTCAACTACAATCTGTCCTCTCCACTACTCTCTCTTCCACTACAATCAGCCCTCTCCACTACTTTCTTCCACTACAATCAATCCTTTCCACTACTCTCTTCAACTACAATCTGTCCTCTCCACTACTCTCTCTTCCAGTACAATCAGCCCTCTCCACTACTTTCTTTCACTACAATCAATCCTTTCCACTACTCTCTTCAACTACAATCTGTCCTCTCCACTACTCTCTCTTCCACTACAATCAGCCCTCTCCACTACTTTCTTCCACTACAATCAATCCTTTCCACTACTCTCTTCAACTACAATCTGTCCTCTCCACTACTCTCTCTTCCACTACAATCAGCCCTCTCCACTACTTTCTTCCACTACAATCAATCCTTTCCACTACTCTCTTCAACTACAATCTGTCCTCTCCACTACTCTCTTACACAACAATCAGTCCTCACCACTACTCTCTCCTCCACTACAATCAGTCCTCTCCACTACAATCAGTCCTCTCCACTACACTCTTCCACTACAATCAGTCCTCTCCACTACTCTCTCTTCAACTACAATCAGTCCTCTCCACTACTCTGTCCTCCAATACAAGCAGTCCTCTCCACTTCTCTCTTCCACTACAATCAGTCCTCTCCACTATTCTCTCTTCCACTACAATCAGTCCTCTCCAATACTCTCTTTCACTACAATCAGTCCTCTACACTACTCTCTCCTCCACTACAATCAGTCCTCTCTACTACTCTCTCCTCCCTACAATCAGTCCTCTCCACTACTCTCTCCTCCACTACAATCAGTCCTCTCCACTACTCTCTCTTCCACTACAATCAGTCCTCTCCACTACTCTCTCTTCCACTACAATCAGTCCTCTCCACTACTCTCTCCACCACTGCAATCAGTCCTCTCCACTACTCTCTCCTCCACTACAATCAGTTCTCTCCACTACTCTCTCCTCCTCTACAATCAGTCCTCTCCTTTACACTCTCCTCCACTACAATCAGTCCTCTCCACTACTCTCTCCTCCACTACAATCAGTCCTCTCCACTACTCTCTCCTACACTACAATCAGTCCTCTCCACTACTCTCTCCTACACTACAATCAGTCCTCTCCACTACTCTCTCCTCCTCTACAATCAGTCCTCTCCTTTACACTCTCCTCCACTACAATCAGTCCTCTCCACTACTCTCTTCAACCACAATCTGTCCTCTCCACTACTCTCTCTTCCAGTACAATCAGCCCTCTCCACTACTTTCTTTCACTAAAATCAATCCTTTCCACTACTCTCTTCAACTACAATCTGTCCTCTCCACTATTCTCTCTTCCACTACAATCAGTCCTCTCCACTACTCTCTTACACAACAATCAGTCCTCACCACTACTCTCTCCTCCACTACAATCAGTCCTCTCCACTACAATCAGTCCTCTCCACTACACTCTTCCACTACAATCAGTCCTCTCCACTACTCTCTCTTCAACTACAATCAGTCCTCTCCACTACTCTGTCCTCCAATACAAGCAGTCCTCTCCACTTCTCTCTTCCACTACAATCAGTCCTCTCCACTATTCTCTCTTCCACTACAATCAGTCCTCTCCAATACTCTCTTTCACTACAATCAGTCCTCTACACTACTCTCTCCTCCACTACAATCAGTCCTCTCTACTACTCTCTCCTCCCTACAATCAGTCCTCTCCACTACTCTCTCCTCCACTACAATCAGTCCTCTCCACTACTCTCTCTTCCACTACAATCAGTTCTCTGCACTATTCTTTGTTCCACTACAATCAGTCCTCTCCACTACTTTCTTCCACTACAATCAGTCCTCTCCACTACTCACTCTTCCACTGCAATCAGTGCTCTCCACTACTCTCCTCCACTATAATCAGTCCCCTCCACTAGTCTCTTCCACTACAATCAGTCCTCTCCACTACTCTCTCTTCCACTACAATCAGTCCTCTCCACTACTCTCTCTTCCACTGCAATCAGTCCTCTCCACTACTCTCTCTTCCATTACAATCAGTCCTCTCCACTACTCTCTTCTCTACTACAATCAGTCCTGTCTACTACTGTCTCCTACACTACAATCAGTCCTCTCCACTACTCTCCTCCACTACAATCAGTCCTCTCTACTACTCTCTCCTCCACTACAATCAGTCCTCTCCACTACTCTCTCTTCCACTACAATCAGTCCGCTCAACTACTCTCTCCTGCTCTACAATCAGTCCTCTCCTCTACTCTCTTCTCCACTACAATCAGTCATCTCCACTACTCTCTCCTCCACTACAATCAGTCCTCTCCACTACTCTCTCCTCCACTACAATCAGTCCTCTCCACTACTCTCTCCTCCACTACAATCAGTCCTCTCCACTACTCTCTCCTCCACTACAATCAGTCCTCTCCACTACTCTGTCCTCCACTACAATCAGTCCTCTCCACTACTCTCTCCTCCACTACAATCAGTTCTCTCCACTACTCTCTCCTCCTCAACAATCAGTCCTCTGCAGTACTCTCTCCTCCACTACAATCAGTCCTCTCCACTACTCTGTCCTCCACTACAATCAGTCCTCTCCACTACTCTCTCGTCCACTGCAATCAGTCCTCTCCAGTACTCTCTCCTCCACTACAATCAGTCCTCTCCACTACTCTCTCCTCCACTACAATCAGTCCTCTCCACTACTCTGTCCTCCACTACAATCAGTCCTCTAAACTACTCTCTCTTCCACTACAATCAGTCCTCTCCACTATCTCGTCCACTGCAATCAGTCCTCTCCACTACTCTCTCCTCCACTACAATCAGTTCTCTCCAGTACTCTCTCCTCCACTACAATCAGTCCTCTCCACTACTCTCTCCTCCACTACAATCAGTCCTCTCCACTACTCTGTCCTCCACTACAATCAGTCCTCTCCACTACTCTCTCGTCCACTGCAATCAGTCCTCTCCAGTACTCTCTCCTCCACTACAATCAGTTCTCTCCACTACTCTCTCCTCCTCTACAATCAGTCCTCTCCACTATTCTCTCTTCCACTACAATCAGTCCTCTCCACTACTCTCTTCCACTACAATCAATAATCTCCACTACTCTCTCCTCCACTACAATCAGTCCTCTCCACTATTCTCTCTTCCACTACAATCAGTCCTCTCCACTGCTCTCTTACACAATAATCAGTCCTCTCCACTACTCTCTCCTCCACTACAATCAGTCCTCTCCATTACTCTCTTACACAATAATCAGTCCTCCACTACTCTCTCCTCCACTACAATTAGTCCACTCCACTACTATCTCTTCCACTACAGTCAGTCCTCTCCACTACTCTCTCTTTCACTACAATCAGTCCTCTCCACTACTCTCTCCTCCACTACAATCAGTCCTCTCCACTACTCTCTCCTCCACTACAATCAGTCCCCTCCACTACTCTCTCCTCCACTACAATCAGTCCTCTCCTCTACTCTCTCCTCCACTACAATCAGTTCTCTCCACTACTCTCTCCTCCACTACAATCAGGCCTCTCCACTACTCTCTCTTCCACTACAATCAGTCCTCTCCACTACTCTCTCTTCCACTACAATCAGTCCGCTCCACTACTCTCTCCTCCACTACAATCAGTCCTCTCCACTACTGTCTCCTTCACTACAATCAGTTCTCTCCACTACTCTCTCCTGCTCTACAATCAGTCCTCTCCTCTACTCTCTTCTCCACTACAATCAGTCCTCTCCACTACTCTCTCCTCCACTACAATCAGTCCTCTACACTACTCTCTCATCCACTGCAATCAGTCCTGTCCACTACTTTCTTCCACTACAATCAGTCCTCTCCACTACTCACTCTTCCACTACAATCAGTCTTCTCCACTACTCTCCTTCACTACAATCAGTCCCCTCCACTAGTCTCTTCCACTACAATCAGTCCTCTCTACTACATCCTCCTCCACTACAACCAGTCCTCTGCATTACTCTCTCCTACACTACAATCAGTCCTCTCCACTACTCTCTCTTCCATTACAATCAGTCCTCTCCACTACAATCAGTCCTCTCCAGTACCCTCTCTTCCCCTACAATCAGTCCTCTCCACTACTCTCTTCTCCACTACAATCAGCCCTCTCCACTACTGTCTCCTCCTCTACAATCAGTCCTCTCCACTACTGTCTCCTCCTCTACAATCAGTCCTATCCACTACTCTCCTCCACTATAATCAGTCCTCTCTACTACTCTCTCCTCCACTACAATCAGTCCTCTCCACTACTCTCTCCTCCACTACAATCAGCCCTCTCCACTATTCTCTCTTCCACTACAATCAGTCCTCTCCACACCTCTCTCCTCCACGACAATCAGTTCTCTCCACTACTCTCTCTTCCACTACAATCAGGCCTCTCCACTACTCTCTCTTACACTACAATCAGTCCTCTCCACTACTCTCTCTTTTACTACAATCAGTCCTCTCCACTAGTATCAGTCCTCTCCACTACTCTCTCCTCCACTACAATCAGTTCTCTCCACTACTCTCTCCTCCTCTACAATCAGTCCTTTCCTCTACTTTCTCCTCCACTACAATCAGTCCTCTCCACTACTCTGTCCTCCACTACAATCAGTCCTCTCCACTACTCTCTCATCCACTGCAATCAGTCCTCTCCACTACTCTCTCCTTCACTACAAGCAGTCCTCTCCACTACTCTCTCCTCCACTACAATCAGTCCTCTCCACTACTCTGTCTCTTCCACTACAATCAGTACTCTCCACTATTCTCTCCTCCTCTACAATCAGTCCTCTCCACAACTCTCTCTTCCACTACAATCAGTCCTCTCCACTACTATCTTACACAATAATCAGTCCTCTCCACTACTCTCTCCTCCATTTCAATCAGTCCTCTCCACTACTCTCTTACACAATAATCAGTCCTCTCCACTACTCTCTCCACTACAATTAGTCCTCTCCACTACTATCTCTTCCACTACAATCAGTCCTCTCAACTACTCTCTCTTCCACTACAATCAGTCCTCTCCACTACTCTCTCCTTCACTACAATCAGTTCTCTCCACTACTCTCTCCTCCTCTACAATTAGTCCTCTCCTCTACACTCTCCTCCACTACAATCAGTCCTCTCCACTACTCTCTCCTCCACTATAACCAGTCCTCTCTACTACTCTCTCATCCATTGCAATCAGTCCTCTCCACTACTCTCTCCTCCACTACAATTACTCCTCTCCACTACTATCTCTTCCACTACAATCAGTCCTTTCCACTACTCTCTCTTCCACTACAATCAGTTCTCTCCACTACTCTCTCCTCCACTACAATCAGGCCTCTCCACTACTCTCTCTTCCACTACAATCAGTCCTCTCCACTACTCTCTCTTCCACTACAATCAGTCCTCTCCACTACTCTCATTCCACTACAATCAGTTCTCTCCACTACTCTCTCCTCCTCTACAATCAGGCCTCTCCACTACTCTCTCTTCCACTACAATCAGTCCTCTCCACTCCTCTCTCCTCCACTTCAAGCAGTCCTCTCCACTACTCTCTCCTCCACTACAATCAGACCTCTCCACTACTCTCATTCCACTACAATCAGTTCTCTAAACTACTCTCTCCTCCACTACAATCAGGCCTCTCCACTACTCTCTCTTACACTGCAATCAGTCCTCTCCATTACTTTCTCTTCCACTACAATCAATCCTCTCCACTACTCTCGCTTCCACTACAATCAGTCCTCTCCATTACTCTCTCTTCCACTACAATCGGTCCTCTCCACTACTCTTTTCCACTACAATCAGTCCTCTCCACTACTCTCTGTCCCACTACAATCAGTCCTCTCCAATACTCTCTTTCACTAAAATCAGTCCTCTACACTACTCTCTCCTCCAGTACAATCAGTCCTCTCCACTACTCTCTCCTCCACTACAATCAGTCCTCTCCACTACTCTCTCCTCCACTACAATTAGTCCTCTCCACTACTTTCTTCCACTACAATCAGTCCTCTCCACTACTCACTCTTCCACTACAATCAGTCCTCTCCACTACTCTCCATCACTACAATCAGTCCCCTCCACTAGTCTCTTCCACTACAATCAGTCCCCTCCACTACTCTCTCTTCCACTACAGTCAGTCCTCTCCACTACTCTCTCTTCCATTATAATCAGTCCTCTCCACTACAATCAGTCCTCTCCAGTACCCTCTCTTCCCCTACAATCAGTGCTCTCCACTACTCTCTTCTCCACTACAATCAGCCCTCTCCACTACTGTCTCCTCCTCTACAATCAGTCCTCTCCACTACTGTCTCCTCCACTACAATCAGTCCTATCCATTACTCTCCTCCACTACAATCAGTCCTCTCTACTACTCTCTCCTCCACTACAATCAGTCCTCTCCACTACTCTCTCCTCCACTACAATCAGCCCTCTCCACTATACCCTCTTCCACTACAATCAGTCCTCTACACACCTCTCTCCCACGACAATCAGTCCTCTCCACTACTCTCTCTTCCACTACAATCAGGCCTCTCCACTACTCTCTCTTACACTAAAATCAGTCCTCTCCACTACTCTCTCTTCCACTACAATCAGTCCTCTCCACTACTCTCTCCTCCACTACAATCAGTCCTCTCCACTACTCTCTCCTCCACTACAATCAGTTCTCTCCACTACTCTCTCCTCCTCTACAATTAGTCCTCTCCATTACTGTCTCCTCCACTACAATCAGTCCTCTCCACTACTCTGTCCTCCACTACAATCAGTCCTCTCCACTACTCTCTCATCCACTGCAATCAGTCCTCTCCACTACTCTCTCCTCCACTACTCTCTCCTCCACTACAATCAGTCCTCTCCACTACTCTGTCCTCCACTACAATCAGTCCTCTCCACTACTCTCTCCTCCACTTCAATGAGTCCTCTCCACTACTCTCTCTCCTCCACTACAATCAGTACTCTCCACTATTCTCTCCTCTTCTACAATCAGTCCTCTCCACTACTCTCTCATCCACTGCAATCAGTCCTCTCCACTACTCTCTCCTCCACTACAATCAGTCCTCTCCACTACTCTCTTACACAATAATCAGTCCTCTCCACTACTCTCTCCTCCACTACAATCAGTCCTCTCCACTACTCTCTTACACAATAATCAGTCCTCTCCACTGCTCTCTCCTCCACTACAATTAGTCCTCTCCACTACTATCTCTTCCACTACAATCAGTCCTCTCCACTACTCTCTCTTCCACTACAATCACTCCTCTCCACTACTCTCTCCTCCACTACAATCAGTCCTCTCCACTACTCTCTCCACTACAATCAGTTCTCTCCACTACTCTCTCCTCCTCTACAATCAGTATTCTCCTCTACACTCTCCTCCACTTCAATCAGTCCTCTCCAATACTCTCTCATCGGCTGCAAGCAGTCTTCTCCACTACTCTCTCATCCACTGCAATCAGTCCTCTCCACTACTCTCTCCTCCACTACAATTAGTCCTCTCCACTACTATCTCTTCCACTACAATCAGTCCTGTCCACTACTCTGTCTTCCACTACAATCAGTTCTCTCCACTACTCTCTCCTCCACTACAATCAGGACTCTCCACTACTCTCTCTTCCACTACAATCAGTCCTCTCCACTACTCTCTCTTCCACTACAATCAGTCCTCTCCGCTACTCTCTCCTCCACTACAATCAGTCCTCTCCACTACTCTCTCATCCACTGCAATCAGTCCTCTCCACTACTCTCTCCTCCACTACAAGCAGTCCTCTCCACTACTCTCTCCTCCACTACAATCAGTCCTCTCCACTACTCTCATTCCACTACAATCAGTTCTCTCCACTACTCTCTCCTCCACTACAATCAGGCCTCTCCACTACTCTCTCTTCCACTACAATCAGTCCTCTCCACTACTCTCTCCTCCACTACAAGCAGTCCTCTCCACTACTCTCTCCTCCACTACAATCAGTCCTCTCCACTACTCTCATTCCACTACAATCAGTTCTCTCCACTACTCTCTCCTTCACTACAATCAGGCCTCTCCACTACTCTCTCTTACACTGCAATCAGTCCTCTCCACTACTCTCTCTTCCAGTACAATCAGTCCTCTCCACTACTCTCTCTCCACTACAATCAGTCCTCTCCACTACTCTCTCTTCCACTACAATCAGTCCTCTCCACTACTCTCTCTTCCAGTACAATCAGTCCTCTCCACTACTCTCTCTTCCACTACAATCAGTCCTCTCCACTACTCTCTCTTCCAGTACAATCAGTCCTCTCCACTACTCTCTCTTCCACTACAATCAGTCCTCTTCGCCACCTCTGTTGTTGCTTTTCATTGTTCCTCCGAATAATTGTTGATAAAAATTATATCAAAGTTGTAACATCTCCACAAACACATCTGCATTAACTTCCCCCCCCCAAAAAAAATGAAAAAAAATCAATTAGCCGGGTTTTAATTCTTGTAAAGTTGGTAAGCTCTACAACAATGTCATGCAACATTGTCATGCAACATTGTCATGCAACAATGTCATGCAACAATGTCATGCAACAATGTCATGCATTATTGCCACATTTTGAATCATCTTGGAAAGGTTCTCTACTAATTCTTTTAAATGTATTTCTTTTGGGTGTCTGTGACGCATGTAAACCAATTATCAGCAGATACTTGTGCTGACATAATCCTGCTGGGAGACAATTATCAGCAGATACTTGTGCTGACATAATCCTGCTGGGAGACAATTATCAGCAGATACTTGTGCTGACATAATCCTGCTGGGAGACAATTATCAGCAGATACTTGTGCTGACATGATCCTGCTGGGAGACAATTATCAGCAGATACTTGTGCTGACATAATCCTGCTGGGAGACAATTATCAGCAGATACTTGTGCTGACATGATCCTGCTGGGAGACAATTATCAGCAGATACTTGTGCTGACATAATCCTGCTGAGAGACAATTATCAGCAGATACTTGTGCTGACATGATCCTGCTGGGAGACAATTATCAGCAGATACTTGTGCTGACATGATCCTGCTGGGAGACAATTATCAGCAGATACTTGTGCTGACATAATCCTGCTGGGAGACAATTATCAGCAGATACTTGTGCTGACATAATCCTGCTGGGAGACAATTATCAGCAGATACTTGTGCTGACATAATCCTGCTGGGAGACAATTATCAGCAGATACTTGTGCTGACATAATCCTGCTGGGAGACAATTATCAGCAGATACTTGTGGTGACGTGATCCTGCTGGGAGACAATTATCAGCAGATACTTGTGCTGACATAATCCTGCTGGGAGACAATTATCAGCAGATACTTGTGCTGACATAATCCTGCTGGGAGACAATTATCAGCAGATACTTGTGCTGACATAATCCTGCTGGGAGACAATTATCAGCAGATACTTGTGCTGACATAATCCTGCTGGGAGACAATTATCAGCAGATACTTGTGCTGACATAATCCTGCTGGGAGACAATTATCAGCAGATACTTGTGGTGACGTGATCCTGCTGGGAGACAATTATCAGCAGATACTTGTGCTGACATAATCCTGCTGGGAGACAATTATCAGCAGATACTTGTGCTGACATAATCCTGCTGGGAGACAATTATCAGCAGATACTTGTGCTAACATAATCCTGCTGGGAGACAATTATCAGCAGATACTTGTGCTGACATGATCCTGCTGGGAGACAATTATCAGCAGATACTTGCGCTGACATGATCCTGCTGGGAGACAATTATCAGCAGACACTTGTGCTGACATGATCCTGCTGGGAGACAATTATCAGCAGATACTTGTGCTGACATGATCCTGCTGGGAGACAATTATCAGCAGATACTTGTGCTGACATGATCCTGCTGGGAGACAATTATCAGCAGATACTTGTGCTGACTTGATCCTGCTGGGAGACAATTATCAGCAGATACTTGTGCTGACATGATCCTGCTGGGAGACAATTATCAGCAGATACTTGTGCTGACATGATCCTGCTGGGAGACAATTATCAGCAGATACTTGTGCTGACATGATCCTGCTGGGAGACTATTATTAGCAGATACTTGTGCTGACATGATCCTCCTGGGAGACAATTATCAGCAGATACTTGTGCTGACATGATCCTGCTGGGAGACAATTATCAGCAGATACTTGTGCTGACATAATCCTGCTGGGAGACAATAACAGCAGATACTTGTGCTGACATAATCCTGCTGGGAGACAATTATCAGCAGATACTTGTGGTGACGTGATCCTGCTGGGAGACAATTATCAGCAGATACTTGTGCTGACATAATCCTGCTGGGAGACAATTATCAGCAGATACTTGTGCTGACATAATCCTGCTGGGAGACAATTATCAGCAGATACTTGTGCTGACATGATCCTGCTGGGAGACAATTATCAGCAGATACTTGTGCTGACATAATCCTGCTGGGAGATAATTATCAGCAGATACTTGTGCTGACATAATCCTGCTGGGAGACAATTATCAGCAGATACTTGTGCTGACATAATCCTGCTGGGAGACAATTATCAGCAGATACTTGTGCTGACATGATCCTTCTGGGAGACAATTATCAGCAGATACTTGTGCTGACATGATCCTGCTGGGATATAATTATCAGCAGATACTTGTGCTGACATGATCCTGCTGGGAGACAATTATCAGCAGATACTTGTGCTGACATGATCCTGCTGGTAGACAATTATCAGCAGATACTTGAGCTGACATGATCCTGCTGGGAGACAATTATCAGCAGATACTTGTGCTGACATGATCCTGCTGGGAGACAATTATCAGCAGATACTTGTGCTGACATGATCCTGCTGGGAGACAATTATCAGCAGATACTTGTGCTGACATGATCCTGCTGGGAGACAATTATCAGCAGATACTTGTGCTGACATGATCCTGCTGGGAGACAATTATCAGCAGATACTTGTGCTGACATGATCCTGCTGGGAGACTATTATTAGCAGATACTTGTGTTGACATGATCCTCCTGGGAGACAATTATCAGCAGATATTTGTGCTGACATGATCCTGCTGGGAGACAATTATCAGCAGATACTTGTGCTGACATGATCCTGCTGGGAGACAATTATCAGCAGATACTTGTGCTGACATGATCCTGCTGGGAGACAATTATCAGCAGATACTTGTGCTGACATGATCCTGCTGGGAGATAATTATCAGCAGATACTTGTGCTGACATGATCCTGCTGGGAGACAATTATCAGCAGATACTTGTGCTGACATGATCCTGCTGGGAGACAATTATCAGCAGATACTTGTGCTGACATGATCCTGCTGGGAGACAATTATCAGCAGATACTTGTGCTGACACGATCCTGCTGGAAGACAATTATCAGCAGATACTTGTGCTGACATGATCCTGGTGGGAGACAATTATCAGCAGATACTTGTGCTGACATGATCCTGCTGGGAGACAATTATCAGCAGATACTTGTGCTGACATGATCCTGCTGGGAGACAATTATCAGCAGATACTTGTGCTGACATGATCCTGCTGGGAGACAATTATCAGCAGATACTTGTGCTGACATGATCCTGCTGGGAGACAATTATCAGCAGATACTTGTGCTGACATGATCCTGCTGGGAGACAATTATCAGCAGATACTTGTGCTGACATAATCCTGCTGGGAGACAATTATCAGCAGATACTTGTGCTGACATGATCCTGCTGGGAGACAATTATCAGCAGATACTTGTGCTCACATGATCCTGCTGGGAGACAATTATCAGCAGATACTTGTGCTCACATGATCCTGCTGGGAGACAATTATCAGCAGATACTTGTGCTGACATGATCCTGCTGTGAGACAATTACCAGCAGATACTTGTGCTGACATGATCCTGCTGGGAGATAATTATCAGCAGATACTTGTGCTGACATGATCCTGCTGGGAGACAATTATCAGCAGATACTTGTGCTGACATGATCCTGCTGGGAGACAATTATCAGCAGATACTTGTGCTGACATGATCCTGCTGGGAGACAATTATCAGCAGATATTTGTGCTTACATGATCCTGCTGGGAGACAATTATCAGCAGATACTTGTGCAGACATGATCCTGCTGGGAGACAATTATCAGCAGATACTTGTGCTGACATAATCCTGCTGGGAGACAATTATCAGTAGATACTTGTGCTGACATGATCCTGCTTGGAGACAATTATCAGCAGATACTTGTGCTGACATGATCCTGCTGGGAGACAATTATCAGCAGATACATGTGCTGACATGATCCTGCTGGGAGACAATTATCAGCAGATACTTGTGCAGACATGATCCTGCTGGGAGACAATTATCAGCAGATACTTGTGCTGACATGATCCTGCTGGGAGACAATTATCAGCAGATACTTGTGCTGACATGATCCTGCTGGGAGACAATTATCAGCAGATACTTGTGCTGACATGATCCTGCTGGGAGACAATTATCAGCAGATACTTGTGCTGACATGATCCTGCTGGGAGACAATTATCAGCAGATACTTGTGCTGACATGATCCTGCTGGGAGACAATTATCAGCAGATACTTGTGCTGACATGATCCTGCTGGGAGACAATTATCAGCAGATACTTGTGCTGACATGATCCTGCTGGGAGATAATTATCAGCAGATACTTGTGCTGACATGATCCTGCTGGGAGACAATCATCAGCAGATACTTGTGCTGACATAATCCTGCTGGGAGACAATTATCAGGAGATACTTGTGGTGACATAATCCTGCTGGGAGACAATTACCAGCAGATACTTGTGCTGACATAATCCTGCTGGGAGACAATTATCAGCAGATACTTGTGCTGACATGATCCTGCTGGGAGACAATTATCAGCAGATACTTGTGCTGACATGATCCTGCTGGGAGACAATTATCAGCAGAAACTTGTGCTGACATGATCCTGCTGTGAGACAATTATCAGCAGATACTTGTGCTGACATGATCCTGCTGGCAGACAATTATCAGCAGATACTTGTGCTGACATGATCCTGCTGGCAGACAATTATCAGCAGATACTTGTGCTGACATGATCCTGCTGGGAGACAATTATCAGCAGATACTTGTGCTGACATGATCCTGCTGGGAGACAATTATCAGCAGATACTTGTGCTGACATGATCCTGCTGGGAGACAATTATCAGCAGATACTTGTGCTGACATGATCCTGCTGGGAGATAATTATCAGCAGATACTTGTGCTGACATGATCCTGCTGGGAGACAATTATCAGCAGATACTTGTGCTGACATGATCCTGATGGGAGACAATTATCAGCAGATACTTGTGCTGACATGATCATGCTGGGAGACAATTATCAGCAGATACTTGTGCTGACATGATCCTGCTGGGAGACAATTATTAGCAGATACTTGTGCTGACATGATCCTGCTGGGAGACAATTATCAGCAGATACTTGTGCTGACATGATCCTGCTGGGAGACAATTATCAGCAGATACTTGTGGTAACATGATCCTGCTGGGAGACAATTATCAGCAGATACTTGAGCTGACATGATCCTGCTGGGAGACAATTATCAGCAGATACTTGTGCTGACATAATCCTGCTGGGAGACAATTATCAGCAGATACTTGTGCTGACATAATCCTGCTGGGAGACAATTATCAGCAGATACTTGTGCTGACATAATCCTGCTGGGAGACAATTATCAGCAGATACTTGTGCTGACATGATCCTGCTGGGAGACAATTATCAGCAGATACTTGTGCTGACATAATCCTGCTGGGAGACAATTATCAGCAGATACTTGTGCTGACATGATCCTGCTGGGAGAAAATTATCAGCAGATACTTGTGCTTACATGATCCTGCTGGGAGACAATTATCAGCAGATACTTGTGCTGACATGATCCTGCTGGGAGACAATTATCAGCAGATACTTGTGCTGACATGATCCTGCTGGGAGACAATTATCAGCAGATACTTGTGCTTACATGATCCTGCTGGGAGACAATTATCAGCAGATACTTGTGCTGACATGATCCTGCTGGGAGACAATTATCAGCAGATACTTGTGCTGACATGATCCTGCTGGGAGACAATTATCAGCAGATACTTGTGCTGACATAATCCTGCTGGGAGACAATTATCAGCAGATACTTGTGCTGACATGATCCTGCTGGGAGACAATTATCAGCAGATACTTGTGCTGACATAATCCTGCTGGGAGACAATTATCAGCAGATACTTGTGCTGACATGATCCTGCTGGGAGACAATTATCAGCAGATACTTGTGCTGACATGATCCTGCTGGGAGACAATTATCAGCAGATACTTGTGCTGACAGGATCCTGCTGGGAGACAATTATCAGAAGATACTTGTGCTGACATGATCCTGCTGGGAGACAATTATCAGCAGATACTTGTGCTGACATGATCCTGCTGGCAGACAATTATCAGCAGATACTTGTGCTGACATGATCCTGCTGGCAGACAATTATCAGCAGATACTTGTGCTGACATGATCCTGCTGGGAGATAATTATCAGCAGATACTTGTGCTGACATGATCCTGCTGGGATACAATTATCAGCAGATACTTGTGCTGACATGATCCTGCTGGGAGACAATTATCAGCAGATACTTGTGCTGACATGATCCTGCTGGGAGACAATTATCAGCAGATACTTGTGCTGACATGATCCTGCTGGGAGACAATTATCAGCAGATACTTGTGCTGACCTGATCCTGCTGGGAGATAATTATCAGCAGATACTTGTGCTGACATGATCCTGCTGGGAGATAATTATCAGCAGATACTTGTGCTGACATGATCCTGCTGGGAGACAATCATCAGCAGATACTTGTGCTGACATAATCCTGCTGGGAGACAATTATCAGGAGATACTTGTGGTGACATAATCCTGCTGGGAGACAATTACCAGCAGATACTTGTGCTGACATAATCCTGCTGGGAGACAATTATCAGCAGATACTTGTGCTGACATGATCCTGCTGGGAGACAATTATCAGCAGATACTTGTGCTGACATGATCCTGCTGGGAGACAATTATCAGCAGAAACTTGTGCTGACATGATCCTGCTGTGAGACAATTATCAGCAGATACTTGTGCTGACATGATCCTGCTGGCAGACAATTATCAGCAGATACTTGTGCTGACATGATCCTGCTGGCAGACAATTATCAGCAGATACTTGTGCTGACATGATCCTGCTGGAAGACAATTATCAGCAGATACTTGTGCTGACATGATCCTGCTGGGAGACAATTATCAGCAGATACTTGTGCTGACATGATCCTGCTGGGAGACAATTATCAGCAGATACTTGTGCTGACATGATCCTGCTGGGAGATAATTATCAGCAGATACTTGTGCTGACATGATCCTGCTGGGAGACAATTATCAGCAGATACTTGTGCTGACATGATCCTGATGGGAGACAATTATCAGCAGATACTTGTGCTGACATGATCATGCTGGGAGACAATTATCAGCAGATACTTGTGCTGACATGATCCTGCTGGGAGACAATTATTAGCAGATACTTGTGCTGACATGATCCTGCTGGGAGACAATTATCAGCAGATACTTGTGCTGACATGATCCTGCTGGGAGACAATTATCAGCAGATACTTGTGGTGACATGATCCTGCTGGGAGACAATTATCAGCAGATACTTGAGCTGACATGATCCTGCTGGGAGACAATTATCAGCAGATACTTGTGCTGACATAATCCTGCTGGGAGACAATTATCAGCAGATACTTGTGCTGACATAATCCTGCTGGGAGACAATTATCAGCAGATACTTGTGCTGACATAATCCTGCTGGGAGACAATTATCAGCAGATACTTGTGCTGACATGATCCTGCTGGGAGACAATTATCAGCAGATACTTGTGCTGACATAATCCTGCTGGGAGACAATTATCAGCAGATACTTGTGCTGACATGATCCTGCTGGGAGAAAATTATCAGCAGATACTTGTGCTTACATGATCCTGCTGGGAGACAATTATCAGCAGATACTTGTGCTGACATGATCCTGCTGGGAGACAATTATCAGCAGATACTTGTGCTGACATGATCCTGCTGGGAGACAATTATCAGCAGATACTTGTGCTTACATGATCCTGCTGGGAGACAATTATCAGCAGATACTTGTGCTGACATGATCCTGCTGGGAGACAATTATCAGCAGATACTTGTGCTGACATGATCCTGCTGGGAGACAATTATCAGCAGATACTTGTGCTGACATAATCCTGCTGGGAGACAATTATCAGCAGATACTTGTGCTGACATGATCCTGCTGGGAGACAATTATCAGCAGATACTTGTGCTGACATAATCCTGCTGGGAGACAATTATCAGCAGATACTTGTGCTGACATGATCCTGCTGGGAGACAATTATCAGCAGATACTTGTGCTGACATGATCCTGCTGGGAGACAATTATCAGCAGATACTTGTGCTGACAGGATCCTGCTGGGAGACAATTATCAGAAGATACTTGTGCTGACATGATCCTGCTGGGAGACAATTATCAGCAGATACTTGTGCTGACATGATCCTGCTGGCAGACAATTATCAGCAGATACTTGTGCTGACATGATCCTGCTGGCAGACAATTATCAGCAGATACTTGTGCTGACATGATCCTGCTGGGAGATAATTATCAGCAGATACTTGTGCTGACATGATCCTGCTGGGATACAATTATCAGCAGATACTTGTGCTGACATGATCCTGCTGGGAGACAATTATCAGCAGATACTTGTGCTGACATGATCCTGCTGGGAGACAATTATCAGCAGATACTTGTGCTGACATGATCCTGCTGGGAGACAATTATCAGCAGATACTTGTGCTGACCTGATCCTGCTGGGAGATAATTATCAGCAGATACTTGTGCTGACATGATCCTGCTGGGAGACAATTATCAGCAGATACTTGTGCTGACATGATCCTGCTGGGAGACAATTATCAGCAGATACTTGTGCTGACATAATCCTGCTGGGAGACAATTATCAGCAGATACTTGTGCTGACATAATCCTGCTGGGAGACAATTATCAGCAGATACTTGTGCTGACATAATCCTGCTGGGAGACAATTATCAGCAGATACTTGTGCTGACATGATCCTGCTGGGAGACAATTATCAGCAGATACTTGTGCTGACATAATCCTGCTGGGAGACAATTATCAGCAGAAACTTGTGCTGACATGATCCTGCTGGGAGACAATTATCAGCAGATACTTGTGCTGACATGATCCTGCTGGGAGACAATTATCAGCAGATACTTGTGCTGACATGATCCTGCTGGAGACAATTATCAGCAGATACTTGTGCTGACATGATCCTGCTGGGAGACAATTATCAGCAGATAATTGTGCTGACATGATCCTGCTGGGAGACAATTATCAGCAGATACTTGTGCTGACATAATCCTGCTGGGAGACAATTATCAGCAGATACTTGTGCTGACATGATCCTGCTGGGAGACAATTATCAGCAGATACTTGTGCTGACATGATCCTGCTGGGAGACAATTATCAGCAGATACTTGTGCTGACATGATCCTGCTGGGAGACAATTATCAGCAGATACTTGTGCTGAAATAATCCTGCTGGGAGACAATTATCAGCAGATACTTGTGCTGACATAATCCTGCTGGTAGACAATTGTCAGCAGATACTTGTGCTGACATGATCCTGCTGGGAGACAATTATCAGCAGATACTTGTGCTGACATGATCCTGCTGGGAGACAATTATCAGCAGATACTTGTGCTGACATGATCCTGCTGGGAGACAATTATCAGCAGATACTTGTGCTGACATGATCCTGCTGGGAGACAATTATCAGCAGATACTTGTGCTGACATGATCCTGCTGGGAGACAATTATCAGCAGATACTTGTGCTGACATGATCCTGCTGGGAGACAATTATCAGCAGATACTTGTGCTGACATGATCCTGCTGGGAGACAATTATCAGCAGATACTTGTGCTGACATGATCCTGCTGGGAGACAATTATCAGCAGATACTTGTGCTGACATGATCCTGCTGGGAGACAATTATCAGCAGATACTTGTGCTGACATGATCCTGCTGGGAGACAATTATCAGCAGATACTTGTGCTGACATGATCCTGCTGGGAGACAATTATCAGCAGATACTTGTGCTGACATAATCCTGCTGGGAGACAATTATCAGCAGATACTTGTGCTGACATGATCCTGCTGGGAGACAATTATCAGCAGATA
Organism: Cherax quadricarinatus; assembly: GCF_038502225.1. NCBI lineage: Eukaryota > Metazoa > Arthropoda > Malacostraca > Decapoda > Parastacidae > Cherax > Cherax quadricarinatus. The sequence goes on from NC_091294.1 coordinate 22,572,422, forward strand.
CTTGTGCTGACATGATCCTGCTGGGAGACAATTATCAGCAGATACTTGTGCTGACATGATCCTGCTGGGAGACAATTATCAGCAGATACTTGTGCTGACATGATCCTGCTGGGAGACAATTATCAGCAGATACTTGTGCTGACATGATCCTGCTGGGAGACAATTATCAGCAGATACTTGTGCTGACATGATCCTGCTGGGAGACAATTATCAGCAGATACTTGTGCTGACATGATCCTGCTGGGAGACAATTATCAGCAGATACTTGTGCTGACATGATCCTGCTGGGAGACAATTATCAGCAGATACTTGTGCTGACATGATCCTGCTGGGAGACAATTATCAGCAGATACTTGTGCTGACATAATCCTGCTGGGAGACAATTATCAGCAGATACTTGTGCTGACATGATCCTGCTGGGAGACAATTATCAGCAGATACTTGTGCTGACATGATCCTGCTGGGAGACAATTATCAGCAGATACTTGTGCTGACATGATCCTGCTGGGAGACAATTATCAGCAGATACTTGTGCTGACATGATCCTGCTGGGAGACAATTATCAGCAGATACTTGTGCTGACATGATCCTGCTGGGAGACAATTATCAGCAGATACTTGTGCTGACATGATCCTGCTGGGAGACAATTATCAGCAGATACTTGTGCTGACATGATCCTGCTGGGAGACAATTATCAGCAGATACTTGTGCTGACATGATCCTGCTGGGAGACAATTATCAGCAGATACTTGTGCTGACATGATCCTGCTGGGAGACAATTATCAGCAGATACTTGTGCTGACATGATCCTGCTGGGAGACAATTATCAGCAGATACTTGTGCTGACATGATCCTGCTGGGAGACAATTATCAGCAGATACTTGTGCTGACATGATCCTGCTGGGAGACAATTATCAGCAGATACTTGTGCTGACATGATCCTGCTGGGAGACAATTATCAGCAGATACTTGTGCTGACATGATCCTGCTGGGAGACAATTATCAGCAGATACTTGTGCTGACATGATCCTGCTGGGAGACAATTATCAGCAGATACTTGTGCTGACATAATCCTGCTGGGAGACAATTATCAGCAGATACTTGTGCTGACATGATCCTGCTGGGAGACAATTATCAGCAGATACTTGTGCTGACATGATCCTGCTGGGAGACAATTATCAGCAGATACTTGTGCTGACATAATCCTGCTGGGAGACAATTATCAGCAGATACTTGTGCTGACATGATCCTGCTGGGAGACAATTATCAGCAGATACTTGTGCTGACATAATCCTGCTGGGAGACAATTATCAGCAGATACTTGTGCTGACATGATCCTGCTGGGAGACAATTATCAGCAGATACTTGTGCTGACATAATCCTGCTGGGAGACAATTATCAGCAGATACTTGTGCTGACATGATCCTGCTGGGAGACAATTATCAGCAGATACTTGTGCTGACATGATCCTGCTGGGAGACAATTATCAGCAGATACTTGTGCTGACATGATCCTGCTGGGAGACAATTATCAGCAGATACTTGTGCTGACATGATCCTGCTGGGAGACAATTATCAGCAGATACTTGTGCTGACATGATCCTGCTGGGAGACAATTATCAGCAGATACTTGTGCTGACATGATCCTGCTGGGAGACAATTATCAGCAGATACTTGTGCTGACATGATCCTGCTGGGAGACAATTATCAGCAGATACTTGTGCTGACATGATCCTGCTGGGAGACAATTATCAGCAGATACTTGTGCTGACATGATCCTGCTGGGAGACAATTATCAGCAGATACTTGTGCTGACATGATCCTGCTGGGAGACAATTATCAGCAGATACTTGTGCTGACATGATCCTGCTGGGAGACAATTATCAGCAGATACTTGTGCTGACATGATCCTGCTGGGAGACAATTATCAGCAGATACTTGTGCTGACATGATCCTGCTGGGAGACAATTATCAGCAGATACTTGTGCTGACATGATCCTGCTGGGAGACAATTATCAGCAGATACTTGTGCTGACATGATCCTGCTGGGAGACAATTATCAGCAGATACTTGTGCTGACATGATCCTGCTGGGAGACAATTATCAGCAGATACTTGTGCTGACATGATCCTGCTGGGAGACAATTATCAGCAGATACTTGTGCTGACATGATCCTGCTGGGAGACAATTATCAGCAGATACTTGTGCTGACATGATCCTGCTGGGAGACAATTATCAGCAGATACTTGTGCTGACATAATCCTGCTGGGAGACAATTATCAGCAGATACTTGTGCTGACATGATCCTGCTGGGAGACAATTATCAGCAGATACTTGTGCTGACATGATCCTGCTGGGAGACAATTATCAGCAGATACTTGTGCTGACATGATCCTGCTGGGAGACAATTATCAGCAGATACTTGTGCTGACATGATCCTGCTGGGAGACAATTATCAGCAGATACTTGTGCTGACATAATCCTGCTGGGAGACAATTATCAGCAGATACTTGTGCTGACATGATCCTGCTGGGAGACAATTATCAGCAGATACTTGTGCTGACATGATCCTGCTGGGAGACAATTATCAGCAGATACTTGTGCTGACATGATCCTGCTGGGAGACAATTATCAGCAGATACTTGTGCTGACATGATCCTGCTGGGAGATAATTATCAGCAGATACTTGTGCTGACATGATCCTGCTGGGAGACAATTATCAGCAGATACTTGTGCTGACATGATCCTGCTGGGAGACAATTATCAGCAGATACTTGTGCTGACATGATCCTGCTGGGAGACAATTATCAGCAGATACTTGTGCTGACATGATCCTGCTGGAAGACAATTATCAGCAGATACTTGTGCTGACATGATCCTGGTGGGAGACAATTATCAGCAGATACTTGTGCTGACATGATCCTGCTGGGAGACAATTATCAGCAGATACTTGTGCTGACATGATCCTGCTGGGAGACAATTATCAGCAGATACTTGTGCTGACATGATCCTGCTGGGAGACAATTATCAGCAGATACTTGTGCTGACATGATCCTGCTGGGAGACAATTATCAGCAGATACTTGTGCTGACATGATCCTGCTGGGAGACAATTATCAGCAGATACTTGTGCTGACATAATCCTGCTGGGAGACAATTATCAGCAGATACTTGTGCTGACATGATCCTGCTGGGAGACAATTATCAGCAGATACTTGTGCTGACATGATCCTGCTGGGAGACAATTATCAGCAGATACTTGTGCTGACATGATCCTGCTGGGAGACAATTATCAGCAGATACTTGTGCTGACATGATCCTGCTGTGAGACAATTACCAGCAGATACTTGTGCTGACATGATCCTGCTGGGAGATAATTATCAGCAGATACTTGTGCTGACATGATCCTGCTGGGAGACAATTATCAGCAGATACTTGTGCTGACATGATCCTGCTGGGAGACAATTATCAGCAGATACTTGTGCTGACATGATCCTGCTGGGAGACAATTATCAGCAGATACTTGTGCTGACATGATCCTGCTGGGAGACAATTATCAGCAGATACTTGTGCTGACATGATCCTGCTGGGAGACAATTATCAGCAGATACTTGTGCTGACATAATCCTGCTGGGAGACAATTATCAGTAGATACTTGTGCTGACATGATCCTGCTTGGAGACAATTATCAGCAGATACTTGTGCTGACATGATCCTGCTGGGAGACAATTATCAGCAGATACATGTGCTGACATGATCCTGCTGGGAGACAATTATCAGCAGATACTTGTGCAGACATGATCCTGCTGGGAGACAATTATCAGCAGATACTTGTGCTGACATGATCCTGCTGGGAGACAATTATCAGCAGATACTTGTGCTGACATGATCCTGCTGGGAGATAATTATCAGCAGATACTTGTGCTGAAATGATCCTGCTGGGAGACAATTATCAGCAGATACTTGTGCTGACATGATCCTGCTGGGAGACAATTATCAGCAGATACTTGTGCTGACATGATCCTGCTGGGGGACAATTATCAGCAGATACTTGTGCTGACATGATCCTGCTGGGAGACAATTATCAGCAGATACTTGTGCTGACATGATCCTGCTGGGAGATAATTATCAGCAGATACTTGTGCTGACATGATCCTGCTGGGAGACAATCATCAGCAGATACTTGTGCTGACATAATCCTGCTGGGAGACAATTATCAGGAGATACTTGTGGTGACATAATCCTGCTGGGAGACAATTACCAGCAGATACTTGTGCTGACATAATCCTGCTGGGAGACAATTATCAGCAGATACTTGTGCTGACATGATCCTGCTGTGAGACAATTATCAGCAGATACTTGTGCTGACATGATCCTGCTGGCAGACAATTATCAGCAGATACTTGTGCTGACATGATCCTGCTGGCAGACAATTATCAGCAGATACTTGTGCTGACATGATCCTGCTGGGAGACAATTATCAGCAGATACTTGTGCTGACATGATCCTGCTGGGAGACAATTATCAGCAGATACTTGTGCTGACATGATCCTGCTGGGAGACAATTATCAGCAGATACTTGTGCTGACATGATCCTGCTGGGAGATAATTATCAGCAGATACTTGTGCTGACATGATCCTGCTGGGAGACAATTATCAGCAGATACTTGTGCTGACATGATCCTGCTGGGAGACAATTATCAGCAGATACTTGTGCTGACATGATCCTGCTGGGAGACAATTATCAGCAGATACTTGTGCTGACATGATCCTGCTGGGAGACAATTATCAGCAGATACTTGTGCTGACATGATCCTGCTGGGAGACAATTATCAGCAGATACTTGTGCTGACATGATCCTGCTGGGAGACAATTATCAGCAGATACTTGTGCTGACATGATCCTGCTGGGAGACAATTATCAGCAGATACTTGTGCTGACATGATCCTGCTGGGAGACAATTATCAGCAGATACTTGTGCTGACATAATCCTGCTGGGAGACAATTATCAGCAGATACTTGTGCTGACATAATCCTGCTGGGAGACAATTATCAGCAGATACTTGTGCTGACATAATCCTGCTGGGAGACAATTATCAGCAGATACTTGTGCTGACATGATCCTGCTGGGAGACAATTATCAGCAGATACTTGTGCTGACATAATCCTGCTGGGAGACAATTATCAGCAGATACTTGTGCTGACATGATCCTGCTGGGAGACAATTATCAGCAGATACTTGTGCTGACATGATCCTGCTGGGAGACAATTATCAGCAGATACTTGTGCTGACATGATCCTGCTGGGAGACAATTATCAGCAGATACTTGTGCTGACATGATCCTGCTGGGAGACAATTATCAGCAGATACTTGTGCTGACATGATCCTGCTGGGAGACAATTATCAGCAGATACTTGTGCTGACATGATCCTGCTGGGAGACAATTATCAGCAGATACTTGTGCTGACATGATCCTGCTGGGAGACAATTATCAGCAGATACTTGTGCTGACATAATCCTGCTGGGAGACAATTATCAGCAGATACTTGTGCTGACATGATCCTGCTGGGAGACAATTATCAGCAGATACTTGTGCTGACATAATCCTGCTGGGAGACAATTATCAGCAGATACTTGTGCTGACATGATCCTGCTGGGAGACAATTATCAGCAGATACTTGTGCTGACATGATCCTGCTGGGAGACAATTATCAGCAGATACTTGTGCTGACATAATCCTGCTGGGAGACAATTATCAGCAGATACTTGTGCTGACATGATCCTGCTGGGAGACAATTATCAGCAGATACTTGTGCTGACATGATCCTGCTGGGAGACAATTATCAGCAGATACTTGTGCTGACATGATCCTGCTGGGAGACAATTATCAGCAGATACTTGTGCTGACATGATCCTGCTGGGAGACAATTATCAGCAGATACTTGTGCTGACAGGATCCTGCTGGGAGACAATTATCAGCAGATACTTGTGCTGACATGATCCTGCTGGGAGACAATTATCAGCAGATACTTGTGCTGACATGATCCTGCTGGCAGACAATTATCAGCAGATACTTGTGCTGACATGATCCTGCTGGGAGACAATTATCAGCAGATACTTGTGCTGACATGATCCTGCTGGGAGATAATTATCAGCAGATACTTGTGCTGACATGATCCTGCTGGGAGACAATTATCAGCAGATACTTGTGCTGACATGATCCTGCTGGGAGACAATTATCAGCAGATACTTGTGCTGACATGATCCTGCTGGGAGACAATTATCAGCAGATACTTGTGCTGACATGATCCTGCTGGGAGACAATTATCAGCAGATACTTGTGCTGACCTGATCCTGCTGGGAGATAATTATCAGCAGATACTTGTGCTGACATGATCCTGCTGGGAGACAATTATCAGCAGATACTTGTGGTGACATGATCCTGCTGGGAGACAATTATCAGCAGATACTTATGCTGACATAATCCTGCTGGGAGACAATTATCAGCAGATACTTGTGCTGACATAATCCTGCTGGGAGACAATTATCAGCAGATACTTGTGCTGACATAATCCTGCTGGGAGACAATTATCAGAAGATACTTGTGATGACATGATCCTGCTGGGAGACAATTATCAGCAGATACTTGTGCTGACATAATCCTGCTGGGAGACAATTATCAGCAGATAATTGTGCTGACATGATCCTGCTGGGAGACAATTATCAGCAGATACTTGTGCTGAAATAATCCTGCTGGGAGACAAGTATCAGCAGATACTTGTGCTGACATGATCCTGCTGTGAGACAATTATCAGCAGATACTTGTGCTGACATGATCCTGCTGGTAGACAATTATCAGCATATACTTGTGCTGACATAATCCTGCTGGGAGACAATTATCAGCAGATACTTGTGCTGACATAATCCTGCTGGGAGACAATTATCAGCAGATACTTGTGCTGACATGATCCTGCTGGGAGACAATTATCAGCAGATACTTGTGCTGACATAATCCTGCTGGGAGACAATTATCAGCAGATACTTGTGCTGACATGATACTGCTGGGAGACAATTATCAGCAGATACTTGTGCTGAAATAATCCTGCTGGGAGACAATTATCAGCAGATACTTGTGCTGACATAATCCTGCTGGTAGACAATTGTCAGCAGATACTTGTGCTGACATGATCCTGCTGGGAGACAATTATCAGCAGATACTTGTGCTGACATGATCCTGCTGGGAGACAATTATCAGCAGATACTTGTGCTGACATAATCCTGCTGGGAGACAATTATCAGCATATACTTGTGCTGACATGATCCTGCTGGGAGACAATTATCAGCAGATACTTGTGCTGACATGATCCTGCTGGGAGACAATTATCAGCAGATACTTGTGCTGACATGATCCTGCTGGGAGACAATTATCAGCAGATACTTGTGCTGACATAATCCTGCTGGGAGACAATTATCAGCAGATACTTGTGCTGACATGATCCTGCTGGGAGACAATTATCAGCAGATACTTGTGCTGACATGATCCTGCTGGGAGACAATTATCAGCAGATAATTGTGCTGACATGATCCTGCTGGGAGACAATTATCAGCAGATACTTGTGCTGACATGATCCTGCTGGGAGACAATTATCAGCAGATACTTGTGCTGACATAATCCTGCTGGGAGACAATTATCAGCAGATACTTGTGCTGACATGATCCTGCTGGGAGACAATTATCAGCAGATACTTGTGCTGACATGATCCTGCTGGGAGACAATTATCAGCAGATACTTGTGCTGACATGATCCTGCTGGGAGACAATTATCAGCAGATACTTGTGCTGACATGATCCTGCTGGGAGGCAATTATCAGCAGATAATTGTGCTGACATAATCCTGCTGGGAGACAATTATCAGGAGATACTTGTGGTGACATGATCCTGCTGGGAGACAATTATCAGCAGATACTTGTGCTGACATGATCCTTCTGGGAGACAATTATCAGCAGATACTTGTGCTGACATGTTCCTGCTGGGAGACAAATATCAGCAGATACTTGTGCTGACATGATCCTGCTGGGAGATAATTATCAGCAGATACTTGTGCTGACATGATCCTGCTGGGAGACAATTATGAGCAGATACTTGTGCTGACATGATCCTGCTGGGAGACAATTATCAGCAGATAATTGTGCTGACATGATCCTGCTGGGAGACAATTATCAGCAGATACTTGTGCTGACATGATCCTGCTGGGAGACAATTATCAGCAGATACTTGTGCTGACATAATCCTGCTGGGAGACAATTATCAGCAGATACTTGTGCTGACATTATCCTGCTGGGAGACAATTATCAGCAGATACTTGTGCTGACATGATTCTGCTGGGAGACAATTATCAGCAGATACTTGTGCTGACATGATCCTGCTGGGAGACAATTATCAGCAGATACTTGTGCTGACATGATCCTGCTGGTAGACAATTATCAGCAGATACTTGTGCTGACGTGATCCTGCTGGGAGACAATTATCAGCAGATACTTGTGCTGACATAATCCTGCTGGGAGACAATTATCAGCAGATACTTGTGCTGACATGATCCTGCTGGGAGACAATGATCAGCAGATACTTGTGCTGACATAATCCTGCTGGGAGACAATTATCAGCAGATACTTGTGCTGACATGATCCTGCTGGGAGACAATTATCAGCAGATACTTGTGCTGACATGATCCTGCTGGGAGACAATTATCAGCAGATTCTTGTGCTGACATAATCCTGCTGGGAGACAATTGTCAGCAGATACTTGTGCTGACATAATCCTGCTGGGAGACAATTATCAGCAGATACTTGTGCTGACATGATCCTGCTGGGAGACAATTATCAGCAGATACTTATGCTGACATAATCCTGTTGGAGACAATTATCAGCAGATACTTGTGCTGACATAATCCTGCTGGGAGACAATTATCAGCAGATACTTGTGCTGACATGATCCTGCTGGGAGACAATTATCAGCAGATACTTGTGCTGAAATAATCCTGCTGGGAGACAATTATCAGCAGATACTTGTGCTGACATAATCCTGCTGGGAGACAATTATCAGCAGATACTTGTGCTGACATAATCCTGCTGGGAGACAATTACCAACAGATACTTGTGCTGACATGATCCTGCTGGGAGACAATTATCAGGAGATACTTGTGCTGACATGATCCTGCTGGGAGACAATTATCAGCAGATACTTGTGCTTACATGATCCTGCTGGGAGACAATTATCAGCAGATACTTGTGCTGACATGATCCTGCTGGGAGACAATTATCAGCAGATACTTGTGCTGACATAATCCTGCTGGGAGACAATTATCAGCAGATACTTGTGCTGACATGATCCTGCTGGGAGACAATTATCAGCAGATACTTGTGCTGACATAATCCTGCTGGGAGACAATTATCAGCAGATACTTGTGCTGACATGATCCTGCTGGGAGACAATTATCAGCAGATACTTGTGCTGACATGATCCTGCTGGGAGACAATTATCAGCAGATACTTGTGCTGACATGATCCTGCTGGGAGACAATTATCAGAAGATACTTGTGGTGACATGATCCTGCTGGGAGACAATTATCAGCAGATACTTGTGCTGACATGATCCTGCTGGCAGACAATTATCAGCAGATACTTGTGCTGACATGATCCTGCTGGGAGACAATTATCAGCAGATACTTGTGCTGACATGATCCTGCTGGGAGATAATTATCAGCAGATACTTGTGCTGACATGATCCTGCTGGGAGACAATTATCAGCAGATACTTGTGCTGACATGATCCTGCTGGGAGACAATTATCAGCAGATACTTGTGCTGACATGATCCTGCTGGGAGACAATTATCAGCAGATACTTGTGCTGACATGATCCTGCTGGGAGACAATTATCAGCAGATACTTGTGCTGACATGATCCTGCTGGGAGACAATTATCAGCAGATACTTGTGCTGACATAATCCTGCTGCGAGACAATTATCAGCAGATACTTGTGCTGACATGATCCTGCTGGGAGACAATTATCAGCAGATACTTGTGCTGACATGATCCTGCTGGGAGACAATTATCAGAAGATACTTGTGGTGACATGATCCTGCTGGGAGACAATTATCAGCAGATACTTGTGCTGACATGATCCTGCTGGCAGACAATTATCAGCAGATACTTGTGCTGACATGATCCTGCTGGGAGACAATTATCAGCAGATACTTGTGCTGACATGATCCTGCTGGGAGATAATTATCAGCAGATACTTGTGCTGACATGATCCTGCTGGGAGACAATTATCAGCAGATACTTGTGCTGACATGATCCTGCTGGGAGACAATTATCAGCAGATACTTGTGCTGACATGATCCTGCTGGGAGACAATTATCAGCAGATACTTGTGCTGACATGATCCTGCTGGGAGACAATTATCAGCAGATACTTGTGCTGACATGATCCTGCTGGGAGACAATTATCAGCAGATACTTGTGCTGACATAATCCTGCTGCGAGACAATTATCAGCAGATACTTGTGCTGACATGATCCTGCTGGGAGACAATTATCAGCAGATACTTGTGCTGACATGATCATGCTGCGAGACAATTATCAGCAGATACTTGTGGTGACATGATCCTGCTGGGAGACAATTATCAGCAGATACTTGTGCTGACATAATCCTGCTGGGAGACAATTATCAGCAGATACTTGTGCTGACATAATCCTGCTGGGAGACAATTATCAGCAGATACTTGTGCTGACATAATCCTGCTGGGAGACAATTATCAGCAGATACTTGTGCTGACATAATCCTGCTGGGAGACAATTATCAGCAGATACTTGTGCTGACATGATCCTGCTGGGAGACAATTATCAGCAGATACTTGTGCTGACATGATCCTGCTGGGAGACAATTATCAGCAGATACTTGTGCTGACATAATCCTGCTGGGAGACAATTATCAGCAGATACTTGTGCTGACATAATCCTGCTGGGAGACAATTATCAGCAGATACTTGTGCTGACATAATCCTGCTGGGAGACAATTATCAGCAGATACTTGTGCTGACATGATCCTGCTGGGAGACAATTATCAGCAGATACTTGTGCTGACATGATCCTGCTGGGAGACAATTATGAGCAGATACTTGTGCTGACATGATCCTGCTGGGAGATAATTATCAGCAGATACTTGTGCTGCTGAGTCTTTTGCTTTCATATGGAGTGATTTTCGTGTGCAAGTTTGGTACTAATCCCTCTAGGATTTTCCAAGTGTATATAATCATGTATCTCTCCTGCCTGCATTCTAGGGAGTACACGTTGAGGAACTTCAAGCATTCCCAGTAATTTAGGTGTTTTATCGCAGTTATGTGTGCTGTGAAGGTTCTCTGTACATTTTCTAGGTTAGCATTTTCACCTGCACTGAAAGGTGCTTTTAGTGTGCAGCAATATTCCAGCCTAGATAGAACACGAAACCTGAAGAGCATCATCATCTTGGGCTTGGTATCCCTAGTTTTAAAGGTTCTCATTATCCATCCTGTCATTTTTCAAGCAGATGTGATTGATACAATGTTATGGTCTTTGAAGGTGAGATCCTCTGAAATGATCACTCCCAGGTCTTTTACATAAGGTTTTCTCTCTATTGTGTAGTTGGAATTTGTTTTATAATTCGATATAGTTTTAATTTCCTCACATTTTCCATACCAGAGTAATTGAAATTTCTCATCATTGAACTTCTTATTGTTTTCTGCAGCCCATTTAAAGACTTGGTTGATGTCCATCTGAAGTCTTACAGTGTCTTCAATGGAGGACACTGTCACACAAATTCAGGTATCATCTGCAAAGGAAGACACGGTGCTGTGGCCTACATCACTGTCTATGTCAGATATGAGGACGAGGAACAAGATGGGAGCGAGTACTGTGCCTTGTGAAACACAACTTTTCACTGTAGCCACCTCGGACTTTACTCTGTTGACTACTACTCTTTGCATTCTATTTGTCAGGAAATTATAGATCCATCTACCAAACTTTTCCTGTTATTCCTTTATCATGCATTTTGTGCACTATTACACCATGGTCGCCCCTGTCAAAGACTTTTGCAAAGTCTGTGTATAGATTTTTATGATATGGGACGTTAGCACTAGCGGTCTGTAGTTCTTTGCTATTACTTTACTGCCCCCTTTGTGGAGTGGGGCTATGTCTGTTGTTTTTAGCAGCTGTAGGACGACCCCTGTGTCCATGCTTCCTCTCCATAGGGTGTTAAAAGCACATGATAAGGGCTTCTTGCAGTTCTTGATGAACATGGAGTTCCATGAGTCTGAGTTCCCACAGAAGTTGCAAGAAATCCATGCAGTAGCTTGTTTGTTTGTTTGGTTGCAGACTACACGGGATTTCATGATGTGATTTTATTGGTTGTTTTACTGTACATTCTACTATCCTCTTTAAAGTGTAGATCTGTCTATTTTTATTCTATCTGTTTGTATTTGTATGTGTGTGTGTTTGTAGTTACTGTATGGGTGTTTGATAAGGGCACGTAAAACCCCTCAGCTTATGAATTTGGTCAGATACCTTATTTTTTCAACGAATCCGTTTTGGAGTTAAGGGCACCTAGAACTCTTTCAGATTTTGAATTCAGTCAGGGTACACTTATTTCTTGGACGAATCCAGTCGAATCCGGTCAGTGTATCACTTATTTTACGAATCTAGTCGGTGATTTTGGACTAGCTCGTGAAAGGACTACTGGAATATTATTTAACAGAGTAATGAGTGTTTAGTTTGATACAGAAAGTATAACTTGTGTGTTGGAGAAATCGGTGACTTCAAGCACCTCCTGCTATGACGAACGCCCAGTGACCTCTGGCACCCTTTTTTACCACCTGAAGTTTTCGGCACTTATAGATCCCTGTTTACCTGGGGTTTACCTCGAGAGGGCTTCGGGGGCCAACGGCCTCACGGCCCGGTCTGAAACCAGACTTCATGGTAGATCAGGGTCTGATCAACCAGGCTGTTACTGCTGGCCGCATGCAAGTTGACGTACAAACAACAGCCCGGTTGGTCAGGTACTGACTTTAGGCGCCTGTCCAGTGCCTTCTTGAAGACACCCAGGGGTCTATTGGTAATCCCCCTTATGTATGCTGGGAGGCAACTGAACAGTCTTGGGCCCTGGACACTTATTGTGTTGTCTCTCAGTGCACTCGTGGCGCCCCTGCTTTTCATCCGGGGAATGTTGCATCTCCTGTCGAGTCTTTTGCTTTCATAGGGAGTGATTTTCATGTGCAGGTTTGGTACCAATCCCTCCAGGACCTTCCAAGTGTATATTATCATGTATCTCTCTCGCCTGCGTTCGAGGGAATACAGATCAAGGACCTTCAACCATTCCCAGTAGTTTAGGTGCCTTATCATACTTATGTGTGCCGTGAAAGTTCTTTGTACACTCTCCAGGTCTGCAATGTCGCCAGCCTTGAAGGGGGCCGTTAGTGTACAGCAGTATTCCAGCCTAGAGAGCACAAGCGATTTGAAGACAATCATCATGGGCTTGACATCCCTATTTTTGAAGGTTCTCATTATCCATCCAATCATTTTCCTAGTGGATGAGGTAGATACATTGTTGTGATCTTGGTAGGCAAGATCCTCTGATATTATGATTCCCAGATCCTTCACATTACTTTTCTGCTCTATTGTATGGTTAGAATTTGTCGTATACCCTGACACATTTTTAATTCCTTCAAGTTTCCCATATCTGAGTAGTTGAAATTTCTCCTCGTTGAACTTCATATTGTTTCGAGTGACCCATTCGAAGATTTGGTTGATGTCCGCTTGGAGTCAATGGAGGTCACTGCCATGGCAATCCGGGTGTCATCCGCAAAGGAAGACACGGAGCTATGGCTTATATCTCAATGTCAGAAATGAGGATGAGGAATAGAATGTGAGCAAGTACTGTGCTTTGTGGAACAGAGCTTTTTACCGTGGCTGCCTGGGACTTTACTCTGTTTACTGTTACTCTTTGTGTTCTATTTGTCAGGAAGTTGTAGATCCATCTACTAACTTTTCCTGTTATTCCTTTATCACGCATTTTGTGTGCTATTACACCATGGTCACACTTGTCGAAAGCTTTTGCAAAGTCTGTGTATACTACATCTGTATTTTATCCTCAGCAACATCCAGGACCTTGTCATAGTGGTCCAGGAGCTGGGACAGGCAGGAGCAACTTGCTCCAAACCCGTGTTGCCCTGCATTGTGTGACTGATGGTGATCTTGCTTCTTAGAACCCTCTCAAAGATTTTTATGACATGAGATGTTAGTGCTATCGGTCTGTAGTTTTTTGCAATTGCTTTACTGCCACCTTTGTGGAGTGGGGCAAAGTCTGTTGTTTTTAGTGTGTGGGATGACCCCTGTGTCCATGCTCCCTCTCCATAGAATGCTGAAGGCATGTGATAGGGGTTTCTTGCAATTCTTGATGAACATGGAGTTCCATGAGACTGGGCCTGGAGCAGAGTGCATGGGTATGTCATTTATTGCCTTTTCAAAGTCTTGTGGAGTTAGGATAGTATCCGATATTTTTGAGATGACCAGATTCTGGATTTCGTTCATAAAGAATTCATTTGGATTGTCGACCCTTAGTGTGGACAGTGGCTCACTGAACACTGAGTTGTACTGGGATTTTAATATCTAACTCATTTCTTGGCTGTCATCTGTGTATGTCCCATCCCGCCTGAGTAGGGACCCAATACTGGATGTTTTTTCCTTAGATTTGGCATAAGAGAAGAAGTATTTTGTTTTTGTTTTTTCAATTTCCTTTATGGCTTTTAGTTCTACCTGTGAATCTTGTCTCCTGTAAGATTCCTTCAGCTTAAGTTCGATATTTGCAATTTTATTAACCAGTGTGTCCCTTCGTATTTCAGATATATTGACCCCTCTCAGCAGCTCTGTGACTCTTCACCTTCGTTTGTATAGGGAGCATCTCTCTCTTTGTAGTTTACATCTTTTCTTTCTTTTTCTTAATGGAATGTATCTTGAGCAGATCTCAAGAATCACAGAGTTCATTTTTTCTAGGCAGATGTTCGGATCCATGTTGTTTAGGATATCTTCCCAGCTTATTTCATTTAGGACATGGTTGACTTGATCCCATTGTATGTTTTTGTTATTGAAATTGAATTTTGTGAAGAGGCCTTCATGACTGATCACATTTTGCTGATCAGGAGAGCTGTGCATACATGTCTGTACCTCTATTATATTGTGATCTCAGTGTATTGTCTTTAATACAGTTATATTATATATCAGATCATCATTGTTAGTGAAGATGACGCCCAGCGTATTTTCTAGTCTAGTAGGCTCTAATATTTGCTGGTTTAATTAAGGTGAATTTGGTGCAGAGATTTAATAGATCGTGTGGGTGTGAATTTTCATCTGAGCTGCCATCATTAACAGCCTGGTTGATCAGGCCCTGATCCACCACGAGGCCTGGTCACAGACCGGGCTGCAGGGGCGTTGACCCCTGAAATCCTCTCCAGGTATACTCCAGGTACATCACTGTCAGTGTTTAACAAGTTCTTTCATCTTTATATACCTCAAAATATCTAGGTTGTATTTGTTAATCCTTCTGACCTATAAACGTGGTATTTCAGTGACAAAAACAGTATTATAGTTAAACTTAACTGAAAAACAAGCTTTGGAAATTTTCTAAGTTCATAAAATGGAGAATGACAAAAACAGTAACAATCTATGTGACTCCAAATCCTAAAGTCTTATATTAATGTGGTTGAGCGTGATATATAGTTGTGGAATGTTGGTGACACGACTGTGTGTACAGTGTAGAGAGCGAGTGGGACGACAACCAGGACTGTCTGTATGGTGTAGTAGGTGTAGTGAGCGAGTGGGACGACAACCAGGACTGTCTGTATGGTGTAGTAGGTGTAGTAGTGAGCGAGTGGGACGACAACCAGGACTGTCTGTATGGTGTAGTAGGTGTAGTGAGCGAGTGGGACGACAACCAGGACTGTCTGTATGGTGTAGTAGGTGTAGTAGTGAGCGAGTGGGACGACAACCAGGACTGTCTGTATGGTGTAGTAGGTGTAGTGAGCGAGTGGGACGACAACCAGGACTGTCTGTATGGTGTAGTAGGTGTAGTAGTGAGCGAGTGGGATGACAACCAGGACTGTCTGTATGGTGTAGTAGTGAGTGGGACAACAACCAGGACTGTGCATATGGTGTAGTAGTGAGCGAGTGGGACGACAACCAGGACTGCCTGTACGGTGTAGTAGGTGTAGTAGTGAGCAAGTGGGACGACAGCCAGGACTGTCTGTATGGTGTAGTAGTGAGTGGAGCAACAACCAGGACTGTCTGTATGGTGTAGTAGTGAGAGAGTGGGACGACAACCAGGACTGTCTGTAAGGTGTAGTAGTGAGCGGGACTACAACCAGGACTGTCTGTATGGTGTAGTAGTGAGCGAGTGAGATGACAACCAAGACTGTGCATATGGTGTAGTAGTGAGCGAGTGGGACGACAACCAGGACTGCCTGTACGGTGTAGTAGGTGTAGTAGTGAGCAAGTGGGACGACAACCAGGACTGTTTGTATGGTGTAGTAGTGAGTGGGACGACAACCAGGACTGTTTGTATGGCATAGATGTGAGCGAGTGGGACGGCAACCAGAACTGTCTGTACAGTCTAGTAGTGAGCGAGTGGGACGACAACCAGGACTATACGGCGTAGTAGTGAGCGAGTGGGACAACCAGGACTGTCTGTAAGGTGTAGTGAGCGAGTGGGACGACAACCAAGAGAACACTGCTCTTGCTGCCATATCTATAGCTAAGTTATTGTCAGTGATTTTAACATACATTATTGAAGAGAATGGAAGAAAAATATACAATTTTAAATGGAAAAATTCTTCTATGGTTAGCAGTACTTATCTTACTTATGATTATATACCTGTAACCCTTGTTATTCTTAATATATACCGTTGACTTGACACAGGTAATAAACTCATTAGATTTAGGAAGATATGCGACCAAACACCAGGACATATTTATTTGAAAACGTTTCGGTCCTGGGATCTTGATCAGAAGTGATTATCTCAGTAGTAGTACCAGTTCCTAGTAACCAGTTACCAGTAACCAGTGTACCAGTAGATGACTCACTACCAACCGTCTCTGCGTGAATCACTGACTGTATTCATATTGCTGCTGACCATAGCAGGATTTCAAACACCCCCTCACCCTTAGGCACTCATGGGTCAGTCAAGATAGGGAGCAGAGAGAGGCAGGTCGGCTGTTGGCTCTTTCCATACTTCCCGTTATATATTATACGTACTACCAGCCTACGTGAGTATTCTTACCCTATCCACGTATCGAAAACCCACATGACAAATGGTGGCACCGGTGTGGGTGTGGATTTAAGGGTATTTCAAGATGTTAGAAGACTGTTTGTGGGGAGCCGGCAGGTCAAAGGTGAACCATCTGCCACCTCCAGCTAGCAGCTTACCGTCAGCACACCACCCTGTGTACTCCAGCCTGCAAGCCTGTTGCAGCCGTTTTTCAAGCTTCCTGGCTTAGTTCGTGTGCTAATTGCTTCAATCTCCGAGGGGTTGACCCGGATTTTGCAATTAAGCCAGCCAAGCCAGACAGTGGAAGTGAACGCCAGTCAGCCTATCATCCAGCCTGTCTCTTGTCATCCACCTGCTCCTTCATGCTGTGTGCATCGTTACACGTCTTCCAGTCAGCCATTCTCGTGGGTTAAGCCAGTCAGCCAACCCAGCTTCCTAACCCAGCTGAGAGAGAGAAGTAAGCCACACAAGTTCCTCTGAAGTATTGTCTCATATATCGCTTGTGCTTGGATGCTGGTACGAGTGGTCTTCATCATCCCTGTGGCATTGTGATTTAGTTAAGCCACCTTGTGCGTGGTGAGAAGTGCATGGCAGTGAGAGCGCACAGGGCCAGCTTGTTCCTCTGCCCCCACCACCACCACCCACCACCCACCTCATCTACCTGTGGGGTTTTTCTGTACCGGGTCCTAGTACTGTTTTGGCTCACATAATTGGTCAAGAGATTGTAGCTGAGCACCAACGATAAAGCCAGTTATGTGAGTTCACCTAGAAAGCGCATTTCTTCCGACGACAGTGTGAGTGTAGGCGTCATCTCCCGCATAGGACAATCCTCCCCTCATCACTAGTCATCCCGTCTTCTACTCCAGACTTCAGTGATAATTTTCTAGAGACATTTTCCTGCATTTAAAGACATTTGCGTGTGTGAGACATTTACAGTGAATTTCTTGTGTACTCTAAGTCTTGTGTTTTCAGTGTAGACTCAGTGTTTCTTTGACTCATTATTTTTTTTGCAATATTTTTCAGTGTTATCGCTCATCTCATATTTTTTTTGTGTGTTTTTTTTTATGCTACTCTCTGTCTGTAGTAAGTATTATTGTGTAGTGTACCAGTCAGTCACTCCGTGTGAAGTGATTCATTTTTTTTATCTGTATTCTTTCAGCATTGTATTCTCCAGTATTTGTCATTGTATTTCATGCAGTGATATTCCCAGTACGTATGCTAAATTATCTATTTATTTCTATGTGTACCTTTTTTTTGTACACCAGCAGTGTCTCATTCTCTGATCTTTTCGCAGACTTGTGTACCATTATTTTTGCCAGCAATTTTTGTCGTATCAGTCACAGCAAGATTTTGTTGTAAGAATATACTAAAAAAATGAATAAGTGAATATGTTGTGTGTGCCCCGCCACTTGTAAGTGTTGTGTGCCCCGCCACTTGTAAGTGTTGTGTGCCCCGCCACTTGTAAGTGTTGTGTGCCCCGCCACTTGTAAGTGTTGTGTGCCCCGCCACTTGTAAGTGTTACACTTCCAGTTTTGTTTCTTGTTTTATTTTTATTCATATTTTTCATATTTCTTTGAACAAATTCACTCTTAGTGTAATTTCAATTTCTTTTTAACATAAAGTGTTTTCTTTACTCTGAGTAAATTGTTTCGTCTAATTTACAATTAAGAGTTAAAGTGTTCAATCAGTTTTTCTTCATATTTTTATTTTATTATTTAACCAACATTTTCCCAGTGTAACTTTATTACTGCATTGATTATTTCTACACCTTATTTTGTTGCACTTGTTCTGCAGTGAATTTTCTTTTATTGTTATTTTTATGCATTATTGTTCTCAGTTCATTATTGTTTGAGTCCTGTTTTTTATTTCATTAATTTTCCTGATGTTGTCTTTGCATTATATTTTAATTTTGTTTATGCATTCTTAGAAAATATTTAAATTTCCCAGTTATCTCTCGTTGCATACAATTTAGTGATTTTATTTTATACTTTTTACATTGATTTACAATTTTATTAGTTAATTTCTTTATTAGTAAGAGTACAGACAGCTCATTTTGCATTTAATTCAGTCTCCAGTAATATTTTTTACTTGTAAATTTCAATGTAATTTTTTTATCTTGTCCAGCAGTCCTTTACATTGAGTTGTCCTTCCTCTTGCAGTGTATCTTAGACATTTTTTTTTATTACTTCTGCAGAATTAGTTGCATCTCTTTTAATTTTAACATTTTGTATCATTTTTATTGTTCATTATTTTTGCCTTATTTGTTCTTGTGCAACTTCTTTACCATTATGTCTCACATACCGTCAAGTGATACTTTAGTGAATGTCGACACTCAGACCTCTCAGGCTACTGCTGCTCCGGTCATCAGTCCTCACAGTTCCTTATGGACTGACAGACCGACCCAGACACTGAGACACTACAGTTTTACTCGTGATTCCCTTGATGCGTTACCTTTATTCAATGGCCATGTACATAGTCTTGAAGCATGGCTTACTGCCATTCGTTCTCGTGTTAATGCTCTAGTTGAAGGTCCTCCTTCTGAGGAAATTCTTATCAGACTTGCGAAAGAAGCTCTTCATCGATCCCCTGCTGCTGTTCACGTTGTTGATCTCCTTGATATGCGAGACTTCAGGAATCTTACTAAGTGGTCACAATATGAGGAACTGATTCGTTCTTTCCTTATACCAGTAAAAACAGCTGATCCATATGTCGTTCTTAGGGAACTAGTGAATGCTACACCCATGACTAATGAATCGTTGAGTGCCTTTGCTGTTAGATTGTGTGTGTGTGTGTGGGTGTGTGTGTGTGGGTGTGCGTCCTTGTGTGTATGCATATATTTGTACGCTCGTGTGCACATGTCCGTGCGTGCGCCCTCATGTGTGTATGTGCGCGCGCGCGCTAGTGTGGGTGTATGATCCACTTAATATTTGTATTTATAACTCATTACAATTGTGACCAGGTGTGGACGTATCAGTGGTTCATTACTTCGTAATTTGTTCATGACTGTAACCATGTATAGGAGTGAAGCTGATTCATTACCTCTGTAACTTGCCATGATTGTGACCAGATCTACCTGGAGTTCATTACCTTTGTAACTAGTTCAGCTATCATAACTTTGGGGTCCAGTCACTGGACCCATTATGTACCTTTGTAATCTTTTGACTACCGCCCACAGGATGGGTATGGGGTGCATAAAGATATTAAACTAAAGTGTGTGTGTGTGTGTGTGTGTGTGTGTGTGTGTGTGTGTGTGTGTGTGTGTGTGTGTGTGTGTGTGTGTGTGTGTGTGTGTGTGTGTGTGTGTGTGGTGTGTGACTCAACAATCAATATTTGCACCAATAACTCATTACAGTTGTGACCGGGTGTGGAAGTGTGAATTGCTCATTACACTATAATTTGTTCATGATTGTAGCCATGTATAAACGTAAGTAACCATTCTACAGAATTCATTACCTTTGTAACTTGTGAGCTCATTACCTTTGTACCTAGTTCAGCTATCAAAACTTTGGGGGCCCAGTCCCTGGACCCATTACGTACCTCTGTAATCTGTAAATACCTTTGTAACTTGTCATGATTGTGACCAGACTTACCTGTTCATTACCTTTGTAAATTGTGAGTTCATTACCTTTGTAAATTGTGAGTTCATTACCTCTGTAACTTGCTCAGCTATCAAAACTTTGGAGTCCAGTCCCTGGACCAATTATGTACCTCTGTAATCTTTTGACTACCGCCCACAGGATGGGTATGGGGTGCATAATAAACATATTAAACTAACTAACTGTTAGATTAGACAAACTTTTATCATCATTTATCAATGCTGTCCAGTCCTCAGCTTTTGTC
Source organism: Cherax quadricarinatus (assembly GCF_038502225.1). Lineage (NCBI taxonomy): Eukaryota > Metazoa > Arthropoda > Malacostraca > Decapoda > Parastacidae > Cherax > Cherax quadricarinatus. Next base: position 22,593,609 of record NC_091294.1, read on the forward strand.
CCTGACGAGGATAAACCATCCACAGCACCGTTTGCTAAAATAGCAACTTTTGGAGCAATCAAAGAACTAATGCTGCCTGCTTCTGTGTGTGCATATGAGGCTAATCCTCCAGCTGTGACGATGGAACCCCTTACAGCCCTAAATCATGTACGTTCCTTGTGCCCCCAGGGTACTTTCCCATGTATCAAAAGTAATTTCACACCTATGCCTCAGTCTGCACCACCTCTTGTTTGTGCCACAGCGACAAATCGTGGTCGTCAACCATCTCAGCGATCACCAAGGACCAGTGTACAGAGTCATTATAAACCTCGTAGTATTCATAGTACATTCAGTAACCATAGTCAGCAGACTTGTTACAACTGTGGTTTCCGTGGCCATATTGCAATTAATTGTCCTGATAGTTACCCTAAGAGGCGTCATACTGATGATGAGTACCAGTCAGATCTTCCCTACTGTTCTTATCATAGAATACATGGACATGACACATCTGAGTGCAATGCTCTCTACAACCTTCAGTACTCTAGGTCTTTCCGTGGCCGTTCCAACCGCAGAACCCGTAGAGGAAATAGACATCGTGGTTCTCAAAATAACCAGAACCAGGCTCATTCTTCCAATTCGGGGGAATTCGAGCGCCCCAGTCAAACCGTCCCATGGTGACAGTAGGTGATAATGAGTACACCATCCCCATTCACAATTCCTTTGAAGCCTTAAGCAGTCTCGAGAATGACAATCCTGCTGATGATGTTGCTTCACACGTCTCTGACGTAGATGATTTTGGGGATGAAGTGGAACAAATCTTTGCTGATGACAATCCACCTTTTTGTTTGCACATAACTTCCAGTGCAACAATAGGCCCTATAGTGCAAGCATTTGTTCATAATGCGCCCGTTCATTTGTTCATGGACTCTGGTGCGCAAGTCAATATTATCAGGTCTAGTTTGTTTAGGGATAAGCAGTTACGACATGTCCTTCTCGTAGAACCGACTCATGTGTCCTCCCTTAGTGGAGTAGCTGGTTCTCACCTGTGTGTCCGAGGTCGGACTTCCCTCACCTTTTCTATCCAAGGTAGAGACTTCACTGCTTCCTTCCTTGTTGTCGACCAGATTACTTTCCCTGGTGACCTTCTACTAGGATTTGCTTCCATGCGAAACTTACGCATTGTGCTCGACCCTTATCGATGGCATGCCCAAATTGATGACTTGATCATACCATTTTGGGGTTACCAGCTTGGACCCGAGATCTGCCATACTGCCGCGGAGTATGACATTCGAATTAAGTCCTTACAGGCCAGTGCATTTTCCAGTAGCGTACCCAAGTGGTCAGGCACTGATGATCCTGTCACTCCTGTCTGTGTTCCTGCAACTTCAGACTTGCAAGATAGTGTCCAGTTACCTCAAGTGTCCGAGGATGCTCTGACTACTTTGAGTGCTGAGCCTATCCCTGCAATGTCTGCTAGTTCAAGTAGTAGTTTCTCCACAGGGGACGCCTTGTCGGAAAACAATTACTTGCAACTAGTAATGCCATCTCTTGTTGATGTCACATGCCGTCTGCAGAAAGACGTTTCTGTCGCAGCTAGTGCCCTCACTAGAGTGTCTGTTGTTGTTCCTAGTGTTCCAGATGGTGATAACGTCCTAGTTGACAGTGATTCCTGTCAGTAAGATCCATTTCTTCCTCGCTAACACTTCTGGTCACAGTGTTCGTCTCAGAGCAAATACCAATCTTGTTGACCTTGTTCACTATCCTTACCCTGTTCAGGTAGAGGATGAGTTGCCACCTGACCAGTGGGTCGGTACTATTTCTACCGGGGAGACCTCATCCACTTCACTGGATCAATCTGTTCCACCAGTTGAGGAGAAAGACATAGCTCCCACTGACTTCCCAGATGAAATCAAGTGTTTGTTGACTCTGTTGAACAAACGTCGTAAAGCCATTGCCTTACCAGGTGAGAAGATGGGTATAACGAACTTATTGTCCCATCGTATTCCACTTGAACCTGGTACTAGACCTATCTATATACCTGCATACAGAATGCCTCATTCACAAGTTGCTGTTGCAGAAGAATTGATCAATCAAATGCTTGATGATGGAGTTATTGCACCTAGCAATTCACCTTGGAATGCACCCTTGATCCTAGTACCTAAGAAGGATGGTACTTGGTGCCCAGTGATTGACTTTAGGAAGTTAAATGTGAAAACTATCCCAGATCGCTTCCCACTTCCTGTACTGGGTGATCTTTTACGTAACATTGGAGATAACAAAGTCTTTTCAACCCTGGACTTGTTACAAGGGTTTTGGCAAGTCCCTCTTCATGAGGACAGCCAAGACCTAACTGCATTCTCCACTCCTACAGGTCATTATCACTTCCTCCATATGGCGTTTGGATTACGATCCTCCCCTATCATGTTCTCAAGGCTCATGACTAATATCTTTAGAGGTCTCATAGGTAATGCACTTATGGTGTACTTAGATGACGTAATCGTCATGTCTAAAGACATGGATACACACTTGAAAAGACTTGAGGTAGTACTTGGTAAGCTTGAAGAAGCCAATTTAAAGATCAAACTGTCTAAATGTCAATTTTTCAGATCAGAAGTTAAGTTTCTTGGTCACGTAGTCACTCCTAGACGGGTTACGACTGACCAAAGTAAAGTAACTGCAGTACTAAACTTTCCAACTCCCAAAACTGCTGATGCCGTAAGATCCTTTGTGGGCTTAGCAGGTTTTTATAGATCTTTCATTGCCAATTTTTCTTCCATAGCTGCTCCTCTAACTGAGTTGCTTAAGAAAGATGCTCCTTTTGTTTGGACCTTCCGTCAAGAAAGAGCATTCCAAACTCTAAAAGAAAAGCTAACATCTTCTCCAATTTTGAAATTTCCAGATTTTTCTAAGCCCTTCTATCTGACAACTGATGCTAGTTCAATTGGCATAGGTGCCGTACTAGATCAGAAGACCAATGGCAAGTACAACGCAGTTGCATTTGCTAGCCGAGACATTACGAAGGCTGAACGTAATTATACAGTAACTGAGCAAGAAGCTTTAGCAATAGTATGGTCTTTAAAGCACTTCCGAGACATTATTTATCAGTACTCTGTTCATGTCTTGACAGACCATGCTCCACTGATACCTTTATTCCAGAGCAAACAACCTACTGGAAGGTTAGCCAGATGGACCTTGACTATCCAAGAGTTCAATCCCACCTTTGAACACTTACCTGGCAAGTCAAATGTAGTCGCAGATGCCTTATCACGACATATTAGTATAGTAACTGCAGACCCTCCATTAAGTGCTGAGGATGTAAAGAATGCTCAACGAACAGATCCCATGTGGTCTGGTGTGATTCGATTCCTGCTCCAGGAAGATCTTATTCTGACTGTGAAGCCACCAGCACCCATCAGTGACTTTGTCATGAACCAAGAATTACTGTATCGAACAGCCGAGTTGGGTACTCCTAGCAGAAGAGTATACCAGTTAGTAATTCCACAGTCGCTAGTGAATGTAGTTCATGATGTACCAGGTGTTGCGCACCCTGGTATGGATCGTTCAGTAAAACAAGCCAGATTGAAATACTTTTGGCCTCGTATGGCAACTGATATTTCTGAGTATGTTAAGAAATGTAGTGTCTGCATGCAACATGAAGGTAATGCTAATGGTCCTAATCCAATCCAAGTGTATCCAACTACTAGCGAACTGTGGGAAAGAGTTGCGCTAAATTTGTTAACTAATTTCCAATGTTCCCTCCAGGGCAACAAACATCTGTGTTATGGTAGACCATTTCACCAGATATTGTGAGTTAGTTCCTATTGCAGATAAGACTGCCGAGACAGTAGCTAAAGCGTTTAAAGAACACATTATCTGCAGGCATACCACCCCTAAATCTCTAGTAACAGATAATGGAGGTGAATTCTGTAATGAGATTCTTGAAAATTTGTGTACCTTGTACAAGATCTCTAAATCCACCATTGTTCCTCATCATCCTGCCAGCAATGGGTTAGCGGAATGTACCAATAAGAAAGTACTTGATGTCTTGAGAGCCACTATCAATCCCAACAGTGAAACTTGGGATGAAGTTATACCTGATGTGCAGTGTGCTATAAATTCTGCTTACAATGTTTCCATAGGTGACACTCCACATTATGCATTGTATGGTGTAGATAAACGTTTGCCTTATGAGTTGCTATATTCTAATCCGAAACCAAATTACAACCCTGATGATTTCATAGCAACTCATACCAGTTTAGCTCAAAGTGTCTTTAGAAGAATCCATGAAACACTTCATAAATCAACAGCAGAATTTACAAGAGTCGCAAACACTCGAGCAAAGCCATCCAAAATCAAAGTAGGTTCGAGAGTTATGCTGACTAACTTTAACAAAACGTCTGCAATGCCTAAGCTTGATCAAAAGTTTGTTGGTCCTTATCGAGTAGTTGAACATATCACTGGTAATAAGTATAAGGTTAGAGAAATTAGTACTGGTCAGTATGAAGAATCGCATTTAGATCACATGAAGTTAGTATGTGATGATAATGATGTTCCAACCCAGACTAATGTGACAGACTCTGACAATCCTCCTGATCCTGTACTCTCTTCCTCTGATACTCAGTCAGACGATCAACCTGAATGTCGTTATTCCCTACGTACACGACAGGTATTGAGAAATCCTCAAGTATCATTTGTAACTACCAATTCAGATTTGCCTCAAATACAGCATGAGTTAGCCAGTGCAACAGAGTTTGATCCTCCCAGAGATGACACCCATTCTGCATATGTCAATCTCACCCTAGCAGAGTTGGGGTTAAATGTAAATAACCTGTATAGATGAATAATTACAGTATCAACTTATCAGTATTCAAGCATTTTTTTTTGTGTTCATGTTCTCTCCGAATTCTGAGAGTTAACAGTCTAGATTTGAGTGCACCGAATCTGCCTTTCTGTTAAACACTTCTTTCTTTGTATATATTCCTTCCTCAGAATCCGTAGATCACATGAATACAGATCGATCGATCAAATTTTTCTTTTATCACTTCTATTGTGTAATCCCAACATTGAGTTTCATTTGATGAGTTGTGCTATATCATACCTTGTATTGCGTTATAGTTTCATTACAGTTTCAATTATGTAAGCTTCCATTCCAATATTCTACTTATGTATGTTATAATGTACAATTGTTGTGTACTTTGACATTGTCTAGAATCAGCCCAAGCCGTACACCTGCCGTCTCTAGTTTGTATTAGTTGTATGTCGGGATGACATACGTTGTCGCTGAGTTCTCAGTAGTAGTACCAGTTCCTAGTAACCAGTTACCAGTAACCAGTGTACCAGTAGATGACTCACTACCAACCGTCTCTGCGTGAATCACTGACTGTATTCATATTGCTGCTGACCATAGCAGGATTTCAAACACCCCCTCACCCTTAGGCACTCATGGGTCAGTCAAGATAGGGAGCAGAGAGAGGCAGGTCGGCTGTTGGCGCTTTCCATACTTCCCGTTATATATTATACGTACTACCAGCCTACATGAGTATTCTTACCCTATCCACGTATCGAAAACCCACATGACAATTAAGGTCTCAGAACCGAAACGTTTTCTAAATAAATATGTCCTAGTGTTTGCGTACGTGTGTTTCTAAACCAATTTGTCGTCATCTATTACTAAGGTTTATGTATACCAACAAGTATGATGAGGTGAATGAAGACTTGATGGATGCATACTTCATACACAGTCTGGAAACTAGGTACGGTAGGTCACTAGAGGCCAGAAACCAGCAAATGCAAGACAACGTTAAATTTTTAGAGGCTGGACTAGGAGCCAAGACACGAACCTCGTAAAAATATATCGGTGAGTACACTACACACCTGCATTGCAATACTACATACCTGTGCTGCAATACTATACACCAGGTAGGTAGACCTGTGTTGTAACACAACACATCTATGTATATAAACACCTGTGTTGTAACACTACACATCTAAGGTCTGGTCATGGACCGGAAGCGGGGGCGTTGACCCCCGTCACACCCTCCAGGTATCTTTCTTGCCACGCTACACACCTGTGTTGCAACACTACAAACCTGTGTTGCAACATTGCAAACATGTGTTGCAACACTACAAACCCGTGTTGCAACACTTCAAACCTGTGTTGCAACACTAGAAACCTGAATTGCAACACTACAAACCTGTGTTGCAACACTTCAAACCTGTGTTGCAACACTACAAACCCGTGTAGCAACACTACAAACCTGTATTGCAACATTGCAAACCTGTGTTGCAACACTACAAACCTGTATTGCAACACTGCAAACCTGTATTGCAACACTACAACCCTGTATTGCAACACTGCAAACCTGTGTTGCGACATTACAAACCTGTATTGCAACACTGCAAACCTGTGTTGCAACACTGCAAATCTGTGTTGCAACACTACAAACCTGTGTTGCAACACTACCTGTGTTACAAAACTGCAAATCTGTGTTGCAACACTACAAACCTGTGTTGCAACACCTCAAACCTATGTAGCAACACTACAAACTTGTGTAGCAACACTACAAATCTGTGTAGCAACACTACAAACCTGTGTAGCAACACTACAAACCTGTGTAGCAACACTACAAACCTGTATAGCAACACTACAAACCTGTGTAGCAACACCACAAACCTGTGTAGCAACACTACAAATCTGTGTAGCAACACTACAAACCTGTGTAGCAATACTACAAACCTGTGTAGCAACACTACAAATCTGTGTAGCAACACTACAAACCTGTGTTGCAACACCACAAACCTATGTAGCAACACTACAAACCTGTGTAGCAACACTACAAACCTGTGTAGCAACACTACAAACCTGTGTAGCAACACCACAAACCTGTGTAGCAACACTACAAATCTGTGTAGCAACACTACAAACCTGTGTAGCAACACTACAAACCTGTGTAGCAACACTACAAACCTGCGTTGCAACACTACAAACCTGTGTTGCAACACTACAAACCTGTGTAGCAACACTACAAACCTGTGTAGCAACACTACAAACCTGTGTAGCAACACTACAAACCTGTGTAGCAACACTATAAACCTGTGTAGCAACACTACAAACCTGCGTTGCAACACTACAAACCTGTGTAGCAACACTACAAACCTGCGTTGCAACACTACAAACCTGCGTTGCAACACTACAAACCTGTGTAGCAAAACTTCAAACCTGTGTAGCAACACTACAAACCTGTGTAGCAACACTACAAACCTGCGTTGCAACACTACAAACCTGTGTAGCAACACTACAAACCTGTGTAGCAACACTACAAACCTGCGTTGCAACACTACAAACCTGTGTAGCAACACTACAAACCTGTGTAGCAACACTACAAACCTGTGTAGCAACACTACAAACCTGCGTTGCAACACTACAAACCTGTGTTGCAACACTACAAACCTGTGTAGCAACACTACAAACCTGTGTAGCAACACTACAAACCTGTGTAGCAACACTACAAACCTGTGTAGCAACACTACAAACCTGCGTTGCAACACTACAAACCTGTGTAGCAACACTACAAACCTGTGTAGCAACACTACAAACCTGCATTGCAACACTACAAACCTGTGTAGCAACACTACAAACCTGTGTAGCAACACTACAAACCTGTGTAGCAACACTACAAACCTGCGTTGCAACACTACAAACCTGTATAGCAACACTACAAACCTGAGTAGCAACACTACAAACCTGCGTTGCAACACTACAAACCTGTGTAGCAACACTACAAACCTGTGTAGCAACACTACAAACCTGTGTAGCAACACTACAAACCTGCGTTGCAACACTACAAACCTGTGTTGCAACACTACAAACCTGTGTAGCAACACTACAAACCTGTGTAGCAACACTACAAACCTGCGTTGCAACACTACAAACCTGTGTTGCAGCTCATCACAAAATTTTACAAGATCATTTATATAATGTACATAACAGTATAATTTAAAGTGAAGAAGATATCTACTAACTACACTGAGTCTTATGTAGTACTAACTTGTTATAGAGATGATGTATACTAACTACACTGAGTCTTATGTAGTACTAACTTGTTATAGAGATGATGTATACTAACTACACTGAGACTTATGTAGTACTAACTTGTTATAGAGATGATGTATAATAACTACACTGAGTCTTATGTAGTACTAACTTGTTGTAGAGATGATGTATACTAACTACACTGAGTCTTATGTAGTACTAACTTGTTGTAGAGATGATGTATACTAACTACACTGAGTCTTATGTAGTACTAACTTGTTGTAGAGATGATGTATACTAACTACACTGAGTCTTATGTAGTACTAACTTGTTGTAGAGATGATGTATACTAACTACACTGAGACTTATGTAGTACTAACTTGTTATAGAGATGATGTATAATAACTACACTGAGTCTTATGTAGTACTAACTTGTTATAGAGATGATGTATACTAACTACACTGAGTCTTATGTAGTACTAACTTGTTATAGAGATGATGTATAATAACTACACTGAGACTTATGTAGTACTAACTTGTTATAGAGATGATGTATACTAACTACACTGAGACTTATGAAGTACTAACTTGTTATAGAGATGATGTATAATAACTACACTGAGTCTTATGTAGTACTAACTTGTTATAGAGATGATGTATAATAACTACACTGAGACTTATGTAGTACTAACTTGTTATAGAGATGATGTATACTAACTACACTGAGTCTTATGTAGTACTAACTTGTTGTAGAGATGATGTATAATAACTACACTGAGTCTTATGTAGTACTAACTTGTTATAGAGATGATGTATAATAACTACACTGAGACTTATGTAGTACTAACTTGTTATAGAGATGATGTATACTAACTACACTGAGACTTATGAAGTACTAACTTGTTGTAGAGATGATGTATACTAACTGCACTGAGTCTTATGTAGTACTAACTTGTTATAGAGATGATGTATACTAACTACACTGAGTCTTATGTAGTACTAACTTGTTATATAGATGATGTATACTAACTACACTGAGACTTATGTAGTACTAACTTGTTGTAGAGATGATGTATACTAACTACACTGAGTCTTATGTAGTACTAACTTGTTGTAGAGATGATGTATACTAACTACACTGAGTCTTATGTAGTACTAACTTGTTATAGAGATGATGTATACTAACTACACTGAGTCTTATGTAGTACTAACTTGTTATAGAGATGATGTATACTAACTACACTGAGTCTTATGTAGTACTAACTTGTTATAGAGATGATGTATACTAACTACACTGAGACTTATGTAGTACTAACTTGTTGTAGAGATGATGTATACTAACTACACTGAGTCTTATGTAGTACTAACTTGTTGTAGAGATGATGTATACTAACTACACTGAGTCTTATGTAGTACTAACTTGTTATAGAGATGATGTATACTAACTACACTGAGTCTTATGTAGTACTAACTTGTTATAGAGGTGATGTATACTAACTACACTGAGTTTGCGTGCAGCCAGCAGCAACAGCCTGGTTGATCAGGCTCTGATCCACCAGGAGGCCTGGTCACAGACCGGGCCGCGGGGCCGTTGACCCCCGAAACTCTCTCCAGGTAAACTCCAGGTAAACTCCTGTCTTATGTAGTACTAACTTGTTGTAGAGATGATGTATACTAACTACACTGAGACTTATGAAGTACTAACTTGTTGTAGAGATGATGTATACTAACTACACTGAGTCTTATGTAGTACTAACTTGTTATAGAGATGATGTATACTAACTACACTGAGACTTATGAAGTACTAACTTGTTGTAGAGATGATGTATACTAACTACACTGAGTCTTATGTAGTACTAACTTGTTATAGAGGTGATGTATACTAACTACACTGAGACTTATGAAGTACTAACTTGTTGTAGAGATGATGTATACTAACTACACTGAGACTTATGTAGTACTAACTTGTTGTAGAGATGATGTATACTAACTACACTGAGTCTTATGTAGCACTAACTTGTTATAGAGATGATGTATACTAACTACACTGAGTCTTATGTAGCACTAACTTGTTATAGAGATGATGTATACTAACTACACTGAGTCTTATGTAGTACTAACTTGTTGTAGAGATGATGTATACTAACTACACTGAGTCTTATGTAGTACTAACTTGTTATAGAGATGATGTATACTAACTACACTGAGTCTTATGTTGTACTAACTTGTTGTAGAGATGATGTATACTAACTACACTGAGTCTTATGAAGTACTAACTTGTTATAGAGATGATGTATACTAACTACACTGAGTCTTATGTAGTACTAACTTGTTATAGAGATGATGTATAATAACTACACTGAGTCTTATGTAGTACTAACTTGTTATAGAGATGATGTATACTAACTACACTGAGACTTATGTAGTACTAACTTGTTATAGAGATGATGTATACTAACTACACTGAGTCTTATGTTGTACTAACTTGTTGTAGAGATGATGTATAATAACTACACTGAGACTTATGTAGTACTAACTTGTTGTAGAGATGATGTATACTAACTACACTGAGACTTATGAAGTACTAACTTGTTGTAGAGATGATGTATACTAACTACACTGAGTCTTATGTTGTACTAACTTGTTGTAGAGCGGGAGTAAAGTGTCGTACCGCACTGCTGCCGGGAAGGAAGGATGGCGGAGGAATAATTTGTATTAAATCAAACAAAGATGGTCAACAGATATATCGTTTTCAAAACCAAAAATGTGTTTAATGACGTAAAATTGTCAGTGAAAAATACTGCTAATTCAAGAGGACTAAAAATTACCAAAATCCATTAATCATCGTGCGTCTGACACTCTCTGTTATTTAATTATTAGGCTTCTATATCATATTATTACTTGTTTCCTAACTTTATTATGAACGTTAAGTATATATTGTATATATATTGTATATACTGGGTTTAAAATATTCACTAAGTTCATTGTATTAAAAATGTTGAAGAATTATGTGAAGCTGCTGAGTCACGACAAGTTGTAAGTTACATCCACTGCTTACCAGGCCAGACCTTAGTTATCAAGGTCACCAACACTAGTTACCAGGCCAGACCTTAGTTATCAAGGTCACCCACACTAGTTACCAGGCCAGACCTTAGTTATCAAGGTCACCAACACTAGTTACCAGGCCAGACCTTAGTTATCAAGGTCACCAACACTAGTTACCAGGCCAGACCTTAGTTATCAAGGTCACCCACACTAGCTACCAGGCCAGACCTTAGTTATCAAGGTCTCCCACACTAGCTACCAGGCCAGACCTTAGTTATCAAGGTCACCCACACTAGTTACCAGGCCAGACCTTAGTTATCAAGGTCACCCACACTAGCTACCAGGCCAGACCTTAGTTATCAAGGTCACCCACACTAGTTACCAGGCCAGGCCTTTGTTATCAAGGTCACCCACACTAGCTACCAGGCCAGACCTTAGTTATCAAGGTCACCCACACTAGTTACCAGGCCAGACCTTAGTTATCAAGGTCACCCACACTAGCTACCAGGCCAGACCTTAGTTATCAAGGCCACCCACACTAGTTACCAGGCCAGACCTTAGTTATCAAGGTCACCCACACTAGCTACCAGGCCAGACCTTAGTTATCAAGGTCTCCCACACTAGCTACCAGGCCAGACCTTAGTTATCAAGGTCACCCACACTAGTTACCAGGCCAGACCTTAGTTATCAAGGTCACCCACACTAGTTACCAGGCCAGACCTTAGTTATCAAGGTCACCCACACTAGTTACCAGGCCAGACCTTAGTTATCAAGGTCACCCACACTAGTTACCAGGCCAGACCTTAGTTATCAAGGTCACCCACACTAGTTACCAGGCCAAACCTTTGTTATCAAGGTCACCCACACTAGTTACCAGGCCAGACCTTAGTTATCAAGGTCACCCACACTAGTTACCAGGCCAGACCTTTGTTATCAAGGTCACCCACACTAGTTACCAGGCCAGACCTTAGTTATCAAGGTCACCCACACTAGTTACCAGGCCAGACCTTTGTTATCAAGGTCACCCACACTAGTTACCAGGCCAGACCTTAGTTATCAAGGTCACCCACACTAGTTACCAGGCCAGACCTTTGTTATCAAGGTCACCCACACTAGTTACCAGGCCAGACCTTAGTTATCAAGGTCACCCACACTAGTTACCAGGCCAGACCTTTGTTATCAAGGTCACCCACACTAGTTACCAGGCCAGACCTTAGTTATCAAGGTCACCCACACTAGTTACCAGGCCAGACCTTAGTTATCAAGGTCACCCATACTAGTTACCAGGCCAGACCTTAGTTATCAAGGTCACCCACACTAATTACCAGGCCAGACCTTAGTTATCAAGGTCACCCACACTAGTTACCAGGCCAGACCTTAGTTATCAAGGTCACCCACACTAGTTACCAGGCCAGACCTTAATTATCAAGGTCACCCACACTAGTTACCAGGCCAGACCTTAGTTATCAAGGTCACCCACACTAGTTACCAGGCCAGACCTTAGTTATCAAGGTCACCTACACTAGTTACCAGGCCAGACCTTAGTTATCAAGGTCAACCACACAAGTTACCAGGCCAGACCTTAGTTATCAAGGTCACCTACACTAGTTACCAGGCCAGACCTTAGTTATCAAGGTCACCCACACTAGTTACCAGGCCAGACCTTAGATATCAAGGTCACCCACACTAGTTACCAGGCCAGACCTTAGTTATCAAGGTCACCCACACTAGTTACCAGGCCAGACCTTAGTTATCAAGGTCACCCACACTAGTTACCAGGCCAGACCTTAGTTATCAAGGTCACCCACACTAGTTACCAGGCCAGCCTTAGTTATCAAGGTCACCCACACTAGTTATCAGGCCATACCTTAGTAATGAAGGTCACCCACACTAGTTACCAGGCCAGACCTTTGTTATCAAGGTCACCCACACTAGTTTCCAGGCCAGACCTTAGTTATCAAGGTCACCCACACTAGTTACCAGGCCAGACCTTAGTTATCAAGGTCACTCACACTAGTTACCAGGCCAGACCTTAGTTATCAAGGTCACCCACACTATTTACCAGGCCAGACCTTTGTTATCAAGGTCACCCACACTAGTTACCAGGCCAGACCTTATTTATCAAGGTCTCCCACACTAGTTACCAGGCCAGACCTTAGTTATCAAAGTCACCTAGACTAGTTACCAGGCCAGAGCTTAGTTATCAAGGTCACCCACACTAGTTACCAGGCCAGACCTTAGTTATCAAGGTCACCCACACTAGTTACCAGGCCAGACCTTAGTTATCAAGGTCACCCACACTAGTTACCAGGCCAGACCTTAGTTATCAAGGTAACCCACACTAGTTACCAGGCGAGACCTTAGTTATCAAGGTCACCCACACTAGTTACCAGGCCAGACCTTAGTTATGAAGGTCACCCACACTAGTTACCAGGCCAGACCTTAGTTATCAATGTCACCCACACTAGTTACCAGGCCAGACCTTTGTTATCAAGGTCACAAACGCTAGTTACCAGGCCAGACCTTAGTTACCAAGGTCACCCACACTAGTTGCCAGGCCAGATTTTAGTTATCAAGATCACCCACACTAGTTACCAGGCCAGAAATTTGTTATCAAGGCCACCCACACTAGTTACCAGGCCAGACCTTAGTTATCAAGGTCACTCACACTAGTTACCAGGCCAGACCTTTGTTATCAAGGTCACCTACACTAGTTACCAGGCCAGACCTTTGTTATCAAGGTCACCCACACTAGTTGCCAGGCCAGACCTTAGTTATCAAGGTCACCCACACTAGTTACCAGGCCAGACCTTTGTTATCAAGGCCACCCACACTAGTTACCAGGCCAGACCTTAGTTATCAAGGTCACCCACACTAGTTTCCACGCCAGACCTTAGTTATCAAGGTCACCCACACTAGTTACCAGGCCAGACCTTAGTTATCAAGGTCACCCACACTAGTTACCAGGCCAGACCTTGGTTATCAAGGTCACCCACACTAGTTACCAGGCCAGACCTTTGTTATCAAGGTCACCCACACTAGTTACCAGGCCAGACCTTTGTTATCAAGGTCACCCACACTAGTTACCAGGCCAGACCTTAGTTATCAAGGTCACCCACACTAGTTACCAGGCCAGACCTTTGTTATCAAGGTCACCCACACTAGTTACCAGGCCAGACCTTTGTTATCAAGGTCACCCACACTAGTTACCAGGCAAGACCTTAGTTATCAAGGTCACCCACACTAGTTACCAGGCCAGACCTTAGTTATCAAGGTCACCCACACTAGTTACCAGGCCAGACCTTTGTTATCAAAGTCACCCACACTAGTTACCAGGCCAGACCTTTGTTATCAAGGTCACCAACACTAGTTACCAGGCCAGACCTTTTGTTATCAAGGTCACCCACACTAGTTACCAGGCCAGACCTTAGTTATCAAGGTCACCCACACTAGTTACCAGGCCAGACCTTAGTTATCAAGGTCGCCCACACTAGTTACCAGGCCAGACCTTAGTTATCAAGGTCACCCACACTAGTTACTAGGCCAGACCTTAGTTATCAAGGTCACCCACACTAGTTACCAGGCCAGACCTTTGTTATCAAGGTTACCAACACTAGTTACCAGGCCAGACCTTTGTGTTATCAAGGTCACCCACACTAGTTACCAGGCCAGACCTTTGTGTTATCAAGGTCACCAACACTAGTTACCATGCCAGACCTTTGTGATATCAAGGTCACCCACACTAGTTACCAGGCCAGACGTTTGTTATCAAGGTCACCCACACTAGTTACCAGGCCAGACCTCTGTTATCAAGGTCACCAACACTAGTTACCAGGCCAGACCTTTGTGTTATCAAGGTCACCCACACTAGTTACCAGGCCAGACCTTAGTTATCAAGGTCACCCACACTAGTTACCAGGCCAGACCTTTGTTATCAAGGTTACCAACACTAGTTACCAGGCCAGACCTTTGTGTTATCAAGGTCACCCACACTAGTTACCAGGTCAGACCTTTGTGTTATCAAGGTCACCAACACTAGTTACCAGGCCAGACCTTTGTGATATCAAGGTCACCCACACCTGTTTGGAACCCGCACTTGATAAAGCACGTCAAGAAACTAGAGAAAGTACAAAGGTTTGCGACAAGGTTAGTTCCGGAGCTAAGGGGAATGTCCTATGAGGAAAGATTAAGGGAAATCGGCCTGACCACACTGGAGGACAGGAGGGTCAGGGGAGACATGATAACGACATATAAAATACTGCGTGGAATAGACAAGGTGGACAAAGACAGGATGTTCCAGGGAGGGGACACAGAAACACGAGGCCACAATTGGAAGTTGAAGACACAAATGAGTCAGAGAGATAGTAGGAAGTATTTCTTCAGTCATAGAGTTGTAAGGCAGTGGAATAGCCTAGAAAATGACGTAGTGGAGGCAGGAACCATACACAGTTTTAAGACGAGGTTTGATAAAGCTCATGGAGCGGGGAGAGAGAGGGCCTAGTAGCAACCGGTGAAGAGGCGGGGCAAGGAGCTAGGACTCGACCCCTGCAACCACAAATAGGTGAGTACTAGTTACCAGGCCAGACGTTTGTTATCAAGGTCACCCACACTAGTTACCAGGCCAGACCTTAGTTATCAACGTCACCCACACTAGTTACCAGGCCAGACCTCTGTTATCAAGGTCACCAACACTAGTTACCTTGCCAGACCTTTGTGTTATCAAGGTCACCAACACTAGTTACCAGGCCAGACCTTTGTGTTATCAAGGTCACCCACACTAGTTACCAGGCCAGACCTTAGTTATCAAGGTCACCCACACTAGTTACTAGGCCAGATTTTAGTTATCAAGGTCACCCACACTAGTTACCAGGCCAAACCTTAGTTATCAAGGTCTCCCACACTAGCTACCAGGCCAGACCTTAGTTATCAAGGTCACCCACACTAGTTACCAGGCCAGACCTTAGTTATCAAGGTCACCCACACTAGTTACCAGGCCAGATCTTAGTTATCAAGGTCACCCACACTAGTTACCAGGCCAGACCTTAGTTATCAAGGTCACCCACACTAGTTACCAGGCCAGACCTTAGTTATCAAGGTCACCCACACTAGTTACCAGGCCAGACCTTAGTTATCAAGGTCTCCCACACTAGTTACCAGGCCAGACCTTAGTTATCAAGGCCACCCACACTAGTTACCAGGCCAGCCTTAGTTATCAAGGTCACCCACACTAGTTATCAGGCCATACCTTAGTAATGAAGGTCACCCACACTAGTTACCAGGCCAGACCTTTGTTATCAAGGTCACCCACACTAGTTTCCAGGCCAGACCTTAGTTATCAAGGTCACCCACACTAGTTACCAGGCCAGACCTTAGTTATCAAGGTCACCCACACTAGTTACCAGGCCAGACCTTAGTTGTCAAGGTCACCCACACTAGTTACCAGGCCAGACCTTTGTTATCAAGGTCACCCACACTAGTTACCAGGCCAGAGCTTAGTTATCAAGGTCACCCACACTAGTTACCAGGCCAGACCTTAGTTATCAAGGTCACCCACACTAGTTACCAGGCCAGACCTTAGTTATCAAAGTCACCCACACTAGTTACCAGGCCAGACCTTATTTATCAAGGTCTCCCACACTAGTTACCAGGCCAGACCTTAGTTATCAAGGTCACCTAGACTAGTTACCAGGCCAGACCTTAGTTATCAAGGTCACCCACACTAGTTAGCAGGCCAGACCTTAGTTGTCAAGGTCACCCACACTATTTACCAGGCCAGACCTTAGTTATCAAGGTCACCCACACTAGTTACCAGACCAGACCTTAGTTATCAAGGTCACCTACACTAGTTACCAGGCCAGACCCTAGTTATCAAGGTCACCCACACTAGTTACCAGGCCAGACCTTAGTTATCAAGGTCACCCACACTAGTTACCAGGCCAGACCTTTGTTATCAAGGTCACCCACACTATTTACCAGGCCAGACCTTAGTTACCAAGGCCACCCACACTAGTTACCAGGCCAGACCTTTGTTATCAAGGTCACCCACACTAGTTACCAGGCCAGACCTTAGTTATCAAGGTCACCCTCACTAGTTACCAGGCCAGACCTTAGTTATCAAGGCCACCCACACTAGTTACCAGGCTAGACCTTAGTTATCAAGGTCACCCACACTAGTTACCAGGCCAGACCTTTGTTATCAAGGTTACCCACACTAGTTACCAGGCCAGACCTTAGTTATCAAGGTTACCCACACTAGTTACCAGGCCATACCTTAGTTATCAAGGTCATCCACACTAGTTACCAGGCCAGACCTTAGTTATCAAGGTCACCCTCAGTAAGGTGACCATTATTATAAGATTTCCATACCGTGGTATTACTTTTTTGTTCACAAATATAAAGATGCAATGTTTTACCAGGAGAGCGCAGGGGGTGGCCGCCCCCGCGGCCCGGTCTGTGACCAGGCATGGTCACAGGCATGGTCATGGTGGATCACGGCCTGATAAACCAGGCTGTTACTGTTGGCCGCACGTAAACCAACATACGAACCACAGCCAGGCTGGTCGGATACTGACTTAGGTGCCTGTCCAGCGTCTTGTTGAAGACAGTCAGGGGTCTATTGGTAATCCCTCTTATGTATGCTGGGAGGCAGTTGAACAGTCTTGGGACCCTGACACTTAAGAACATAAAAACATAAGAAAGAAGGAACACTGCAGCAAGCCTTCTGGCTCATACGAGGCAGGTCCAAGTCTCCTACTGGCTTAAGCCAATGACCCAACCATCCTAGTCAAGTCAGGATACATTCACTTAAGGAAGGAGCACTGCATCTGACCTAGTAGCACAAGCTAGTCAGGTCCAACTCACACCCACCCACATCCACTCATGTATTTATCTAACCTATTTTGAAAACTACACAACGTTTTAGCTTCTATGACGGTACTTGGGAGATTGTTCCACTCATCCACAACTCTATTACCAAACCAGTACTTTCCTATATCCTTCCTGAATCTGAATTTTTCCAACTTAAAACCATTGCTGCGAGTCCTGTCTAGGCTAGATATTTTTAGCATGCCATTTACATCCCCTTTATTTATTCCTGTTTTCCATTTATACACCTTAGTCATATGCCCCCTAATTCTATGCCTTTCTAGAGAGTGCAGATTCAGGGCCCTTAGTCTATCCTCATAGGGAAGATTTCTGATTTGTAGATGAATGGTTCAGAGAATCGACATGTTGATAAATTAGACACATGTGCAACTCTTGGGTATCTTTGTTGAGGAAACGTTTCGCCACACAGTAGCTTCATCAGTCCATACGTAGGAGAAACTTGAAGAACAGGAGGAGAATGAGATAATCAGTCCCTCAACCTCGAGTCGATGTGTTCAGTCCATCAATCTTGAGTAGAATACGGCATATGAGCGGAGAAGCAGCTTATAAACCGTATGGTAGGAGAGGTGCAGCAGTCATAGGTGGTGTCACATTTGTTCAATGTGGAAGTAGGTCGTGCCCAAGAATTAGGCAAGCGAAGAATTCCTAAGTATTAAGATCCCAAGAAGTTGCAGTGTCTGACAGGTTTGTAGATGAATGGTTCAGAGAACCGACATGTTGATAAATTAGACACATGTGCAACTCTTGGGTATTCTTCAAGTTTCTCCTACGTATGGACTGATGAAGCTACTGTGTGGCGAAACGTTTCCTCAAAAAGATACCCAAGAGTTGCACATGTGTCTAATTTATCAAGATTTCTGATACATAGGATCAACTTTGTCATCCTTCTTTGTACGTTTTCCAGAGCATTTATGTCCATTCTGTAATACGGTGACCAAAACTGTGCAGCATAATCCAAATGAGGCCTAACCAAGGGTATATAGAGTTGAACAACCTGAGGACTCCTATCATTTATGCTTCTTAATATGAAGCCAAAGATTCTGTTTGCTTTATTGCGAACACTTATGCACTGTTGTCTTGGTTTTAGATTACTGCTAACCAGAACCCCCAAATCCTTTTTGCAATCAGTAATATTAAGATCTACATTATTTAGTTTATATGTGGCATGGTTATTTTCCTGTCCAATGTTTAGAACTTTGCATTTGTCTATATTAAACTGCATCTGCCACTTCTCCGACCACTGCATCAGTCTATTCAAATCTTCAGTGGTGACGTGTACTTAGCTCTGTTCAGTGGTGACATGTACTTAGCTCTGTGAAGACCTGTTTGCGCGCTCTCTACGAATTGAAGCAAGATGCCCTCCATCGAGCAACTTTACCAACAGCTTAAGGAAGAATTGAGGATGGCAAAGATGAAGATTTGGCGACTGACCGAGGAAAACAAGAAGATTCGTAGTAGTCCTCCTGTTTTGAGTCCTCAGGTCAAGAAAGAAAACTGGTCAGTGGCTGGTCAGCAGGGAACGATGTTGACGATCAAGAAGACGAATGGAAAGGTAGAAACGATGAAGAAGAAAGAGACTGCCGTGGAAACTGTTGTGGAAACATCTAATACATTCTCAGTGTTACCCGACAAATGTGAGTCGACTACTGGGAACGTCATGACGAACGACACCAAGGAAGGTAAGAATATTGTTGTTGATGGGGATAGCCAAGTTAGGTATATGGATAGGGCATTCTGCTTGAAGGACTGGAGTAGGAGACAGAGAGTTTGCTTTCCTGGGGCTGGGATGGAGGATATTGTTAGCCGTCTGGATGACATCATGAGAGGTAATGGGAGCAATCCTATTATCTGTCTCAGTGCTGGAGGCAACGATGTTGGCAGATGTAGGAGTGAAGACCTGATTAGCAGGTATAGGTCAGCAATAGAAATAATTAGGAGGAAGGGTGGGAACCCTGTCATATGTGGTATTTTGCCAAGGAGAGGAGTTGGAAATGAATGGTTGTCCAGGGCAATTGGTGTCAATTGCTGGCTGGACAAATACTGTAAGGAAAATGTGGTAATATTCATTGACAACTGGGACCTCTTCTATGGCAGAAATGACATGTATGCCAGGGATGGGGTTCACTTATCTAGGTCTGGGGTGGGAGCACTGGCAACTGCAGTGGAGGGAGCTGTTAGGACTTTAAACTAGGAATAGTTAGTGGTATGGGTTTTGGCAGGAAAACAGTGAAGTCCCAGTGTAGTAATATTATGAGTTGTAGGGGAACTAGTAATAAGCAGAACGAGGTAGATATTGAAAAGCCAGTGACACTGGGTGATAAGGACAGTAATAGGTTTAGTAGAAAAACAGAAATGAGCAGGAAGGGTAAAGAGAAAGGAGAATCTTTCATTGCTTATTATGCTAATAGCCGTAGTGCTAGGAATAAGATGGACGAGTTGAGATTAGTTGCTAGTGCAGGTAACATTGATGTATTTGCCTTAACTGAGACGTGGTTTAATTCAAAATGTCGGGACATGCCTGCGGAATGTCACATTCAGGGTTTTAAATTGTTCCAAGTAGATAGAAGTACCGGGAAGGGGGGGTGGGGTGGCATTGTATGTCCGAGACCGCTTGAACTGTTGCATAAAAACGGGTATTAAGTCTGAATTAACACATACAGAGTCTGGATAGAATTTTCAGAGGGGCATGAAAAATTAATTTTAGGTGTGATATATCGTCCCTCAAACTTAGATAGGGACCAGGGGAGACTACTATGGGAGGAAATTGTTAGGGCCACAAGGCACGATAATGTAGTAATTCTAGGAGACTTTAACTTTAGTCATATTGATTGGAATTTCTTGGGAATTTAGAATCATACGACTTCTTAGAAGTAGTTCAGGACTGTTTATTGAAGCAGTTTGCGACAGAACCTATAAGGGGTAATAACCTGCTTGACTTAGTTCTGGCAAACAATGAATCCCTTGTTAATAATTTATAAGTTTCAGAGGAACTGGGTGCTAGCGACCACAAATCAATTACATTTAGCATTGAATGGAAGTATGATAGTAGGGATAACTCAGTAACTGTCCCAGATTTTCGCTTAGCAGATTACGATGGGCTTAGAGAACACTTATCATCTGTTGACTGGGGTAACGAAGAGAGCTATCAATATGACAGTTTTCTGAACACCATATATGCTGCTCAAAGAACGTTTATCCCATATAAAGAAATTAGATCAAATAGAAATGACCCAAAATGGATGAATAATAGGCTCAAATATCTACTAGGGCATAAAAAAGGAATTTATAGGCGTATCAAAAGAGGTGAGGGTCATCTTATGAATCAGTATATTGACATTAAGAGGGACATTAAAAGGGGGATAAGAAAAGCTAAAAGGGACTATGAAATTAAAGTTGCTAGGGATTCTAAAACTAACCCAAAAAGTTTTTTCCAGGTCTATAGAACAAAAGTTAGAGATAAGATAGGTCCCCTTAAAAATAACTATGGGCATCTTACTGACAAAGAGAATGAAATGTACTCGATTTTAAATAATTATTTTCTCTCGGTTTTTACACAGGAAGACACTAACAATATTCCAGTAATTAATTTTTATAGTGGGCCAGAAGAAGATAAATTATGTAACATCACAGTCACTAGTGAAATGGTTGTGAAGCAGATAGACAGACTGAAGCAAAATAAGTTGCCGGGTCCTGATGAGGTTTTTTCAAGGGTTCTTAAGGAATGCAAAATGGAACTCTGTGAACCATTAACTAATATTTTTAATTTATCTCTTCAAACAGGTGTAGTGTCTGATATGTGGAAGATGGCTAATGTAATTCCTATTTTTAAAGCAGGGGACAAGTCGTTACCGTCAAATTACCGCCCAATAAGCCTGACCTCAATTGTAGGCAAATTACTAGAGTCAATTATAGCTGAGATTATAAGAAGCCATCTCGATAAGCATAGCTTGATTAATGATACTCAGCATGGATTCACGAGAGGCCGGTCTTTTCTCACTAATTTATTAACTTTCTTCAGTAAAGTTTTTGAGGCTGTTGACCACGATAAAGAATTTGATATTATTTACTTAGATTTTAGTAAGGCTTTTGATAGAGTTCCGCACCATAGACTGTTAAATAAAGTGGCAGCTCATGGCATTGGGGGAAAAGTGCTCTCGTGGATCGAGTCATGGCTCACAGACAGGAAGCAGAGATTTTAGATTTTAGATTTTGCCACCGAAGTGGCTAGTTTATTGTGCACCCCATATCCATCCTGTGGACGGTAGCGCGAGAGCATATGGATACACAAAAGGCCTAGGAACTAGGCCCCAAAGGGTTAACAGGAATACATATGGATTTATATCTACATATCTATAGTTCACTTATCTGTTACAAGCAAATTTAGGAAATTTGCTTAGTATATCTGGTATCTTATTTTCATTAATAAGATATCTTGACATGTCACATAGGTTATTATACTGTCTGTCTCTGTATTCCTCAATAAGTGGACAATTAAGCACATAGTGTTCAAGACAGTGACCATATGCCTGATCACATAATTTACATTTAGTTTGATCATCATCTGTGTGTCTCCCAAACTGCCAGAAGTACTTGTAACCAAGCCTAAGCCTGGCCACTACAACATCAGTCAGTCTGTTCACATTGCAAGTTGCTCCATAAACATACTTATCTACGTTCATGTTATCATAGTGGGTTATAGATCTACTCAGGCTTCTAACTGCATTCCTATAACAATCATTTTCATTATTTACTTCTCTCCTAATATTATTCCTAATGCTAGACACAGTTATACCAAAGTTATATTCTACATTCTTCTGGGTACTCTTCTTGGCTAACATATCAACTTTATCATGAAGGAGTAATCCAATGTGTGATGGGATCCATAGCAATTGTACATTAATTCCTTTGTCCCTAATTTTTGAGTATCTATACCTGGCTTCCCCAATGAGCATGTTGTTGGAGTCATTATATGAGCCAAGAGCCTTCAATGATGACATAGAATCAGTAATGATGACAGAGTCAAGCTCAGTGTCATAAGTTAGCTTTAGCGCCATTAGGATTGCAAACAATTCAGTTTGCAGTGTAGACGCCCAGTTGTTAATTCTTATGCCTAACTCAACAAATTTATTATCGTTCTTAACTAGGGAGGTGGCAACAAGAGCAGATGCAGCCCTGCCAGAAGACTCCTGTTTAGATCCATCAGTGTATATAACTTGTGATAACTTGTTACTACCAGCTAGGTGAGAAATTTCTTCTTGAGCAGTTGCTCTAACAAGAGATTTAAGGAAGGGATTACTAGCAATGAGCTTCTTGGGAGGGACTTGTAGGTATGTGATATTAAATGAACACATCTTCCATGGAGGGGTGAAATGCTCTTGTTGCCTACAGTGATACAGTTCATGCACGTTATAAAACTTAATGCAATTGCACGTTTTCACAATCCATTTAGATCTGTGTGTATTTACCTCTAGACACTTGGTAAGATTCACTGTGACAGTGTCTGGTTCGTTTCTCAACATTCTAATACCGAGTACAGTGTTAATTTCAACAATCCTATCACTGATACTAGAAATACCAAGCTCCTTCCTCATGTTAAGAACTTTTGTAGATCTGGGACAGCCAAGAATAATTCTGAGAGCTTCATTTTGCATTAACTCCAAGGGTCGGAGAGAACTTTCTCTAGCTAATATCAACATGGGAGCAGCATAATCAATTAAGGACCTAACATAGGCTATGTACATCATTCTCACGATTCTCACATTTGCACCATAGTTGGGATTGTAGCCAGCAACAGCTTTGAGAGCATTTAGCCTAGCTTTACATTTCTTGTTTAGTTGTGGTATAGTGGATTTGTTAAAGGGTACATCTACACCAAGATATCTGTAAGTTTTAAAGTAGCTAATGATTTCACCCTGCAAATAGATGGGTGGGGGATGTCGTTTGCTTGTTAATATCTTAGTTTTAGAGGAAGATATTATGAGGCCTAGTCGATTACAAATTGCTTGAACTTCATTAAGAATGGTATTCATCTTTTTATGCCCTGTTGTATGGATCATGATATCATCAGCATAGCTTATAGCTATATGTTTAGGTGAGGCAGGTAGAGCATTTAGGAGAGCATTAATCAGAATATTAAATAGCATGGGACTAAGAACTCCTCCCTGCGGTGTACCTAAAGACATTTCTTTAGAATCACTTCTGAAGCCTTGGTAAAGGACAGAGGAACTCTATTTGACAGGTATCCTATTATCCAGCAGAGTAAGCTACCACCAATATTCATTTTGGCTAGTTCATGTAGTATAACGGTTCTGTTTGCAATATCAAATGCAGATTTTAGATCAAGAAAAGTGGTAAAACTAGTAGAGGTGTGTGCAGTGAGAAAGGTGGAAATACAGTTCTGCACACTTTTACCTTTCATGAACCCATAGAGGTAGGGGGAAAGTTGATCTCTGATTCTGTAGTACAATCTGTTAAGCATCATTCTTTCAAAAGTTTTACAAAGACAACTAGTTAAGGAGATCGGCCTAAATGTATCAGGCTGTTGGGGCTTAGGGATAGGCACAATGAGACTATTGGTCCAGGAAGTAGGAAGAACGCCCTCAATGTAACTGAGATTATACAGTGCCAACAAAGGGTTATCAGGCACGTGCCTTAGAGTTCTGAGAATATCATAGGTTATACCATCCTCTCCAGGAGCAGTTGATCGACCTTTGGTTAATGCATTATCTAATTCATACTCGGTAAAGAGGCAATCACTCTCATCAATATTTTGGCTCATAAAATTAATCAGTTTCAACATTTCTTCAGAAGTACTCTCTAAATTTTTTCTAATATGAGATGGAAGGCTTTCATGCCTGGATGTTTTGGACCAGTCATTTATGAGGTCATTTGCTTTTTCAAGAGGAAAGGGATGAGCAACATTGCCAGTCTTTTCCCTGGTTATTTTATTTATACCTTTCCAAGCCAAACTCAAAGGGGTGGACCTATTTAATCCACTAACAAACTGTTCCCATTCCTGTTGCCTAAGTTCTTCCTTTCTATTCCTTGCATTTGTTAGTGCAGCTTGGAGTGTCCATTAATGGGGTTAAATCCGAGTGGGGATCTGTAACAAGTGGCGTTCCACAGGGATCAGTCTTGGGCCCGTTGTTGTTTATAATATATATCAATGATCTTGATGAGGGAATTACTAGTGATATGAGCAAATTCGCCGATGACACAAAGATAGGTAGGATTATTGATTCAAACGTAGATGCTATGGAACTTCAGGAGGATTTAAACAAACTCTATTCTTGGTTAGAAAAGTGGCAGATGCAGTTTAATTTAGATAAATGCAAGGTTCTGAAGCTCGGGAGTGCCCATAACCCTAGTACTTATAAGTTAAATGATGTAGAACTTAGCCACACAGATTGCGAAAAGGACTTGGGGGTTATGGTGAGCAGCAACCTTAAACCAAGACAGCAATGCCTAAGCGTACGTTTTTACACAGGAAGATGTAAATGAGATTCCAGTAATTAACAATTATTTAGTTCCTGATGAATTTAAGTTAACTAATATTACTGTCACGAGGGACATGGTTATTAAACAGATAGACAAACTGAAACAAAATAAGTCCCCGGGACCCGATGAGTTGTTTTCAAGGGTACTTAAGGAATGCAAGATGGAGCTTAGTCAGCCATTAACGAGTGTATTCAATGCGTCCATCCTTACCAGTGTTGTGCCAGAGATGTGGAAGATGGCTAATGTGGTTCCTATATTCAAATCAGGGGATAAGTAGACTCCTTCAAATTACCGTCCAATAAGCCTGACATCTATAGTGGGCAAGTTATTAGAATCAATTATGCCTGATATTATCAGAAGTCACCTTGAAGAGCATAACTTGATAAATGAATCTCAGCATGGATTCACGAGAGGTCGTTCCTGCCTGACAAACTTACTGACGTTCTTCAATAGAACATTTGAGGCAGTTGACAGTGATAAGGAATATGATATTGTTTATTTGGATTTTAGTAAAGCCTTCGACAGAGTACCTCACAAGAGACTCTTAAGAAAAGTGGCAGCTCATGGTATAGGAGGTAAAGTTCTAGCATGGATTGAGGCATGGCTTACCAATAGAAAGCAGAGAGTTACCATTAATGGAGTGAAATCTGAATGGGGATTAGTCACTAGTGGCGTTCCACAAGGATCAGTTTTAGGCCCTCTCTTGTTTATAATTTACATTAATGACCTTGATGAAGGGATTACTAGTGACATGAGTAAGTTTGCTGATGATACAAAGATAGGCCGTATAATTCACTCTGAGGAGGATATCAATGAACTCCAGGACGACTTGAACAAATTAATGTCTTGGTCTGAGAAATGGCAGATGAAGTTTAATGTGGATAAGTGTAAGGTACTTACTTGCCCTTGGTAATGAAAATAACCCTCGAAGCTATAATCTAGGTGAAGTAGAGCTTGGTCATACAGAATGTGAAAAAGGCTTGGGAGTCATGGTAAGCAGAAATCTAAAGCCAAGACAGCAGTGCCTCAGTGTGCGCAACAAGGCCAACAGATTACTTGGATTTATCTCAAGAAGTATAAGTAACAGAAGTCCAAAAGTTATTTTGCAGCTCTATACATCACTAGTGAGGCCTCATTTGGATTATGCTGCTCAGTTTTGGTCCCCTTACTACAGGATGGACATAGACTCATTAGAGAACATACAGAGAAGAATGACTAAAATGATTTACTGTGTAAGGAACCTCCCGTATGAAGATAGACTTAAAGCCTTAAATCTCCACTCTCTGGAGAGGCGTAGAATGAGGGGAGATATCATTGAAGTGTATAAGTGGATGACGGGCATAAACAAGGGAGACATTAATAAAGTACTGAGGGTGTCGAACCAGGTAAGAACCAGGAATAATGGATTTAAGTTGGATAAATTTAGATTTAGAAAGGACATAGGTAAGTACTGGTTTTCTAACAGAGTTGTAGATGCGTGGAACAGTCTTCCCAGTGGGCTGATAGAGGTTAGGACCTTGGGTAGCTTTAAGAAGAGACTGGACAAATATATGAGTCAAATATTGGTGTCAAGGGGTACGGGAGTTGTTTCTTGAGTAGCTTTAGGTAGATGTCGTTTTGATAAGGACCTGCCTCGTATGGGCCAGTAGGCCTTCTGCAGTGTTCCTACATTCTTATGTTCTTATGTTCTTATTACTGGGATTTATAAGAACATAAGAACATAAGAATGTGGGAACACTGCAGAAGGCCTACTGGCCCATACGAGGCAGGTCCTTATCAAAACGACATCTACCTAAAGCTACTCAAGAAACAACTCCCGCACCCCCCAACACCAATCAAACCCAGCCCCTCCCACTCATATATTTGTCCAGTCTCTTCTTAAAGCTACCCAAGGTCCTAGCCTCTATCACCCCACTGGGAAGACTGTTCCACGCATCTACAACTCTGTTAGAAAACCAGTACTTACCTATGTCCTTTCTAAATCTAAATTTATCCAACTTAAATCCATTATTCCTGGTTCTTACCTGGTTCGACACCCTCAGTACTTTATTAATGTCTCCCTTGTTTATGCCCGTCATCCACTTATACACTTCAATGATATCTCCCCTCATTCTACGCCTCTCCAGAGAGTGGAGATTTAAGGCTTTAAGTCTATCTTCATACGGGAGGTTCCTTACACAGTAAATCATTTTAGTCATTCTTCTCTGTATGTTCTCTAATGAGTCTATGTCCATCCTGTAGTAAGGGGACCAAAACTGAGCAGCATAATCTAAATGAGGCCTCACTAGTGATGTATAGAGCTGTAAAATAACTTTTGGACTTCTGTTACTTATACTTCTTGAGATAAATCCAAGTAATCTGTTGGCCTTGTTGCGCACACTGAGGCACTGCTGTCTTGGCTTTAGATTTCTGCTTACCATGACTCCCAAGTCTTTTTCACATTCTGTATGACCAAGCTCTACTTCACCTAGATTATAGCTTCGAGGGTTATTTTCATTACCAAGGGCAAGTACCTTACACTTATCCACATTAAACTTCATCTGCCATTTCTCAGACCAAGACATTAATTTGTTCAAATCGTCCTGGAGTTCATTGATATCCTCCTCAGAGTGAATTATACGGCCTATCTTTGTATCATCAGCAAACTTACTCATGTCACTAGTAATCCCTTCATCAACATAAGAACATAAGAACATAAGAAAGGAGGAACACTGCAGCAGGCCTGTTGGCCCATACTAGGCAGGTCCTTTAGAATTCATCCCACTAACAAACATTTGACCTATCCAATTTTCAATGCTACCCAAGAAATAAGCTCTGATGTGCAAGTCCCACTCAAATCCAACCCATCCCACTCATGTATTTATCCAACCTAAATTTGAAACTACCCAAAGTCCTAGCCTCAATAACCCAACTAGGTAGACTGTTCCACTCATCAACTACCCTATTTCCAAACCAATACTTTCCTATGTCCTTTCTAAATCTAAACTTATCTAATTTAAATCCATTACTGCGGGTTCTCTCTTGGAGAGATATCCTCAAGACCTTGTTAATATCCCCTTTATTAATACCTATCTTCCACTTATACACTTCGATCAGGTCTCCCCTCATTCTTCGTCTAACAAGTGAATGTAACTTAAGAGTCTTCAATCTTTCTTCATAAGGAAGATTTCTAATGCTATGTATTAATTTAGTCATCCTACGCTGAATGTTTTCTAACGAATTTATGTCCATTCTGTAATATGGAGACCAGAATTGAGCTGCATAATCTAGGTGAGGCCTTACTAATGATGTATAAAGCTGCAGTATGACCTCTGGACTTCTGTTGCTTACACTTCTTGATATAAATCCCAGTAATCTATTTGCCTTATTACGTACGCTTAGGCATTGCTGTCTTGGTTTAAGGTTGCTGCTTACCATAACCCCCAAGTCCTTTTCGCAATCTGTATGGTTAAGTTCTACATTATTTAACTTATAAGTGCTAGGGTTATGGACACTCCCGAGCTTCAGAACCTTGCATTTATCTACATTGAACTGCATCTGCCACTTTTCTGACCAAGAGTAGAGTTTGTCTAAATCCTCCTGAAGTTCCCTAACATCTACGTTTGAATCAATTATCCTACCTATCTTCGTGTCATCGGCGAATTTGCTCATATCACTAGTAATTCCTTCATCAAGATCATTGATATATATTATAAACAACAACGGGCCCAAGACTGATCCCTGTGGAACGCCACTTGTTACTGATCCCCACTCGGATTTAACCCCATTTATGGACACTCTCTGCTTCCTGTCTGTGAGCCATGATTCGATCCACGAGAGCACTCTTCCCCCAATGCCATGAGCTGCTACTTTCTTCAACAGTCTTTGGTGCGGAACTCTATCAAATGCCTTACTAAAATCTAAGTAAATAATATCAAATTCTTTATCGTGGTCAACAGCCTCAAAAGCTTTACTGAAAAAAGTTAATAAATTAGTTAGACAAGACCGGCCTCTTGTGAATCCATGCTGAGTATCATTAATCAAGCTATGCTTATCGAGATGGCTTCTTATAATTTGAGCTATAATTGACTCTAGTAATTTGCCTACAATTGAGGTCAGGCTTATTGGGCGGTAATTTGACGGTAACGACTTGTCCCCTGTTTTAAAAATAGGAATTACATTAGCCGTCTTCCACATATCAGACACTACACCTGTTTGAAGAGATAAATTAAAAATATTAGTTAATGGTTCACAGACTTCCATTTTGCATTCCTTTAGAACCCTTGAAAAAACCTCATCAGGACCCGGTGACTTATTTTGCTTCAGTCGGTCTATCTGCTTCACAACCATTTCACTAGTGACTATGATGTTACATAATTTATCTTCTTCTGGTCCACTATAAAAATTAATTACCGGAACACTACTAGTGTCTTCCTGTGTAAAAACCGAGAGAAAATAATTATTTAAAATCGAGCACATTTCATTCTCTTTGTCAGTAAGATGCCCATAGTTATTTTTAAGGGGACCTATCTTATCTCTGACTTTTGTTCTATATACCTGGAAAAAACTTTTTGGGTTAGTTTTAGAATCCCTAGCAACTTTAATTTCATAGTCCCTTTTAGCTTTTCTTATCCCCTTTTTAATGTCCCTCTTAGTGTCAATATACTGATTCATAAGATGACCCTCGCCTCTTTTGATACGCCTATAAATTCCTTTCTTATGCCCTAGTAGATATTTCAGCCTATTATTCATCCATTTTGGGTCATTTCTATTTGATCTAATTTCTTTATAAGGGATAAACGTTCTTTGAGCAGCATGTATTGTGTTCAGAAAACTGTCATATTGATAGCTCTCTTCGTTACCCCAGTCAACAGATGATAAGTGTTCTCTAAGCCCATCGTAATCTGCTAAGCGAAAATCTGGGACTGTTACTGAGTTATCCCTACTATCATACTTCCATTCAATTCTAAATGTAATTGATTTGTGGTCGCTAGCACCCAGTTCTTCTGAAACTTCTAAATTATTAACAAGGGATTCATTGTTTGCCAGAACTAAGTCAAGCAGGTTATTACCCCTTGTAGGTTCTGTCACAAACTGCTTCAAAAAACAATCCTGAACTACTTCTAAGAAGTCGTATGATTCTAAATTCCCAGTCAAGAAATTCCAATCAATATGACTAAAGTTAAAGTCTCCTAGAATTACTACATTATCGTGCCTTGTGGCCCTAACAATTTCCTCCCATAGTAGTCTTCCCTGGTCCCTATCTAAATTTGGGGGACGGTATATCACACCTAAAGTTAATTTTTCATGCCCCTCTGAAAATTCTATCCAAACAGACTCTGTATGTGTTACTTCAGACTTAATACCCGTTTTAATGCAACAGTTCAAGCGATCTCGGACATACAATGCCACCCCACCCCCCTTCCCGATACTTCTATCTACTTGGAACAATTTGAAACCCTGAATGTGACATTCTGCAGGCATGTCCCGACTTTTTGAATTAAACCACGTCTCAGTAATGGCAAATACATCTATGTTACCTGCACTAGCAACTAGTCTCAACTCGTCCATCTTATTCCTAGCACTGCGACTATTTGTGTAATATATACTTAAGGACCCTCCTTTCTCTTTATCATTCCTGCTCCTTTCTGTTATTCCACTAAACCTATTACTGTCCTTGTCAATTAGTGCCACTGGCCTTCCGATATCCACCTCATTTTGCCTATTACTAGTTCTCCTAGTACTCATATTACTACCCTGAGACTTCACAGTTTTCCCGCAGAAACCCATACCACTAACTATTCCTAGTTTAAAGACCTAACAGCTCCCTCCACTGCGTTGGCCAGTGCTCCCACCCCACACCTAGACAAGTGAACCCCATCCCTGGCATACATGTCATTTCTGCCATAGAAGAGGTCCCAGTTGTCAATGAATGTTACCGCATTTTCCTTACAGTATTTGTCCAGCCAGCAATTGACACCAATTGCTCTGGACAACCATTCATTTCCAACTCCTCTCCTTGGCAAAATGCCACATATGACAGGTTTCCCACCCTTCTTCCTAATTATCTCTATTGCTGACCTATACCTGCTAATCAGGTCCTCACTCCTACGTCTGCCAACATCGTTGCCTCCAGCACTGAGACAGATAATAGGATTGCTCCCATTACCTCTCATGATGTCATCCAGACGGCTAACAATATCCTTCATCCCAGCCCCAGGAAAACACACTCTCTGCCTCCTACTCCTATCCTTCAAACAGAATGCCCTATCCATGTACCTAATCTGACTATCCCCAACAACAACAATGTTTTTACCTTCCTTGGCGTCGTCCGTAGTGATGCTCCGAGTAGTCGACTCAAATTCGCCAGGTAGCATTACACCACTTGTAGAATTCGTCATGACGTTCTCGATGGTCTTCGTTGGGGTTTCTAGGGATGTCTCACTCACGTCTGCCAATGCTTCCTTGGTGCTCGTTGTGGCATTCCCAGTAGAACACTCACATTCGTCTGGTAGCACCGAGAATGAGTTGGAAGTTTCCACGGCAGTCTTCTGGTTTCTCGTTGTTTCTGCCTCTCCAACCGTTTTCTTAATCTTCAGCTTGGTTCCATGTTGCCCGACCACTGACCAAGCTCCCCTCTTAACCTGGGGACTCACAACAGGAGGATTACTACGAATCCTCTTGTTCTCCTCCGTTAATCGCCGTATCTCCAGTTTAGCAACTCTGAGTTCTTCTCTCAGCTGCTGGTAAAGCTGCTCAAGAGAGGGCATCCTGGTTCAGATTCACAGAGAGCACACAAAGGTCTTCACGAGCACACAAACAGGTCTTCACGAGCACACAAACAGGTCAGTAAGTTTGTCAGGCAGGAACGACCTCTCGTGAATCCATGCTGAGATTCATTTATCAAGTTATGCTCTTCAAGGTGACTTCTGATAATGTCAGCTATAATTGATTCTAATAACTTGCCCACTATAGATGTCAGGCTTATTGGACGGTAATTTGAAGGAGTGGACTTATCCCCTGATTTGAATATAGGAACCACATTAGCCATCTTCCACATCTCTGGCACAACACTGGTAAGGATGGACGCATTGAATACACTCGTTAATGGCTGACTAAGCTCCATCTTGCATTCCTTAAGTACCCTTGAAAACAACTCATCGGGTCCCGGGGACTTATTTTGTTTCAGTTTGTCTATCTGTTTAATAACCATGTCCCTCGTGACAGTAATATTAGTTAACTTAAATTCATCAGGAACTAAATAATTGTTAATTACTGGAATCTCATTTACATCTTCCTGTGTAAAAACTGACAAAAAATAGTCATTAAATAAGGAACACATTTCCAGTTCATTATCCGTCAGCTGTCCATTCCCAGATTTCAGAGGTCCTACTTTTTCCTTCACCTTCGTCCTATACACTTGAAAGAACCCCTTTGGATTAGTCTTTGATTCATTAGCGACTCTAATTTCATAGTCACGTTTAGCCTTTCTAATCGCCTTTTTTACTTCTCTTTTAAGCTGAACATATTGGTCAGTAAGGTTAACCTCTCCTCTTCTGATGCGCCTATAAATTCCCCTTTTCTCCCCTAATAGATGCTTTAACCTCCTGTTAACCCATTTGGGATCGTTATTATTAGACCTAATTTCTCTCTGGGGAATGTATATACTCTGGGCACTGTGTACATTATTAAGAAAACAATCATAAAAGCAGATCCCTTCATATTCATAAGTATGATTATCGTCAATAAAATCATTAGCTAGATAACCCCAATCAAGATTAGACAGATGTTCCCTAAGTCCATTATAATCGGCAGAACGAAAATCGGGGATTTTTACTGTATTATCATTATTCTTGCATTCCCAATTAATGCTAAAGGTGATGGATTTGTGATCACTTGCGCCAAGCTCTTCAGTGATCTCCAGATTATTCACTAGTGTTTCCTTATTTGACAAGACTAGGTCTAGCAAATTATTACCCCTGGTAGGTTCAGTTACACTCTGTTTCAGAAAACAGTCCTGAACTGTTTCCATGAAGTCACTGGACTCTAGATTACCTGTCAAAGAATTCCAGTCAATTTGGCTAAAGTTAAAATCCCCTACTATGACTACGTTACTGTGTCCAGAAGCCCTAACAATTTCGTCCCAAAGAAGTCTCCCTCTATCGTGATCCAAGCCTGGAGGTCGGTATATTACACCTAGAATTAGTTTTTCTTGACCCTCCACGAACTCTACCCAAACAGACTCTGTTACTGCTCCATCTATTTTTATACCTTTTTTTATGCAACAATTAATATTTTCTCGAACATACAATGCAACTCCTCCCCCCTTCCCATTACATCTATCCACATTGAATAACTTAAATCCCTGAATATTACACTCAGCAGTCATATCCCGACTCTTTAAATCATACCACGTTTCAGTTAATGCAATGATATCAAAGTTCCCAGCACATGCTACCAAACGTAGTTCATTAATTTTATTTCTTGCACTTCTACTGTTAGCATAAAATACCATCATATGTTTTTTCTTCTGCACATTTTTCCTATTCATCTTTGTTTTTACACAATTTCTGAAATTATCATTACCCAGAGTTACTCCATGACAGTTACTATTAAGATTCTTAATATCAGAGCATAAGTCAATATATCCATACTCATTATTAATCATTTCTAAACCCATACCTCTAACTAATCCTAGTTTAAAGTCCTAACAACCCCCTCAACTGAGTTAGCAAGAAAACCCACACCTGCCCTGGATAAGTGAACCCCATCCCTGGCATACATGTCATTTCGGCCATAGAAGTTGTCCCAGTTGTCAATGAATGGTACTGCATTATCCTTACAGTGTTTATCCAGCCAACAATTAATACCAATTGCTCTGGACAACCATTCATTACCAACACCTCTTCTTGGCAAAATGCCACATATAACAGGGCGCCCCCCCTTCTTCCTAATCATGTCTATAGCTGTCCTGAACTTTCTAACTAAATCCTCACTTCTACGCTTGCCTACATCATTGCCTCCAGCACTGAGGCAAATAATAGGATTGATCCCATTACCGTTCATGATGTTGTCAAGCCGGCTAACAATGTCCTCCATCCCAGCCCCAGGAAAGCATACCCTTTGTCTCCTACTCCTGTCCTTCAAGCAGAATGCCCTATCCATGTATCTAACCTGGCTATCCCCAACAACAACAATATTCTTACCTTCCTTGTCGTTCGTCGTGACGATCCCAGTAGTAGACTCACATTCGTCGGGTAGCACCGAGAATGCGTTGGAGGTTTCCACGGGAGTTTCCACAGCAGTCTCTTTCTTCTTCATCGTTTCTGGCTTTCCATTCGTCTTCTTGATCGTCAACTTCGTCGTCCCCTGCTGTCCAGCCACTGACCACGATCCCTTCTTGACCTGAGGACTCGAAACAGGAGGACTACTACGAATCCTCTTGTTTTCCTCGGTCAATCGCCGTATCTCCATCTTCGCTGCCTTCAATTCTTCCTTAAGTTGCTGGTAAAGTTGCTCGATGGAGGGCATCTTGGTTCAGTCCACGGGAGCAAACAAGACACTTCTTCACAGAGTTAAGTACAGGTCAGCACTCAAAGTACAGGTCACCACTCAAGAGCACACAAACAGGTCATCCTTCAGCGTAGGATGACTAAATTAATACATAGCATTAGAAATCTTCCTTATGAAGAAAGATTGAAGACTCTTAAGTTACATTCACTTGTTAGACGAAGAATGAGGGGAGACCTGATCGAAGTGTATAAGTGGAAGATAGGTATTAATAAAGAGGATATTAATAAGGTCTTGAGGATATCTCTCCAAGAGAGAACCCGCAGTAATGGATTTAAATTAGATAAGTTTAGATTTAGAAAGGACATAGGAAAGTATTGGTTTGGGAATAGGGTAGTTGATGAGTGGAACAGTCTACCTAGTTGGGTTATTGAGGCTAGGACTTTGGGTAGTTTCAAATTTAGGTTGGATAAGTACATGAGTGGGAGGGGTTGGATTTGAGTGGGACTTTCACATCATAGCTTATTTCTTGGGTAGCATTGAAAATTGGGTTTGGCAAATGTTTTGTTAGTGGGATGAATTGTAAAGGACCTGCCTAGTATGGGCCAACAGGCCTCCTGCAGTGTTCCTCCTTTCTTATGTTCTGTCCTCGTCAGAAGGAATTCGTCGGCCTCTTCTGGTGTCATCGGCAAATTTGCTTATATCGCTATTTATTCCCTCATTTATGTCGTTTAAGTAGACTGTGAACAACAAGGAACCCAACACTGACCCCTGTGGGACACCACTCGTGACGCTTCTCCACTTTGATTTCTCCCCATTTATGTTACCTTTAGTATTATGTTACCTTTAGTGGGATGAATTGTGAAGGACCTGCCTAGTATGGGCCAATAGGCCTGCTGCAGTGTTCCTCCTTTCTTATGTTCTTATGTTCTTTCTGCTGCCTATCTGTCAACCACGCCTCTATCTAGGAGAAAAATTCCCCTATTCTGTGTGCCTTAATTTTTCTTAATAGTCTCTGATGTGGGACTCTATCAAAAGCCTTACTGAAACCCATACACACAGTATCATTTTCATTACCAAGAGCTACCTCCTTAAACACCTTAGTGAAAAAAAAAATTAATAAATTCGTAAGGCAGGATCACCCTTTTGTAAAACTGTGCTGAGATTTGTTAATCAATTTGTGTTTTTCAAGATGGCTACGAATTGCCTCGGCAATTATTGATTCCATAAATTTTCCCACTATGGAGGTTACCTGGAGTTTACCTGGAGAGAGTTTCGGGGGTCAACGCCCCCGCGGCCCGGTCTGTGACCAGGCCTCCTGGTGGATCAGCGCCTGATCAACCAGGCTGTTGCTGCTGGCTGCACGCAAACCAACGTACGAGCCACAGCCCGGCTGATCAGGAACTGACTTTAGGTGCTTGTCCAGTGCCAGCTTGAAGACTGCCAGGGGTCTGTTGGTAATCCCCCTTATGTGTGCTGGGAGGCAGTTGAACAGTCTCGGGCCCCTGACACTTATTGTATGGTCTCTTAACGTGCTAGTGACACCCCTGCTTTTCATTGGGGGGATGGTGCATCGTCTGCCAAGTCTTTTGCTTTCGTAGTGAGTGATTTTCGTGTGCAAGTTCGGTACTAGTCCCTCTAGGATTTTCCAGGTGTATATAATCATGTATCTCTCCCTCCTGCGTTCCAGGGAATACAGGTTTAGAAACCTCAAGCGCTCCCAGTAATTGAGGTGTTTTATCTCCGTTATGCGCGCCGTGAAAGTTCTCTGTACATTTTCTAGGTCGGCAATTTCACCTGCCTTGAAAGGTGCTGTTAGAGTGCAGCAATATTCCAGCCTAGATAGAACAAGTGACCTGAAGAGTGTCATCATGGGCTTGGCCTCCCTAGTTTTGAAGGTTCTCATTATCCATCCTGTCATTTTTCTAGCAGATGCGATTGATACAATGTTATGGTCCTTGAAGGTGAGATCCTCCGACATAATCACTCCCAGGTCTTTGACGTTGGTGTTTCGCTCTATTTTGTGGCCAGAATTTGTTTTGTACTCTGATGAAGATTTAATTAGGTTAGGCTTATTTGCCTATAGTTTGAAGTTAAGGACCTGTCACCTGTTTTGAAAATAAGTATCACATTTGCCATTTTTCACTTATCTGCCACTATGCCAGTTTGTAGTGACATATTGAAAAGATTAGTCAAAGGTTTGCTGTATCTTCTGTGTAAAAACTGAGAGGAAGTAAGTGTTAAAAATCTACACATTTCCTTATCACTGTCGGTGAACTGACCCGAGCAACCTTTGAGTGGGCTGATCTTTTCCTTAATCTTACGTCTGTATACCTGAAAGAATCCTTTTGGGTTAGTTTTCGATTCCCTTGCAACTTTAACCTCACAATCTCTCTTTGGTTTTTTTTTATTCCTTTTCTTATTTCTCTCTTTAACTGAATATATTGATTTCTTAAATGTCCCTCTCCTCTTTTGATTCGCCTATATATGCCTCTATTTTGACAAATGAGATGTTTTAATCTATTGTTTATCCATTTAAGATCATTGTTGTTTGATTTTATTTCCCTTTTCGGAACATAAGTTGTCTGAACAGCTAGAACAATGCTCTGGAAAACATCATATCGACAACTATCACCACCAGTTCAGCCCACCCAGGTAATTTCTCAGTCCTATGAAATCAGCCAAGTGGAAGTCAGGAACAACGACCTGATTGCCATTATTAGGGTATTTCCACGATATATTAAAACTGAGTGATTTATGATCACTTTTCCCAAGCTTATCATTAACCTCAAGATTATTAATTAGTGATTCCCTGTTGGCAAGAACCAAGTCAAGCAGGTTATTTCCTCTAGTTGGTTCTGTCACTGTGGAAATTTATTTGGTCCCTAAAGTTCCAGATGTAATATATACAGACTTTGCAAAAGCCTTCGACAAGTGTGACCATGGCGTAATAGCGCACAAAATGCGCGCTAAAGGAATAACAGGAAAAGTCGGTCGATGGATCTATAATTTCCTCACTAACAGAACACAGAGAGTAGTCGTCAACAGAGTAAAGTCCGAGGCAGCTACGGTGAAAAGCTCTGTCCCACAAGGCACAGTACTAGCTCCCATCTTGTTCCTCATCCTCATATCCGACATAGACAAGGATGTCAGCCACAGCACCGTGTCTTCCTTTGCAGATGACACCCGAATCTGCATGACAGTGTCTTCCATTGCAGACACTGCAAGGCTCCAGGCGGACATCAACCAAATCTTTCAGTGGGCTGCAGAAAACAATATGAAGTTCAACGATGAGAAATTTCAATTACTCAGATATGGTAAACATGAGGAAATTAAATCTTCATCAGAGTACAAAACAAATTCTGGCCACAAAATAGAGCGAAACACCAACGTCAAAGACCTAGGAGTGATTATGTCGGAGGATCTCACCTTCAAGGACCATAACATTGTATCAATCGCATCTGCTAGAAAAATGACAGGATGGATAATGAGAACCTTCAAAACTAGGGAGGCCAAGCCCATGATGACACTCTTCAGGTCACTTGTTCTATCTAGGCTGGAATATTGCTGCACTCTAACAGCACCTTTCAAGGCAGGTGAAATTGCCGACCTAGAAAATGTACAGAGAACTTTCACGGCGCGCATAACGGAGATAAAACACCTCAATTACTGGGAGCGCTTGAGGTTTCTAAACCTGTATTCCCTGGAACGCAGGAGGGAGAGATACATGATTATATACACCTGTAAAATCCTAGAGGGACTAGTACCAAACTTGCACACGAAAATCACTCACTACGAAAGCAAAAGACTTGGCAGACGATGCACCATCCCCCCAATGAAAAGCAGGGGTGTCACTAGCACGTTAAGAGACCATACAATAAGTGTCAGGGGCCCGAGACTGTTCAACTGCCTCCCAGCACACATAAGGGGGATTACCAACAGACCCCTGGCAGTCTTCAAGCTGGCACTGGACAAGCACCTAAAGACAGTTCCTGATCAGCCGGGCTGTGGCTCGTACGTTGGTTTGCGTGCAGCCAGCAGCAACAGCCTGGTTGATCAGGCGCTGATCCACCAGGAGGCCTGGTCACAGACCGGGCCGCGGGGGCGTTGACCCCCGAAACTCTCTCCAGGTAAACTCCAGGTCCAGGTAAACTCCAGGACAGATCCAGCTGGCGTGGATTGTTGGTAGGCATTTATTTAATTTATAGATTTACCCTTCAGGGAAGGAGTAGGTAGTTTTACTGTTAGTACACTAATATTAGGTTTACTAAGGCAACTGTAGATAATAATAATGTAGACCTAAGACCTTAACATAGGTAGTAATAGGTTGATAATGTAGGCAAACACTAGGTTAAGTTAGCTAGGGAGAACTGGCAGCCCTAGCTTGAATGATGAGGCGCGGGTCTCAAAGAGACAATAGCATCCTTCTTAAGACAGACACCAACTGGACAAGACGTGCCGTGATCAGCAGACGGCGCCCCCCACGTGTCTTCACATTTGAGACCTGGGGAAATCTGGTAGAGGCACCTCGATGTACCGTAGATGACCTCCTCCATCAGGCCCATACAGTAAGACAAGACCTCCACTTTCTCGTAGATTTCTGGCCAGTGTCTGGGGAGATTGTGAGTGAGTTTTATCTGTGGGCCCGGTGTGCAACAGGCAGAGCATGCCCAGTAAGTACCAGTGTCTCAAGGCAGTCTGGAAGCTAGTGTCCGTGTCTGCATAGTTGTACTAGGGGATACATACCCTCTTGGATATAGGAATTTCTTAGGTGCAGGCAGGACACTAATTACGATTGAATATTGCAGGAATTAAGGCTCCCGGTTGCACGTGGTTTCTGAGGGGAAGTCCAGAGGGGCTAAGGCTAAGCTTAGGGAAGTTGAAGATCAGGATATATGCTGCAACACCAAGTAAGTTAGTCCTTTATACGTGCATGCAGGCGAGTTTCTTGCAACATCAATCATTTGTGAAAATCTTTCCTATAAGCCACTTGTGAGGCTGAGGTACCCACCTCAGAGCTCGGTGTCAACAGAGTTTGCCAGGGTAGGCGACTCACTTGGAGGCAGTCCACACAAATTTTCACAGTCACAAACTATTTTAAAAAAACAATCCTGAATCGTATCAAGAAAGTTGCTTGACTCTAAATTTTCTGTCAAATTACTCCAGTCAATTTGTCTAAAGTTAAATTCTCCCATTTTTGAATGTAGATGCCTTATGAGTTTCATCCCATAGAAGTTTACTGCACTCCCTGTCAAGGTTTGGGGGGCCTTTAAATCACGGCCCTCGAGAAGCTGTAAGCAAACAGATTTAGTGGCTGACTCTTCTAATTTTATATCTTATCTAACACAACAATTCAAATTATCTCTGACATACATCACTACCCCACCACCGTCTCTGTTACAGCAATAATATTTATGCTTCCTGCACTTACAATTAATCTCAGCTCATCTATCTTATTTCTTACACTCCTTCCATTAGTACATTAAACCATAACTGAGCTAGTCTCTTGCTGCCTTTACTGTCTCCCTTTGTTTGCTGACCTGATCCATTGTTTTTATTTGTAACTTATTGTGTTGTCTCTTATCGTGCTAGTGGCGCCCCTGCTTTTCATTGGGGAATGTTGTATTGTCTGCTGGTAGTGCAGATACAGCATCTGGAAATCGTGGGCCGCCCTTACCTGTAGTTTTAGACTTGGCCCGCACCTCACGACCTCGTTAGTCCTATTTACTCATCATCGATCCTAGGTACTGCAGTCCTAAATAGGTGGATATAACTAAAATAGGGACTTAACCTGGCTCATTGTAACGGGAACCTGTAACGTCTTGACGCCGAAATCTTTGGTTTGATTGAATACAAAAGTGAATACAAAAGTGTGAATACAAAAACTGAATACAATAGAAATACTGTCTGTTTATCAATTCAAGACTCTTAAAAACCACTTACTCACCCAAAAGTAAATAAATACTGAATAACTGTATTTCATAAATGTATAACCCATGACCCTATCAAACTATGTTTTTAATTACATTTGTAGATGAATGGTTCAGAGAACCGACATGTTGATAAATTAGACACATGTGCAACTCTTGGGTATCTTTATTGAGGAAACGTTTCGCCACACAGTGGCTTCATCAGTCCATACATAGGAGAAACTTAATTACATTACCTAATATAATACTTCATTCTCTTGAACGTACAGTAACTCATCTAGTGACCATATAACCAGCTTCTGCACTACAAATCATTGATTTTATTCGACTTAATATAGTATATGACTTCATATATACGACTTCTTATAGTATATTGATCATTTTATTATATTATACATTGTTATACTACAAATTTGTACAACTATAAAGCTTCTTATTTGAAATACTCATTTGTACTTCATGTTATAATTTGTTTACTGTAATTTTTACCACTGAATATATCATTACTTAGTTAATCTTAAGTTAATTTTAAGCTGCCTATAATGCTCTGCATACAAGGGACTTCTGGCATGTACACTCAACTACTATAATTCCTTGTACAACTATGTATCACGTCCAAATAAAAATTAATATTGTTATTATTATTATTATTATTATTATTATTATTATTATTATTATTATTATTATTATTATTATTATTATTATTATTATTATTATTATTACTGAAGAGATGACGCTGGACGCCTCTACTTAGTCATATGTCTGACTCACGTCGCCTGACGACTACCGTGACTGACCTACCGGGGACTAGTGCTCCCGTGGTACTTGCTACACTCACTGAAATATCTTTACCTATTCACGGCAGGAAGAATGTCTAATTTTCCTAGAGATCGTCAATGCACGGCATTGGAAACGTGCACACGAAACTGGCCACGAAAATTTGTACGTTGAGTAGCCTGGTATGGCAATACCCAGCCTACTCGTCACCTGGCCTTCTCGTCACACGTTCACTCGCCGAAACAAAACTACACTCTCAAATTCCGAATCACGAATCAATACTGTTGCTCATTTCTTCAGTCTGAGATGTGGATTTATGAAATTAATGCTCCTAAGCATATATTTTTGGAGTTTTCCCGGTCTTGGGAAATCACCATTTTCTTAGACAATCGTCTGTTCATTTACACTCCTTTAGATTGTTACATTCTGCTGTACGTGTGTGTGTCATGTGTCACCTTTTATCAGCTATGAAGCTGTAATCCCATTAGA
The DNA here is from genome assembly GCF_038502225.1 of Cherax quadricarinatus. Taxonomy (NCBI): domain Eukaryota; kingdom Metazoa; phylum Arthropoda; class Malacostraca; order Decapoda; family Parastacidae; genus Cherax; species Cherax quadricarinatus. The sequence goes on from NC_091294.1 coordinate 22,635,732, forward strand.
GGGCGTCTAATTTTGCTGGGTCAGACACACATGTTAAGACGAATGGGCATTCTGGAATGTGCCTGGAGTTTACCTGGAGAGAGTTCCGGGGGTCAACGCCCCCGCGGCCCGGTCTGTGACCAGGCCTACTGGTGGATCAGAGCGTGATCAACCAGGCTGTTACTGCTGGCTGCACGCAAACCAACGTACGAGCCACAGCCCGGCTGATCAGGAACCGACTTTAGGTGCTTGTCCAGTGCCAGCTTGAAGACTGCCAGGGGTCTGTTGGTAATCCCCCTTATGTATGCTGGGAGGCAGTTGAACAGTTTTGGGCCCCTGACACTAATTGTATGGTCTCTTAACGTGCTAGTGACACCTCTGCTTTTCATTGGGGGGATGTTGCATCGTCTGCCAAGTCTTTTGCTTTCGTAGTGAGTGATTTTCGTGTGCAAGTTCGGTACTAGTCCCTCTAGGACTTTCCAGGTGTATATAATCATGTATCTCTCCCACCTGCGTTCCAGGGAATACAGGTTCAGGAACCTCAAGCGCTCCCAGTAATTGAGGTGTTTTATCTCTCTTATGCGCGCCGTGAAGGTTCTCTGTACATTTTCTAGGTCAGCAATTTCACCTGCCTTGAAAGGTGCTGTTAGTGTGCAGCAATATTCCAGCCTAGATAGAACAAGTGACCTAAAGAGTGTCATCATGGGCTTGGCATCCCTAGTTTTGAAGGTTCTCATTATCCATCCTGTCATTTTTCTAGCAGATGCGATTGATACAATGTTATGGTCCTTGAGGGTGAGATCATCCGACATGATCACTCCCAGGTCTTTGACGTTGGTGTTACGCTCTATTTTGTGGCCAGAATTTGTTTTGTACTCTGATGAAGATTTAATTTCCTCGTGTTTACCATATCTGAGTAATTGAAATTTCTCATCGTTGAACTTCATATTGCTTTCTGCAGCCCACTGAAAGATTTGGTTGATGTCCGCCTGGAGCCTTGCAGTGTCTGCAATGGAAGACACTGTCATGCAGATTCGGGTGTCATCTGCAAAGGAAGACACGGTGCTGTGGCTGACATCCTTGTCTATGTCAGATATGAGGATGAGGAACAAGATGGGAGCGAGTACTGTGCCTTGTGGAACAGAGCTTTTCACCGTAGCTGCCTCGGACTTTACTCTGTCGACTACTACTCTCTGTGTTCTGTTAGTGAGGAAATTATAGATCCATCGACCGACTTTTCCTGTTATTCCTTTAGCACGCATTTTGTGCGCTATTACGCCATGGTCACCCTTGTCGAAGGCTTTTGCAAAGTCTGTATATATTGCATCTGCGTTCTTTTTGTCTTCTAGTGCATCCAGGACCTTGTCGTAGTGATCCAATAGTTGAGACAGACAGGAGCGACCTGTTCTAAACCCATGTTGCCCTGGGTTGTGTAACTGATGTGTTTTTAGATGGGTGGTGATCTTGCTTCTTAGGACCTTTCAAAGATTTTTATGATATGGGATGTTAGTGCTATCGGTCTGTAGTTCTTTGCTGTTGCTTTACTGCCCCCTTTGTGGAGTGGGGCTATGTCTGTTGTTTTTAGTAACTGTGGGACGACCCCCGTGTCCATGCTCCCTCTCCATAGGATGGTAAAGGCTCGTGATAGGGGCTTCTTGCAGTTCTTGATGAACACAGAGTTCCATGAGTCTGGCCCTGGGGCAGAGTGCATGGGCATGTCATTTATCGCCTGTTCGAAGTCATTTGGCGTCAGGATAACATCAGATAGGCTTGTGTTAACCAAATTCTGTGGCTCTCTCATAAAAAATTCATTTTGATCTTCGACTCTCAGTCTGGTTAGTGGCTTGCTAAAAACTGAGTCATATTGGGACTTGAGTAGCTCACTCATTTCCTTGCTGTCATCTGTGTAGGACCCATCTTGTTTAAGTAAGGGCCCAATACTGGACGTTGTTCTCGACTTTGATTTGGCATAGGAGAAGAAATACTTTGGGTTTCTTTCGATGGCTTTTAGTTCTTCCCGCGATTCCTGACTCCTATATGATTCCTTTAGCTTAAGTTCGATGTTTGTTATTTCTCTGACCAGTGTCTCCCTACGCATTTCAGATATATTGACCTCTTTTAGCCGCTCTGTTATTCTTTTCCGTCGCCTGTAAAGGGAGCGCCTGTCTCTTTCTATTTTACATCTACTCCTCCTTTTTCTTAGAGGAATAAGCCTTGTGCATACATCGAGTGCCACCGAGTTAATCTGTTCTAGGCATAAGTTGGGGTCTGTGTTGCTTAGTATATCTTCCCAGCTTATATCGGTTAGGACTTGGTTTACATGGTCCCACTTTATGTTTTTGTTATTGAAGTTGAATTTGGTGAATGCTCCCTCGTGACTAATTTCATTATGTCGGTCTGGGGCTCCGCGCATACATGTCTGAACCTCAATTGTGTTGTGATCTGAGTATATTGTTTTTGATATGGTGACATTTCTTATCAGATCATCATTGTTAGTGAAGATGAGGTCTAGTGTATTCTCCAGTCTAGTAGGCTCTATTATTTGCTGGTTTAAATTGAATTTTTGCAGAGATTTAAAAGCTCGTGTGAGTGTGAGTTTTCATCAGAGCTGCCTCCTGGTGTTATTTCTGCAACAATATTATTTGCTATATTCCTCCATTTTAGGTGCCTTAAGTTGAAATCCCCCAGGAGCAAGATGTTGGGTGCAGGAGCTGGAAGATTTTCCAGACAGTGGTCAATTTTTAACAGCTGTTCCTGGAATTGCTGGGATGTTGCATCCGGAGACTTGTAGACTACCACAATGACTAGGTTTTGGTTCTCGATCTTTACTGCTAAAACTTCCACTACATCATTTAAGGCATTAAGCAGTTCTGTGCAAACAAGTGACTCTGCAATGTACAGGCCAACCCCCCCTTTTGCCTGTTCACTCTGTCACATCTGTATAGGTTGTAACCTGGGATCCATATTTCGTTATCCAAGTGATCCTTTATGTGGGTCTCAGTGAAAGCCGCGAACATTGCCTTTGCCTCTGGAAGCAGTTCACGGATGAAAGGTATTTTGTTGTTTGTTGCTGGCTTTAGACCCTGTATATTTGCAAAGAAGAATGTCATCGGACTGGTGGTATTGTTGTGCTAATTGAGTTTGTGTAGTAACGCAGAAGACTCTTGATTTCTGTTAGGCAGAAGGTACAGGTCATGACTCCTTTCATCCTTACAGTGTAGGAAAGTAGTGAGAGGGATCTAGCTCCCCTGAGGAGTCGCTGCCCCAGGGGGCATAACTGTCTCCAGGGGAGCCATCCCCCTGGGGGTTGGAGAAATATTTTCTTCACAGGGTGTCAGGTTTGGCTTGGTGATCCATGGTCAGGTGCCAGACATGGCCTGATAACCCCATGGCTAGGTCTCGGATCTGACCTGGTGACCTCACAACCACGTATCAGTTGACCCCATGACCAGATGTCAGATCTGACTTGGTGACCTCTCGACCACATATCAGTTGTCCCAATGACCAGGTGTCAGGGGTTGACCTGGTGACCCAACGGCCACTGACCAGGTGTCAGAACAGACATGGTGACCCCATGACCAGGTGTCAGGGCTGTCAGTGTACCATTGACTCATATTAAGCACGGTCTCAGGATGGTGAGTAAGATTTGGTGGGATTTTTAACCGGGGATAGAGATGGTTAGCCATCCAGGAAAACCCATGGAAGTCAGTGCGTCATTGAGGATTGTCTGTCTTATTTCCATTGTGATCCTTCAATCTTGTTTCCCAGGATGCCACCCACACCAGTCAACTAATATCTAGGTACCTAGTTACTGCTAGGTGAACAGAGACAGCAGCTGTAAGGAACATGTCTAACGTTTCCACCCATGCCGGTGACTGAACCACTGACACTCAGTATGCTAGGCGAGAGCGTTGTCAACCGAGTCACGAGACACCCTAGTAAATAAGTGAATTAGACTATATGATATGTAAAAGAACTGTACGCAGTTTCAAGAGTAGGAATGATCAGGTACCAGAGGCCAGAATTAGCAACGCCAGCCAATAAGAGATAAGAGGCTGGCCCAGGAGCTGTGAATCGACCTTTGAAACACAAGGTGACACATACTAACCCTCCTTGGAAGTGCTTCCTGGAATTACCGACAGCTGATCAACTAGATTGTTGGTGTTTACAGCTTGCAGTTCCATCAAGAATGATTGAAAGAAAAGTGACCTTCAGGTGCACGTGAGTGACCTGGAGGTGCAGGTGACCTGGAGGTGCACGTGGCCTGGAGGTGTACTTGGCTCGGAGGTGAACTTGAACTGGACGTGCATGTAGTCTGGAGGTGCACGTGACCTGGAGGTGTATGTGACCTGGAGGTGCACGTGACCTGGAGATGCGTGTGAACTGGAGGTGCACGTGACCTGGAGGTGCATGTGGCCTGGAAGTGCAAGTGACCTGGAGGTGCACGTGACCTGAAGGAGCACGTGGCCTGGAGGTGCATGTGACCTGGAGGTGCATATGACCTAGAGGTGCATGTGACCTGGAGGAGCACGTGACCTGGAGGTGCACGTGACCTGGAGGTGCATGTGACCTGAAGGTGCACGTGACCTGGAGGTGCATGTGACATGGAGGTCATTGTGACCTGAAGGTGCATAAGACCTGGAGGTGCATGTGACCTTGAGGTGCACGTAACCTGGAGGTGCATGTGACCTGGAGGTGCATGTGACATGGAGGTGCATGTGACCTGGAGGTGCATATGACCTGGAGGTGCATGTGACCTGGAGGTGCACGTGACCTGGAGGTGCACATGACCTGGAGGTGCATGTGACATGGAGGTCATTGTGACCTGGAGGTGCATGTGACCTGGAGGTGCAAGTGACCTGAGAAGGTAGTGTGAAAGCCAAGACGGTGTTGTGGTGAAGCAGCCAGAACCTGTCTTCCTCCCTCCTACCTAGCTGCTGCCTTCTTCCTCCCTCCTACCTAGCTGCTGCCTTCTTCCTCCCTCCTACCTAGCTGCTGCCTTCTTCCTCCCTCCTACCTAGCTGCTGCCTTCTTCCTCCCTCCTACCTAGCTGCTGCCTTCTTCCTCCCTCCTACCTAGCTGCTGCCTTCTTCCTCCCTCCTGCCTAGCTGCTGCCTTCTTCCTCCCTCCTACCTAGCTGCTGCCTTCTTCCTCCCTCCTACCTAGCTGCTGCCTTCTTCCTCCCTCCTACCTAGCTGCTGCCTTCTTCCTCCCTCCTGCCTAGCTGCTGCCTTCTTCCTCCCTCCTACCTAGCTGCTGCCTTCTTCCTCCCTCCTACCTAGCTGCTGCCTTCTTCCTCCCTCCTACCTAGCTGCTGCCTTCTTCCTCCCTCCTACCTAGCTGCTGCCTTCTTCCTCCCTCCTACCTAGCTGCTGCCTTCTTCCTCCCTCCTACCTAGCTGCTGCCTTCTTCCTCCCTCCTGCCTAGCTGCTGCCTTCTTCCTCCCTCCTACCTAGCTGCTGCCTTCTTCCTCCCTCCTACCTAGCTGCTGCCTTCTTCCTCCCTCCTACCTAGCTGCTGCCTTCTTCCTCCCTCCTACCTAGCTGCTGCCTTCTTCCTCCCTCCTACCTAGCTGCTGCCTTCTTCCTCCCTCCTACCTAGCTGCTGCCTTCTTCCTCCCTCCTACCTAGCTGCTGCCTTCTTCCTCCCTCCTACCTAGCTGCTGCCTTCTTCCTCCCTCCTGCCTAGCTGCTGCCTTCTTCCTCCCTCCTACCTAGCTGCTGCCTTCTTCCTCCCTCCTACCTAGCTGCTGCCTTCTTCCTCCCTCCTACCTAGCTGCTGCCTTCTTCCTCCCTCCTACCTAGCTGCTGCCTTCTTCCTCCCTCCTACCTAGCTGCTGCCTTCTTCCTCCCTCCTACCTAGCTGCTGCCTTCTTCCTCCCTCCTACCTAGCTGCTGCCTTCTTCCTCCCTCCTACCTAGCTGCTGCCTTCTTCCTCCCTCCTGCCTAGCTGCTGCCTTCTTCCTCCCTCCTACCTAGCTGCTGCCTTCTTCCTCCCTCCTGCCTAGCTGCTGCCTTCTTCCTCCCTCCTGCCTAGCTGCTGCCTTCTTCCTCCCTCCTACCTAGCTGCTGCCTTCTTCCTCCCTCCTACCTAGCTGCTGCCTTCTTCCTCCCTCCTACCTAGCTGCTGCCTTCTTCCTCCCTCCTACCTAGCTGCTGCCTTCTTCCTCCCTCCTACCTAGCTGCTGCCTTCTTCCTCCCTCCTGCCTAGCTGCTGCCTTCTTCCTCCCTCCTACCTAGCTGCTGCCTTCTTCCTCCCTCCTACCTAGCTGCTGCCTTCTTCCTCCCTCCTACCTAGCTGCTGCCTTCTTCCTCCCTCCTACCTAGCTGCTGCCTTCTTCCTCCCTCCTACCTAGCTGCTGCCTTCTTCCTCCCTCCTACCTAGCTGCTGCCTTCTTCCTCCCTCCTACCTAGCTGCTGCCTTCTTCCTCCCTCCTACCTAGCTGCTGCCTTCTTCCTCCCTCCTGCCTAGCTGCTGCCTTCTTCCTCCCTCCTACCTAGCTGCTGCCTTCTTCCTCCCTCCTACCTAGCTGCTGCCTTCTTCCTCCCTCCTACCTAGCTGCTGCCTTCTTCCTCCCTCCTACCTAGCTGCTGCCTTCTTCCTCCCTCCTACCTAGCTGCTGCCTTCTTCCTCCCTCCTACCTAGCTGCTGCCTTCTTCCTCCCTCCTACCTAGCTGCTGCCTTCTTCCTCCCTCCTACCTAGCTGCTGCCTTCTTCCTCCCTCCTGCCTAGCTGCTGCCTTCTTCCTCCCTCCTACCTAGCTGCTGCCTTCTTCCTCCCTCCTGCCTAGCTGCTGCCTTCTTCCTCCCTCCTGCCTAGCTGCTGCCTTCTTCCTCCCTCCTACCTAGCTGCTGCCTTCTTCCTCCCTCCTACCTAGCTGCTGCCTTCTTCCTCCCTCCTACCTAGCTGCTGCCTTCTTCCTCCCTCCTACCTAGCTGCTGCCTTCTTCCTCCCTCCTACCTAGCTGCTGCCTTCTTCCTCCCTCCTACCTAGCTGCTGCCGTCTTCCTCCCTCCTACCTAGCTGCTGCCTTCTTCCTCCCTCCTGCCTAGCTGCTGCCTTCTTCCTCCCTCCTACCTAGCTGCTGCCGTCTTCCTCCCTCATACCTAGCTGCTGCCTTCTTCCTCCCTCCTACCTAGCTGCTGCCTTCTTCCTCCCTCCTACCTAGCTGGTGCCGTCTTCCTCCCTCCTACCTAGCTGTTGCCTTCTTCCTCCCTCCTACCTAGCTGCTGCCTTCTTCCTCCCTCCTACCTAGCTGCTCCCTTCTTCCTCCCTCCTACCTAGCTGCTGCCTTCTTCCTCCCTTCTACCTAGCTGCTGCCTTCTTTCTCCCTCTTACCTAGCTGCTGCCTTCTTCCTCCCTCCTACCTAGCTGCTGCCTTCTTCCTCCCTTCTACCTAGCTGCTGGCTTCTTTCTCCCTCCTACCTAGCTGCTGCCTTCTTCCTCCTTTCTACCTAGCTGCTGCCTTCTTTCTCCCTCCTACCTAACTGCTGCCTTCTTCCTCCCTCCTACCTAGCTGCTGCCTTCTTCCTCCCTCCTACCTAGCTGCTGCCTTCTTTCTCCCTCCTACCTAGCTGCTGCCTTCTTCCTCCCTCCTACCTAGCTGCTGCCTTCTTCCTCCCTCTTACCTAGCTGCTGCCGTCTTCCTCCCTCCTACCTAGCTGCTGCCTTCTTCCTCCCTTCTACCTAGCTGCTGCTTTCTTTCTCCCTCCTACCTAACTGCTGCCTTCTTCCTCCCTCCTACCTAGCTGCTGCATTCTTCCTCCCTCCTACCTAGCTGCTGCCTTCTTTCTCCCTCCTACCTAGCTGCTGCCTTCTTCCTCCCTCCTACCTTCTTATTCCCTCCTACGTAGCTGCTGCCTTCTTCCTCCCTCCTACCTTCTTTCTCCCTCCTACCTAGCTGCTGCCTTCTTCCTCCCTCCTACCTAGCTGCTGCCTTCTTCCTCCCTCCTACCTAGCTGCTGCCTTCTTCCTCCCTCCTACCTTCTTATTCCCTCCTACGTAGCTGCTGCCTTCTTCCTCCCTCCTACCTTCTTTCTCCCTCCTACCTAGCTGCTGCCTTCTTCCTCCCTCCTACCTTCTTTCTCCCTCCTACCTAGCTGCTGCCTTCTTCCTCCCTCGTGCCTTCTTCCTCCCTCCTGCCGTCTTCCTCCCTCCTACCTAGCTGCTGCTGTCTTCCTTCCTCCTACCTAGCTGCTGCCTTCTTCCTCCCTTCTACCTAGCTGCTGCCTTCTTCCTCCCTTCTACCTAGCTGCTGCCTTCTTCCTCCCTCCTGCCTTCTTCCTCCCTCCTGCCGTCTTCCTCCCTCCTACCTAGCTGCTGCCTTCTTCCTCCCTCCTACCTAGCTGCTGCCTTCTTCCTCTCTCCTACCTAGCTGCTGCCTTCTTCCTGCCTCCTACCTAGCTGTTTCCTTCTTCCTCCCTCCTACCTAGCTGTTGCCTTCTTCCTCCCTCCTACCTTCTTCCTCCCTACTACCTAGCTGCTGCCTTCTTCCTCCCTCCTACCTTCTTTCTCCCTCCTACCTAGCTGCTGCCTTCTTCCTCCCTCCTACCTAGCTGCTGCCTTCATCCTCCCTCCTACCTAGCTGTTGCCTTCTTCCTCCCTCCTACCTTCTTCCTCCCTACTACCTAGCTGCTGCCTTCTTCCTCCCTCCTACCTTCTTTCTCCCTCCTACCTAGCTGCTGCCTTCTTCCTCCCTCCTACCTAGCTGCTGCCTTCTTCCTCCCTCCTACCTAGCAGCTGCCTACTTCCTCCCTCCTACCTAACTGCTGCCTTCTTCCTCCCTCCTACCTTCTTCCTCCCTCCTACCTAGCTGCTGCCTTCTTCCTCCATCCTACCTTCTTTCTCTCTCGTACCTAGCTGCTGCCTTCTTCCTCCCTCCTACCTAGCTGCTGCCTTCTTCCTCCCTCCTACCTTCTTCCTCCCTCCTACCTAGCTGCTGCCTTCTTCCTCCCTCCTACCTTCTTCCTCCCTCCTACCTTCTTCCTCCCTCCTACCTAGCTGCTGCCTTCTTCCTCCATCCTACCTTCTATCTCTCTCCTACCTAGCTGCTGCCTTCTTCCTCCCTCCTACCTAGCTGCTGCCTTCTTCCTCCCTCCTACATAGCTGCTGCCTTCTTCCTGCCTCTTACCTTGCTGCTGCCTTCATCCTCCCTCCTACCTAGCTGCTGCTTTCTTCCTCCCTCCTACCTAGCTGCTGCTTTCTTCCTCCCTCCTACCCAGCTGCTGCCTTCTTCCTCCTACCTAGCTGATGCCTTCCTGCCTCCTACCTAGCTGCTGCCTTCCTGCCTCCTACCTAGCTGCTGCCGTCCTGCCTCCTACCTAGCTGCTGCCGTCCTGCCTCCTACCTAGCTGCTGCCGTCCTGCCTCCTACCTAGCTGCTGCCGTCCTGCCTCCTACCTAGCTGCTGCCGTCCTGCCTCCTACCTAGCTGCTGCCGTCCTGCCTCCTACCTAGCTGCTGCCGTCCTGCCTCCTACCTAGCTGCTGCCGTCCTGCCTCCTACCTAGCTGCTGCCGTCCTGCCTCCTACCTAGCTGCGTCCTTCCTGCCTCCTACCTAGCTGCTGCCTTCCTGCCTCCTACCTAGCTGTTGCCTTCCTCCCTCCTACCTAGCTGTTGCCTTCCTCCCTCCTACCTAGCTGTTGCCTTCCTGCCTCCTACCTAGCTGCTGCCGTCCTCCCTCCTACCTAGCTGTTGCCTTCCTCCCTCCTACCTAGCTGTTGCCTTCCTGCCTCCTACCTAGCTGCTACCTTCCTCCCTCCTACCTAGCTGTTGCCTTCCTGCCTCCTACCTAGCTGCTACCTTCCTCCCTCCTACCTAGCTGCTACCTTCCTCCCTCCTACCTAGCTGCTGCCTTCCTCCCTCCTACCTAGCTGTTGCCTTCCTGCCTCCTACCTAGCTGCTACCTTCCTCCCTCCTACCTAGCTGCTACCTTCCTCCCTCCTACCTAGCTGTTGCCGTCCTCCCTCCTACCTAGCTGCTACCTTCCTGCCTCCTACCTAGCTGCTGCCGTCCTGCCTCCTACCTAGCTGCTACCTTCCTCCCTCCTACCTAGCTGCTACCTTCCTCCCTCCTACCTAGCTGCTGCCGTCCTCCCTCCTACCTAGCTGTTGCCTTCCTCCCTCCTACCTAGCTGTTGCCTTCCTGCCTCCTACCTAGCTGCTACCTTCCTGCCTCCTACCTAGCTGCTACCTTCCTGCCTCCTACCTAGCTGCTACCTTCCTCCCTCCTACCTAGCTGCTACCTTCCTCCCTCCTACCTAGCTGTTGCCTTCCTGCCTCCTACCTAGCTGCTACCTTCCTCCCTCCTACCTAGCTGCTACCTTCCTCCCTCCTACCTAGCTGTTGCCTTCCTGCCTCCTACCTAGCTGCTACCTTCCTCCCTCCTACCTAGCTGTTGCCTTCCTGCCTCCTACCTAGCTGCTACCTTCCTCCCTCCTACCTAGCTGCTACCTTCCTCCCTCCTACCTAGTCAGAGACTTGTTTACCTCACCTTCCAGCTTTATGCTGCAAAAAAAAAATGCCACACTTTATATAGTGTGATATGTATTGTTAAATTTACATTAAATGTTGTGAAAGTTTATTGAAGAATGTTCTGGGATCAAGGAAGGTTCCTTGATGCTAGTGGGGAGTTCTTGATGCTAGGAACTGGACCTAAGTTTCCCGTCCTTGAGCTGAACTTGACTGTCACCCTTTCACCCAGACGCTGGGTGACCCAGCATCTGGGTCACCCAGATGCTGGGTTACCCAGATGCTGGGTCACCCAGATGCTGGGTCACCCAGGTGCTGGGTCAACCAGATGCTGGGTCACCCAGGTGCTGGGTTACCCAGATGCTGGGTCACCCAGATGCTGGGTCACCCAGATGCTGGGTTACCCAGATGCTGGGTCACCCAGGTGCTGGGTCACCCAGATGCTGGGTCACCCAGATGCTGGGTTACCCAGATGCTGGGTCACCCAGGTGCTGGGTCACCCAGATGCTGGGTCACCCAGATGCTGGGTCACCCAGATGCTGGGTCACCCAGATGCTGGGTCACCCAGGTGCTGGGTCACCCAGATGCTGGGTCACCCAGGTGCTGGGTCACCCAGATGCTGGGTCACCCAGGTGCTGGGTCACCCAGATGCTGGGTCACCCAGGTGCTGGGTCACCCAGATGCTGGGTCACCCAGGTGCTCGGTTACCCAGATGCTGGGTCACCCAGATGCTGGGTCACCCAGGTGCTGGGTTACCCAGATGCTGGGTCACCCAGATGCTGGGTCACCCAGATGCTGGGTTACCCAGATGCTGGGTCACCCAGATGCTGGGTCACCCAGGTGCTGGGTTACCCAGATGCTGGGTCACCCAGATGCTGGGTCACCCAGGTGCTGGGTCACCCAGATCCTGGGTCACCCAGATGCTGGGTCACCCAGATGCTGGGTCACCCAGGTGCTGGGTCACCCAGATGCTGGGTCACCCAGGTGCTGGGTCACCCAGATGCTGGGTCACCCAGGTGCTGGGTCACCCAGATGCTGGGTCACCCAGATGCTGGGTCACCCAGATGCTGGGTCACCCAGATGCTGGGTCACCCAGGTGCTGGGTCACCCAGATGCTGGGTCACCCAGATGCTGGGTCACCCAGATGCTGGGTCACCCAGATGCTGGGTCACCCAGGTGCTGGGTCACCCAGATGCTGGGTCACGCAGATGCTGGGTCACCCAGATGCTGGGTCACCCAGACGCTGGGTCACCCAGACGCTGGCTCACACAGACGCTGGGCCACACGACGCTGGGTCACCGAGACCTTTGGTAACCCAGACGCTGGGTCACCCAGACGCTGGGTCACCCAGACGCTGGGTCACCCAGACGCTGGGTCACCCAGAGGAAGGTCCAAGAGAGAGTTATATTGAGGAACTCGTGTACTGTTTATCTAGTATAAATAGCTGCTTCAGAGAACGTGTGGGAGACACACAGATGATGATCAAACTAAATGTAAATTATGAGATCAGGCATATGGTCACTCTCTTGAACACTATGTGCTTAATTGTCCACTTATTGAGGAATACAGAGACAGACAGTATAATAACCTATGTGACATGTCAAGATATCTTATTAATGAAAATAAGATACCAGATATACTAAGCAAATTTCCTACCTAAATTTGCTTGTAACAGATAAGTGAACTGTAGATATTACCTGGAGTTTACCTGGAGAGAGTTCCGGGGGTCAACGCCCCCGCGGCCCGGTCTGTGACCAGGCCTCCTGGTGGATCAGAGCCTGATCAACCAGGCTGTTGCTGCTGGCTGCACGCAAACCAACGTACGATCCACAGCCCGGCTGATCCGGAACTGACTTTAGGTGCTTGTCCAGTGCCAGCTTGAAGACTGCCAGGGGTCTGTTGGTAATCCCCCTTATGTGTGCTGGGAGGCAGTTGAACAGTCTCGTAAATATTAATCCATATGTATACCTGTTAACTCTTTGGGGCCTAGTTCCTAGGCTTTTTGTGTATCCATATATTCTTGCACTACCGTCCACACGATAGTTATGGGGTGCACAATAAACTAGCCACTTCGGTGGCAAAATCTAATCTTCAGAGAACCGATAAGTTGATAAATTAGACACATGTGCAACACTTGGGTATCTTTATTGAGGAAACGTTTCGCCACACAGTGACTTCATCAGTCCAATACGAAGAAGAATAGTGAAAATCAGAGGGAGATTGAGGTAATCAGTCCCTTAACCTGGAGATTTTAGATTTTTTAGAGATTTTGCCACCGAAGTGGCTAGTTTATTGTGCACCCCATATCCATCCTGTGGACGGTAGCGCGAGAGCATATGGATACACAAAAGGCCTAGGAACTAGGCCCCAAAGGAATACATATGGATTTATATCTACATATTTATAGTTCACTTATCTGTTTCAAGCAAATTTAGGAAATTTGCTTAGTATATCTGGTATCTTATTTTCATTAATAAGATATCTTGACATGTCACATAGGTTATTATACTGTCTGTCTCTGTATTCCTCAATAAGTGGACAATTAAGCACATAGTGTTCAAGACAGTGACCATATGCCTGATCACATAATTTACATTTAGTTTGATAATCATCTGTGTGTCTCCCAAACTGCCAGAAGTACTTGTAACCAAGCCTAAGCCTGGCCACTACAACATCAGTCAGTCTGTTCACATTGCAAGTTGCTCCATAAACATACTTATCTACGTTCATGTTATCATAGTGGGTTATAGATCTACTCAGGCTTCTAACTGCATTCCTATAACAATCATTTTCATTATTTACTTCTCTCCTAATATTATTCCTAATGCTAGACACAGTTATACCAAAGTTATATTCTACATTCTCCTTCTCGATACTCTTCTTGGCTAACATATCAACTTTATCATGAAGGAGTAATCCAATGTGTGATGGGATCCATAGCAATTGTACATTAATTCCTTTGTCCCTAATTTTTGAGTATCTATACCTGGCTTCCCCAATGAGCATGTTGTTGGAGTCATTATATGAGCCAAGAGCCTTCAATGATGACATAGAATCAGTAATGATGATAGAGTCAAGCTCAGTGTCATAGGTTAGTTTTAGCGCCATTAGGATTGCAAACAATTCAGTTTGCAGTGTAGACGCCCAGTTGTTAATTCTTATGCCTAACTCAACAAATTTATTATCGTTCTTAACAAGGGAGGTGGCAACAAGAGCAGATGCAGCCCTGCCAGAAGACTCCTGTTTAGATCCATCAGTGTATATAACTTGTGATAACTTATTACTACCAGCTAGGTGAGAAATTTCTTCTTGAGCAGTTGCTCTAACAAGAGATTTAAGGAAGGGATTAACCTGGAGTCGATGTAACTATTCCATCAGTCTTGATGGACTGATGAAGTCACTGTGTGGCGAAACGTTTCCACAATAAAGACACCCGAATGTTACATAAGCGTCTCAATGTTTACATTGTTGGTGTTGATATATAAAATTGGTGAGAAACTGTGTCCCACTTGTACTACACGTTAGGGTATTATGACTCACTAAATCCACCACCACCGGGTGGCCTGGTGGCTAAAGCCCTCGCTTCACACACGGAGGTCCCGGGTTCGATTCTCTGCGGGTAGAAACATTTCGACGCGTTTCCTTACACCTGTTCACCTAGCAGCAAATAGGTACCTGGTTGCTAGTCGACTGGTGTGGGTCGCATCCTGGGGAACAAGATTGAGGAGCACAATGGAGATAAGTTAGACAGTCCTCGATGACCCACTGACTTTCTTGGGTTATTCTGGGTGGCTAACCCTCCGGGGTTAAAAATCCGAACGAAATCTCATTTTCCCTTAATACCAAGAAACAGGGATTCTAGGATGAAGAGTGTTGCAAAAGCTAGCAATGAACGTCTATGAAGCTGAAGTCAGCATTTCCTTTGTGGGACGCGGTTTGCGGGGTCCAAGTGCGTCAGACTGCAACAAGGAGTGAACGGGAATGTGTCACAGAGGGCATCGCCGCACTCTGCTAAAGAACAAAGAAACTGCGGTGGCCGCACATTCATAGACTATCTGACAATCTCAGGAAAACTAGGAAAGTTGGACTAGTTCCCTAATATGAGTCAGGAAATATGCGGTAGAACTAATCACCAAGTGTTTTTTAGCGTCTCTCTGTCCCTTTCTCGAGTGAACATTGAGGAGTGGATAATCCCACGAAACTCATAAACGAGTAATAGTGAGTGACAGTAGTGTAACCAATGTGATTGGGCAATAACATTCTCGACGTGTTGTGGCGAACACTAATACAACATTCCCCGAGTGACACTTCTACATTTTACTATCAAGGGCAATGATAACTGCCTCGTGTCGCTCCAACGACACAGACTCCAGCTACAATGAGTCAGGCAGGTCATATTCCTCTTTCATTTGTCCTTTTAAAATACTGCAGTGTTTAGGCTAATGTTAGAAAGAATATTTCGCACCTTAGAGACCGCCATTAGTTTATCATCCCCGAAACCCACATGAGTAATCATCATAATCCAGGTATCTGACATACTGGAATACATACCATAGGTCAGAGTTAACCCAGATTACTCGCTATCCACAGCCACTGTGGACACGACTGCAGCAACATCGAAGGCGATTCCAGAGAGAGGCTGCTGGAAATCACCCTGTTAAAAGATAAATATCTCTCATTGTTATCGTGTTTTTATCATGCAGGAAAGTACATATCTAGCCAGTTCCTTCACATGTGTCTTCGTCCTCGGGGCAAATTTTCTGACATGGGTTTTAGCAATGGTGATGAACTACTTAAATGTTTATATCTGGTTGCTGTCATAATGAATTATGAATTCAGTCGCAAAAAAATATTAGTGTAGCTTACATGTGGTTTTGAAAGTATTGTTGAATTTAAATAAGTTGAAGTGGTTATGAATCATTTACAATAAGCAAAGTATTACGAACATAAGTCAAGAATGGCCTGTGAAACCTGGTCGTAATGGGAATGGCGCAAATAAAACTCAACAATAGAATATAATGTATATTTGCCTTCACCAGATATATACATGTACAGTTGTATACTATGTACGATATGTACAGATAGAATAGTAAGTGTATGTGACAGATGGCAAAACAGAAGCCAGAGACTGTGCACCGTGCTCAACCAGCAGTTAGACAAGTCTGTCAGTTTGCTTACCAAAAGTGAACCACGTTGCTTCACCTTTGGCGGGCTTACCTGTGATTAGCCAAAATCGTTAAACCCTTAGCACCCAGTTCACTGGTTGGGAGGCAGCCTATATGGGAATGTGACATATGCCGAATAAAGTGTAACATACTCTTTGCGTGCCACACAAAGTAAGGATATTTTTCCAAAATGATTGGTTATATACCACTGTATACCTGGAGTATACCTGGAGTATACCTGGAGTATACCTGGAGTATACCTAGAGTATACCTGGAGAGGGTTTCGGAGGTCAATGCCCCTGCTGCTCGGTCTGTGACCAGGCCTCATGGTGGATCAGGGCCCGATCAACCAGGCTGATACTGCTGGCCACACGCAACCCGATGTACAAACCACAGTCTGGCTGGTCAGGTACTGACTTTAAGTGCCTGTCCAGCGCCTTCTTGAAGACAGCCAGCCAGGGTTCTATTGGTAATCCCCCTTATGTATACTGGGAGGTAGCTGAATAGTTTTGGGCCCCTGACACTTATTGTGTTGTCTCTTAGCGTGCTAGTGACATCCCTGCTTTTCACTGGAGGGATGTTGCATTATCTGCTGAGTCTTTTACTTTCATAGGGAATGATTTTCGTGTGCAAGTTTGGTACTAATCCCTCTAACATTTTCCAAATGTATATAATCATGTATCTCTCCTGCCTGCGTTCTTGGGAGTAAAGGTTGAGGAACTTCAAACGTTCCCAGTAATTTAGGTGTTTTATCGCAGTTATGCGCGCTGTGAAGGTTCTCTGTACATTTTGTAGGTCGGCAATTTCACCTGCCTTGAAAGGTGCTGTTAGTGTGCAGCAATATTCCAGCCTAGATAGAACAAGCGACCTGAAGAGTGTCATCATGGGCTTGGCATCCCTAGTTTTGAAGGTTCTCATTATCCATCCTGTCATTTTTCTAGCAGATGTGATTGATACAATGTTATGGCCCTTGAAAGTGAGATCCTCCGACATTTCTTGTACACTGGCGAGTGAGGTGCGCAATTTAATTTAGCCTAATCCAACTAAGTATATTTTAGATAAGTTTACAATAATTTAATAATAAACAAAGACAATGAAATATATTTTTTCTTTAGGTTCAGAATGATTTTTGAGAAATTATTGTGTATACAAATTTTTGCTTGCCTTATTCGGCAAGAAGAGCATGGCTATTTAAGCTAAAATCTCAAGTTTTACCTATTCGGCACGACATCTACATCAGCTGATGATGATTATAATGATGGTATATAATACTGACAAGTAGATGAATAACACACGTGTAGGTAAAATGTTCTTGAATAAAGATACCCAATGTTGAACATGTGTCTCATCTACCATCAGCTGGTGATGGTAAATGTGGAACATGTGTCTCATCTACCATCAGCTGGTGATGGTAAATGTTGAACATGTGTCTCATCTACCATCAACTGGTGATGGTAAATGTTGAACATGTGTCTCATCTACCATCAACTGGTGATGGTAAATGTTGAACATGTGTCTCATCTACCATCAGCTGGTGATGGTAAATGTTGAACATGTGTCTCATCTACCATCAACTGGTGATGGTAAATGTTGAACATGTGTCTCATCTACCATCAGCTGGTGATGGTAAATGTTGAACATGTGTCTCATCTACCATCAGCTGGTGATGGTAAATGTTGAACATGTGTCTCATCTACCATCAGCTGGTGATGGTAAATGTTGAACCTGTGTCTCATCTACCATCAGCTGGTGATGGTAAATGTTGAACATGTGTCTCATCTACCATCAGCTGGTGATGGTAAATGTTGAACCTGTGTCTCATCTACCATCAGCTGGTGATGGTAAATGTTGAACATGTGTCTCATCTACCATCAGCTGGTGATGGTAAATGTTGAACATGTGTCTCATCTACCATCAGCTGGTGATGGTAAATGTTGAACATGTGTCTCATCTACCATCAGCCGGTGATGGTAAATGTTGAGCATGTGTCTCATCTACCATCAGCTGGTGATGGTAAATGTTGAACCTGTGTCTCATCTACCATCAGCTGGTGATGGTAAATGTGGAACATGTGTCTCATCTACCATCAGCTGGTGATGGTAAATGTGGAACATGTGTCTCATCTACCATCAGCTGGTGATGGTAAATGTTGAACATGTGTCTCATCTACCATCAGCTGGTGATGGTAAATGTTGAACATGTGTCTCATCTACCATCAGCTGGTGATGGTAAATGTTGAACATGTGTCTCATCTACCATCAGCTGGTGATGGTAAATGTTGAACATGTGTCTCATCTACCATCAGCTGGTGATGGTAAATGTTGAACATGTGTCTCATCTACCATCAGCTGGTGATGGTAAATGTTGAACATGTGTCTCATCTACCATCAGCCGGTGATGGTAAATGTTGAGCATGTGTCTCATCTACCATCAGCTGGTGATGGTAAATGTTGAACCTGTGTCTCATCTACCATCAGCTGGTGATGGTAAATGTGGAACATGTGTCTCATCTACCATCAGCTGGTGATGGTAAATGTGGAACATGTGTCTCATCTACCATCAGCTGGTGATGGTAAATGTTGAACATGTGTCTCATCTACCATCAGCTGGTGATGGTAAATGTTGAACATGTGTCTCATCTACCATCAACTAGTGATGGTAAATGTTGAACATGTGTCTCATCTACCATCAGCTGGTGATGGTAAATGTTGAACATGTGTCTCATCTACCATCAGCTGGTGACGGTAAATGTTGAACATGTGTCTCATCTACCATCAGCTGGTGATGGTAAATGTTGAACATGTGTCTCATCTACCATCAGCTGGTGATGGTAAATGTTGAACCTGTGTCTCATCTACCATCAGCTGGTGATGGTAAATGTTGAACCTGTGTCTCATCTACCATCAGCTGGTGATGGTAAATGTGGAACATGTGTCTCATCTACCATCAGCTGGTGATGGTAAATGTTGAACATGTGTCTCATCTACCATCAGCTGGTGATGGTAAATGTTGAACATGTGTCTCATCTACCATCAACTAGTGATGGTAAATGTTGAACATGTGTCTCATCTACCATCAGCTGGTGATGGTAAATGTTGAACATGTGTCTCATCTACCATCAACTAGTGATGGTAAATGTTGAACATGTGTCTCATCTACCATCAGCTGGTGATGGTAAATGTTGAACATGTGTCTCATCTACCATCAGCTGGTGATGGTAAATGTTGAACCTGTGTCTCATCTACCATCAGCTGGTGATGGTAAATGTGGAACATGTGTCTCATCTACCATCAGCTGGTGATGGTAAATGTGGAACATGTGTCTCATCTACCATCAGCTGGTGATGGTAAATGTTGAACATGTGTCTCATCTACCATCAGCTGGTGATGGTAAATGTTGAACATGTGTCTCATCTACCATCAGCTGGTGATGGTAAATGTTGAACATGTGTCTCATCTACCATCAGCTGGTGATGGTAAATGTTGAACATGTGTCTCATCTACCATCAGCTGGTGATGGTAAATGTTGAACATGTGTCTCATCTACCATCAGCTGGTGATGGTAAATGTTGAACATGTGTCTCATCTACCATCAGCCGGTGATGGTAAATGTTGAGCATGTGTCTCATCTACCATCAGCTGGTGATGGTAAATGTTGAACCTGTGTCTCATCTACCATCAGCTGGTGATGGTAAATGTGGAACATGTGTCTCATCTACCATCAGCTGGTGATGGTAAATGTGGAACATGTGTCTCATCTACCATCAGCTGGTGATGGTAAATGTTGAACATGTGTCTCATCTACCCTCAGCTGGTGATGGTAAATGTTGAACATGTGTCTCATCTACCATCAACTAGTGATGGTATATGTTGAACATGTGTCTCATCTACCATCAGCTGGTGATGGTAAATGTTGAACATGTGTCTCATCTACCATCAGCTGGTGACGGTAAATGTTGAACATGTGTCTCATCTACCATCAGCTGGTGATGGTAAATGTTGAACATGTGTCTCATCTACCATCAGCTGGTGATGGTAAATGTTGAACCTGTGTCTCATCTACCATCAGCTGGTGATGGTAAATGTTGAACCTGTGTCTCATGTACCATCAGCTGGTGATGGTAAATGTGGAACATGTGTCTCATCTACCATCAGCTGGTGATGGTAAATGTTGAACATGTGTCTCATCTACCATCAGCTGGTGATGGTAAATGTTGAACATGTGTCTCATCTACCATCAACTAGTGATGGTAAATGTTGAACATGTGTCTCATCTACCATCAGCTGGTGATGGTAAATGTTGAACATGTGTCTCATCTACCATCAACTAGTGATGGTAAATGTTGAACATGTGTCTCATCTACCATCAGCTGGTGATGGTAAATGTTGAACATGTGTCTCATCTACCATCAGCTGGTGATGGTAAATGTTGAACATGTGTCTCATCTACCATCAGCTGGTGATGGTAAATGTTGAACATGTGTCTCATCTACCATCAGCTGGTGATGGTAAATGTTGAACATGTGTCTCATCTACCATCAGCTGGTGATGGTAAATGTTGAACCTGTGTCTCATCTACCATCAGCTGGTGATGGTAAATGTTGAACATGTGTCTCATCTACCATCAGCTGGTGATGGTAAATGTTGAACCTGTGTCTCATCTACCGTCAGCTGGTGATGGTAAATGTGGAACATGTGTCTCATCTACCATCAGCTGGTGATGGTAAATGTTGAACATGTGTCTCATCTACCATCAGCTGGTGATGGTAAATGTTGAACCTGTGTCTCATCTACCATCAGCTGGTGATGGTAAATGTTGAACATGTGTCTCATCTACCATCAGCTGGTGATGGTAAATGTTGAACATGTGTCTCATCTACCATCAGCTGGTGATGGTAAATGTTGAACATGTGTCTCATCTACCATCAACTAGTGATGGTAAATGTTGAACATGTGTCTCATCTACCATCAGCTGGTGATGGTAAATGTTGAACATGTGTCTCATCTACCATCAGCTGGTGATGGTAAATGTTGAACCTGTGTCTCATCTACCATCAGCTGGTGATGGTAAATGTTGAACATGTGTCTCATCTACCATCAGCTGGTGATGGTAAATGTTGAACCTGTGTCTCATCTACCGTCAGCTGGTGATGGTAAATGTGGAACATGTGTCTCATCTACCATCAGCTGGTGATGGTAAATGTTGAACATGTGTCTCATCTACCATCAGCTGGTGATGGTAAATGTTGAACCTGTGTCTCATCTACCATCAGCTGGTGATGGTAAATGTTGAACATGTGTCTCATCTACCATCAGCTGGTGATGGTAAATGTTGAACATGTGTCTCATCTACCATCAGCTGGTGATGGTAAATGTTGAACATGTGTCTCATCTACCATCAACTAGTGATGGTAAATGTTGAACATGTGTCTCATCTACCATCAGCTGGTGATGGTAAATGTGGAACATGTGTCTCATCTACCATCAACTGGTGATGGTAAATGTTGAACATGTGTCTCATCTACCATCAACTAGTGATGGTAAATGTTGAACATGTGTCTCATCTACCATCAACTAGTGATGGTAAATGTTGAACATGTGTCTCATCTCCCATCAACTAGTGATGGTAAATGTTGAACATGTGTCTCATCTACCATCAACTAGTGATGGTAAATGTTGAACATGTGTCTCATCTCCCATCAACTAGTGATGGTAAATGTTGAACATGTGTCTCATCTACCATCAGCTGGTGATGGTAAATGTTGAACATGTGTCTCATCTACCATCAGCTGGTGATGGTAAATGTTGAACATGTGTCTCATCTACCATCAGCTGGTGATGGTAAATGTTGAACATGTGTCTCATCTACCATCAGCTGGTGATGGTAGATGTTGAACATGTGTCTCATCTACCATCAGCTGGTGATGGTAAATGTTGAACATGTGTCTCATCTACCATCAGCTGGTGATGGTAAATATGCTACATAATTGTGACTGGACAGTAATCACAAGTTGCACGGACGTATATGATGCCTAGAAAAAATTCCAAACAACGTTCACTGCCATCCTTGATAATACTCACCAGTTAAAGAGGTAAAGAGGAACCCTGGACGACTACTGAGATATTAGATAATATAAAATTCAGAGACCAGTTGCTAAAAAGATTTAAGATAAACAGGCAGGATATTGCAGCGTTAATTAATGATTTCCAGAGAGTTAGGAACAGAGTACACAGGCTCATAAAAGGAGCAATGGCATGGCACTATTGCTTAAAATTGAAGAATAGGCCTACAAGAATAACCCCAGAAAGTTCTGGCAACAACTAAAACAGTTGAGGTATAGCCATGAACCCGCAGTTAGATCTAACACATGGCTAAATATTGATAACGACGTATACCACGAGGCAACTTAAGTGGCAAATGTTTTAATTCCTACTACACTTCTGTCGCATAAACACTAGTAAGTGGTGATTTGTATTGGACTGATGAAGCCACTGTGTGGCGAAACGTTTCTTCAATAAAGATTCCCATATGTTGCATAAGTGTCTCAATCTTCAACTTGTCGGTTTTTAACCATTTGTCACGTCCTGTGTTACGTGAATGACGTGCTTATCAGCGTCAAATGCAAGTTACTACTGTACGCTGATGATAGTGCTTTGTTAGTATCAGGTAAAGATCCACAAGATATTGCTAATGTCCTATCACTAAAAACTAGAGTCCTGTAGCAAATGGTTGGTAGACAACTAATTATCACTACACCTCGGGAAAACGGAAGCCATCCTTTTTAGTACGGAACACAAATTAAAAAGGGCAAATAATTTTAATGTCCAGTGTAATGGAGAACCTTTTATTACAGTAAATTCAGTGAAATATCTGGGAATCCCCTTGGTTAATATAGCTGAGCGGGTTGCAGAGGTAATGAATTCACCTTTGTAAATTGTGAGTTCATTACCTCTGTAACTTGCTCAGCTATCAAAACTTTGGAGTCCAGTCCCTGGACCAATTATGTACCTCTGTAATCTTTTGACTACCGCCCACAGGATGGGTATGGGGTGCATAATAAACATATTAAACTAACTAACCCTTTGCCCCAAGAATGTCAAGAGAACTAATAGGGAACAATGTAGTAAAGAAAGAGAATACCAGACTAAAGTTCCTCTACAGACAAGCACAGTGTGTACCAAGTGAGGCTCACAGGACCCTGTGTCTCTCATACAATGTATTATAGACTACACTTGCTCTTCACGGTACTCTGCCTTAACAAAAAAAAAAAAAGAAAGACAAACTACAAATCACCCAGAACAAAATAGTGAGATTCCTCCTGGAGCTGCGACCAAGAGAACATGTATGCCACGATGAATTACAACAATTGGATAAGCTGAATATTGACGACAGTAAAACAACTAAAGCTAAATTATGTTTATAAAATTGCTCACAACCAGTGTCCCCAATATCTTACTGACAATTTTGTTAAGACCGAGAACCAAAGCAATTATAGAAGTAGGGAGGAAAGGGAGAACTCTGTAGTACCTGAGTCAGTGGTCAGGCTTCAAATACTTTTTTCTGTACTGTAATATAAGTGTGGAACAGACTGCCTGCACGTGTCAAAGCCAGTCATAGCATGAACCACTTCAAGAAGAGAGCCAAAATGTACCTCATGAATAAGGAAGGAGAGTAATTTTATAATGTGATCCTGTCTTTAATGTCAATAAATTTTACCTCTCCCCTTGTATATCTTCTTTTACTGTAACGGCTTTTACATAGTTAAGATACTTACCTGTTTTTAACTTTTAAATAAATAGTATTTATCACAAGGACCCCAGTGGAAATTAGTCACTTTGTCTGATTTTTGGTTTATCCCAGGTTCTGTACACATGTGTTGCTATGTATGATAATTTATGTAACTGTTTTTGTGTATACCTGAATAAACTTATTATGCTGATGCAACCTCCCAGATATTGGTAACTCAGCCGGAGGCTGGCAGTAGTGACATCCAAGAATCTGCTTATTTTGTTGGATGCACCATAGACATGTGGCTCCTCCTGCATGATAGAATGATGTGGACTGACTGTTGTCTGTCTCCCCCAGCCTCAAGTCAATTAAGTTCAATCGAAGTCCTTTTCGTGTTGTCCTCACACTACTACCTGAAGTTTATCTGGAGAGGGTTTCGGGGGTCAACGCCCCCGCGGCCCGGTCTGAGACCAGGTCTCATGGTGGATCAGGGTCTTATCAACCAGGCTGTTACTGCTGCCTGCACGCAAGCTGACGTACGAGCCACAGCCCGGTTGGTCAGGTACTGACTTTAGGTGCCTGTCCAGTGCCTTCTTGAAGACAGCCAGGGGTCTATTGGTAATCCCCCTTATGTATGCTAGGAGGCAATTGAACAGTCTTGGGCCCCGGACACTTATTGTGTTGTCTCTCAGTGTACTCGTGGCGCCCCTGCTTTTCATCCGGGGAATGTTGCATCTCCTGCCGAGTCTTTTGCTATCACAGGGAGTGATTTTCGTGTGCAGGTTTGGTACTAATCCCTCCAGGACCTTCCAAGTGTATATTATCATATATCTCTCTTTCCTGCGTTCGAGGGAATACAGATCAAGGACCTTCAACCGTTCCCAGTAATTTAGGTGTCTTATCATACTTATGTGTGCCGTGAAAGTTCTTTGTACACTCTCCAGGTCTGCAATGTTGCCAGCCTTGAAGGGGGCCGTTAGTGTACAGCAGTATTCCAGCCTAGAGAGCACAAGCGATTTGAAGAGAATCATCATGAGCTTGGTATCCCTAGTTTGGAAGGTTCTCATTATCCATTCTATCATTTTCAGAGTGGATGAGGTAGATACATTGTAGTGATCTTTGAAGGCGAGATCCTCTGACATTATCACTCCCAGGTCCTTCACATTACTTTTCCGCTCTATTGTATGGTTAGAATTTGTTGTATGCCCTGACACATTTTTAATTTCTTCAAGTTTCTCATATCTGAGTAGTTGAAATTTCTCCTCTTTGAACTTCATATTGTTTCGAGTGGCCCATTGGAAGATTTGGTTGATGTCCGCTTGGAGTCTCGCGGTGTCTTCGATGGAGGTCGCTGCCATGGTGATCCAGGTATCACCCGGAAAGGAAGACACGGAGCTATGGCTTACATTTCTGTCTATGTTAGAAATGATGATGAGGAATAGAATGGGAGCGAGTAGTTGACAGCCCAAGACTGTAGTCTACTCTCCCCCACCACCTTTGCTAATTCATCAGTTCTATCACACATCTGAAGACCAATGTGAGGTTGAATCTACAGGTGTCCTCTCATTCCACTGTCCACAATCCTACCATACCCGTGTTTAGCTTCTGACACAAGCATGCCACTATTGATACGTAATGAGTTAAAAACATTTACAGATGATAAAGAATTAGTTACAATTAAAGTGTCAACTTAAGAGACACGGACGTGTGAGTGCAAGAACAGCAAACAGTTCAGTTTTGAAGGGTAGAAGTTCAATTACTGATGCGTGCTCCAGTTTCTCTACGAGAGCCATTACTCTGTATGACAACAACAGCACTACCAGCTGGCCCAGTGGACTGCTGACCTTAAGGCATCGTGTTTGGCTTTAAGATGAAACATTGGCTGTGATTTAATTATTTTTTTTTTGGGGGGGGGGAGGGGTAAGAGGGGTAGAGTGAGGGATAGTGGTTTGGAATGACGTAATTTTCAGGTTTAATATTATATCCATACCTGGGATAAAAACTTGCACTATTGACTTCACTGCTGCACAATAACTTATGTACGTTACATAAACTTTACATATAACAGCTTATTAAAATTAATGTAAAGATCTACTACTTGTCGTAAATTTCTGGGTTACCCTTAACATCTGCAGCAAGTTGCTAACTTTTGCATTACTGGTCTTCCCATTCCTCCTTACACAATTAATATTAAGGAATCAGGCTATGTTGTTAAGTAATATCACTCGTATAGCGCAGTGATAAAATGTAATTTAGAAACAAGCAAATGTAATTATAATAGTATTGCAGTAATGTCATTACCATTACCTTGCAGCTCATGGTCTCCAGCCTCGCCGTCTACCCTCCTCAACCTCCAGCCTCGCCGTCTACCCTCCTCAACCTCCAGCCTCGCCGTCTACCCTCCTCAACCTACTTATAATATCACAACAACACCTTGAGAGACAATATAACAAGAAATAGTTTTATTTTCTAACATATCCAAAGACGTCACTGAGCCACAATTATTCATGTAAATCACCAATAATATATTCCGAGAAACATCCTGTTTTCACCAATGAACTTTACCCATTAAATAATATAAAACTTTTGACACAAAACAAGAACTTGACACTGCAAGTACACAACTTGACACTGCAAGTACACAACTTGACACTGCAAGTACACAACTTGACACTGCAAGTACACAACTTGACACTGCAAGTACACAACTTGACACTGCAAGTACAGAACTTGACACTGCAAGTACACAACTTGACACTGTAAGTACAGAACTTGACACTGCAAGTACACAACTTGACACTGCAAGTACAGAACTTGACACTGCAAGTACAGAACTTGACACTGCAAGTACACAACTTGACACTGCAAGTACACAACTTGAGACTGCAAGTACATAACTTGAGACTGCAAGTACAGAACTTGACACTACAAGTACAAAACTTGACACTGCAAGTACACAACTTGACACTGCAAGTACACAACTTGACACTGCAAGTACAGAACTTGATACTGCAAGTACAGAACTTGACACTGCAAGTACACAACTTGACACTGCAAGTACACAACTTGACACTGCAAGTACACAACTTGACACTGCAAGTACAGAACTTGAC
Source organism: Cherax quadricarinatus (assembly GCF_038502225.1). Classification (NCBI taxonomy): domain Eukaryota; kingdom Metazoa; phylum Arthropoda; class Malacostraca; order Decapoda; family Parastacidae; genus Cherax; species Cherax quadricarinatus. The sequence goes on from NC_091294.1 coordinate 22,662,183, forward strand.
ACTGCAAGTACAGAACTTGACACTGCAAGTACAGAACTTGACACTGCAAGTAAGAACTTGACACTGCAAGTACAGAACTTGACACTACAAGTACAGAACTTGACACTGCAAGTACAGAACTTGACACTGCAAGCACAGAGCTTGGCACTGCAAGTACACAACTTGACACTGCAAGTACAGAACTTGACACTGCAAGTACACAACTTGACACTGCAAGTACAGAACTTGACACTGCAAGTACAGAACTTGACACTGCAAGTACACAACTTGAGACAGTAATGGTGAAGCTGGAGGTGCTGTCCTGGGAGACAGTAATGGTGAAGCTGGAGGTGCTGTCCTGGGAGACAGTAATGGTGAAGCTGGAGATTTTGTCCAGGTAGTCGGGAATTATACGCAGGAAGGAATACATATAAATGACCTCATAGGGGACAGGAGCCGTAGTAGGGAAACAAGTGTAGTCAAAGATAAGATAAAACCAATATTGCAAACTAGAAATACCACAGGAAATAGCAAACAAGAGGACTCCACTAGCAATAGTGAGGATATATTACCAAAAACAACTGGTGGGAGCTCCATTGTTGGTGCTAGGGAGGATAGGAATAAGACAGGGAAACATGCACCAACAGGGAATACAGTCACAGAAACCCAAGGCAAACGGAAACCAAGCCTGTGCACATACTATGCACCTGGTATCTACAGACATGGGAAATCTGGAAAAACAGACGGGACGTGCAACTATGACCACCCTAGAAAATGCCATGCCCATATGACAACAGGAAAATGCAAACTCCCTTCCTGTAAGCTTTTTCACCCTGAAATGTGTACCTCTTCAGTACAGGAAAGACTGTGCTATAACTTAAATTGCCAGGCACACCATCTAAAGGGGACAAAAAGATACAAAACATCCAGGCCATGGGAAAACCTGGGTAGCCACAGCCACTCAAGAGGGAGAGGTTTTTTAGTGCCAGGAAGGAAAAAACTGGCAGGAAATGCCAGAAATCGTACACCAAATCCAGTCATTCCTGGAGTGGAACCACAGTCGATGGCCTCCACTCCAAACCAACAGATACAGATACTAATGCCGGAAAAAAATCCCCCCCCCCAGTACCAACAATACCACCAGTCCGATGACATTCTTCTTTGCAAATATACAGGGTCTAAAGCCAGCAACAAACAACAAAATACCTTTCATCCGTGGACTGCTTGCCTGTGCACATACTATGCACTTGGTATCTGCTGGCATGGGAAATCTGGAAAAACAGACTGGACGTGCAACTATGACCACCCTAGAAAATGTCATGCCCATATGACAACAGGAAAATGCAAACTCCCTTCCTGTAAGCTTTTTCACCCTGAACTGTGTACCTCTTCAGCACAGGAAAGACTGTGCTATAACTTAAATTGCCAGGCACACCATCTAAAGGAGACAAAAAGATACAAAACATCCAGGCCATGGGAAAACCTGGGTAGCCACAGCCACTCAAGAGGGAGAGGTTTTTTAGTGCCAGGAAGGAAAAAAAACTGGCAGGAAATGGCAGAAATCGTACACCAAATCCAGTCATTCGTGGAGTGGAACCACAGTCGATGGCCTCCACTCCAAACCAACAGATACAGATACTAATGCCGGAAAAAAAAAATCCCATCCAGTACCAACAATACCACCAGTCCGATGACATTCTTCTTTGCAAATATACAGGGTCTAAAGCCAGCAACAAACAACAAAATACCTTTCATCCGTGGACTGCTTGCAGAGGCAAAGGCAATGTTCGCGGCTTTCACTGAGACCCACATAAAGGATCACTTGGACAACGAAATATGGATCCCAGGTTACAACCTATACAGATGTGACAGAGTGAACAGGCAAAAGGGAGGGGGGTTGGCCTGTACATTGCAGAGTCACTTGTTTGCACAGAACTGCTTAATGCCTCAAATGATGTAGTGGAAGTTTTAGCAGTAAAGGTCGAGAACCAAAACCTAGTCATTGTGGTAGTCTACAAGCCTCCGGATGCAACATCCCAGCAATTCCAGGAACAGCTGTTAAAAATTGACCACTGTCTGGAAAATCTTCCAGCTCCTGCACCCAACATCTTGCTCCTGGGGGATTTCAACTTAAGGCACCTAAAATGGAGGAATATAGCAAATAATATTGATGCAGTAATAACACCAGGAGGCAGCTCTGATGAAAACTCGCACTCACACGAGCTTTTAAATCTCTGCACAAAATTCAATTTAAACCAGCAAATAATAGAGCCTACTAGACTGGAGAATACACTAGACCTCATCTTCACTAACAATGATGATCTGATAAGAAATGTCACCATATCAAAAACAATATACTCAGATCACAACATAATTGAGGTTCAGACATGTATGCGTGGAGCCCCAGACCGACATAATGAGACTACTCACGAGGGAGCATTCATCAAATTCAACTTCAATAACAAAAACATAAAGTGGGACCAAGTAAACCAAGTCCTAACCGATATAAGCTGGGAAGATATACTAAGCAACACAGACCCCAACTTATGCCTAGAACAGATTAACTTGGTGGCACTCGATGTATGCACAAGGCTTATTCCTCTATGAAAAAGGAGGAGTAGATGTAAAATAGAAAGAGACAGGCGCTCCCTTTACAGGCGACGGAAAAGAATAATAGAGCGGCTAAAAGAGGTCAATATATCTGAAATGCGTAGGGAGACACTGGTCAGAGAAATAGCAAGCATCGAACTTAAGCTAAAGGAATCTTATAGGAGTCAGGAATCGCGGGAAGAACTAAAAGCCATAAATGAAATCGAAAGAAACCCAAAGTATTTCTTCTCCTATGCCAAATCGAAGTCGAGAACAACGTCCAGTATTGGGCCCCTACTTAAACAAGATGGATCCTACACAGATGACAGCAAGGAAATGAGTGAGCTACTCAAGTCCCAATATGACTCAGTTTTTAGCAAGCCGCTAACCAGACTGAGAGTCGAAGATCAAAATTAATTTTTTATGAGAGAGCCACAAAATTTGATTAACATAAGCCTATCCGATGTTATCCTGACGCCAAATGACTTCGAACAGGCGATAAATGACATGCCCATGCACTCTGCCCCAGGGCCAGACTCATGGAACTCCGTGTTCATCAAGAACTGCAAGAAGCCCCTATCACGAGCCTTTTCCATCCTATGGAGAGGGAGCATGGACACGGGGGTCGTCCCACAGTTACTAAAAACAACAGACAGCCCCACTCCACAAAGGGGGCAGTAAAGCAACAGCAAAGAACTACAGACCAATAGCACTAACATCCCATATCATAAAAATCTTTGAAAGGGTCCTAAGAAGCAAGATCACCACCCATCTAAAAACCCATCAGTTACACAACCCAGGGCAACATGGGTTTAGAACAGGTTGCTCCTGTCTGTCTCAACTATTGGATCACTACGACAAGGTCCTAAATGCACTAGAAGACAAAAAGAATGCAGATGTAGTATATGCAGACTTTGCAAAAGCCTTCGACAAGTGTGACCATGGCGTAATAGCACATAAAATGTGTGCTAAAGGAATAACAGGAAAAGTTGGTAGATGGATCTATAATTTCCTCACTAACAGAACACAAAGAGTAGTAGTCAACAGAGTAAAATCTGAGGCGGCTACGGTGAAAAGCTCTGTTCCACAAGGCACAGTACTCGCTCCCATCTTGTTTCTCATCCTCATATCCGACATAGACAAGGATGTCAGCCACAGCACCGTGTCTTCCTTTGCAGATGACACCCGAATCTGCATGACAGTGTCTTCCATTGCAGACACTGCAAGGCTCCAGGCGGACATCAACCAAATCTTTCAATGGGCTGCAGAAAACAATATGAAGGTCAATGATGAGAAATTTCAATTACTCAGATATGGTAAACATGAGGAAATTAAAACTTCATCAGAGTATAAAACAAATTCCAGCCACAAAATATAGCGAGAAACTAACGTCAAAGACCTGGGAGTGATCATGTCGGAGGATCTCACCTTCAAGGACCATAACATTGTATCAATCGCATCTGCTAGAAAAATGACAGGATGGATAATGAGAACCTTCAAAACTAGGGAGGCCAAGCCCATGATGACACTCTTCAGGTCACTTGTTCTATCTAGGCAGGAATATTGCTGCACACTAACAGCACCTTTCAAGGCAGGTGAAATTGCTGACCTAGAAAATGTACAGAGAACTTTCACGGCGCGCATAACGGAGATAAAACACCTCAATTACTGGGAGTGCTTGAAGTTCCTGAATCTGTACTCCCTGGAACGCAGGCGGGAGAGATAAATGATTATGTACACCTGGAAAATCCTAGATGGACTAGTACCGAACTTGCACACGAAAATCACTCACTACGAAAGCAAAAGACTTGGCAGACGATGCAACATCCCCCCAATGAAAAGCAGGGGTGTCAGGGGCTCAAGACTGTTCAACTGCCTACCAGCATACATAAGGGGGATTAACAATAGACCCCTGGCTGTCTTCAAGCAGGCACTAGACAGGTACCTAAAGTCAGTACCTGACCAGCCGGGCTGTGGCCCGTACGTTGGATTGCGTGCAACCAGTAGTAACAGCCTGGTTGATCAGGCTCTGATCCACCATGAGGCCTGGTCACAGCCCGGGCCGCGGGGGCGTTGACCCCCGGAACTCTCTTCAGGTAAACTCCAGGTAAACCGCCAACCACCTTAGACCCTTAATAATCCAACAAAAAGCTGGTGTGCGGGTAATAACCAGCTCCTGTGCTAGACAACACACTCCACCATTTTTCAAAAGTCTCAACTTGCTAAATATACAAGACATACACTCTTATTATTGTGATACAGAACATTAAACTCCACTGTAAACCCTCCCCTAAAACTACTCGACAGTTACAACAGAATGCACAGTCACAATACAAGGCATAAGGCCCTTTTCAATATCCCTCGAGTCAGACTCTCACTATGCAAGAACGCTATGCTCATGAAAGGCCGGAAGATATGGAACTCGCTACCGGAACAGGTCAAGGATCCCCAGACAGCTTATAAATTTAGGACTCTGCTAAAAAATCGTCTTTTTTTTTTATTATCACACTGGCCGATTCCCACCAAGGCAGGGTGGCCCGAAAAAGAAAAACTTTCACCATCATTCACTCCATCACTGTCTTGCCAGAAGGGTGCTTTACACTACAGTTTTTAAACTGCAACATTAACACCCCTCCTTCTTATCTTACAATATTAATCAAATCGACCGAACATCTGCTGATTAGTCTTATCATGTGACCTCCTGGCTTTTAATTCTGCCATTCCATAAAATATTACCACATGCACCATTACTTGTAAGTTAGATTTTGTACTAAGCTTACATAATGCTTATTAAGTTCAAATAAGATTGTAAAACAGCTAACCACTATTCCATGTTTAGTTTTGAGTATAATTACTATGTACTATTCTCTTATCTAGTTTTAATTAGTTACTGTGTATTAGGATTAGTTTGCCCGAAATGCCTCGGCATGATAGTGGCTATCTTTGTACTTAACAAATCAAAATTGTAATTACACATTGTAACCATTACAAAGAAATAAACTTTATTTATTTATTTATTTATCTATATATCTATAGTTCACTTATCTGTTACAAACAAATTTAGGAAATTTGCTTAGTATATCTGGTATCTTATTTTCATTAATAAGATATCTTGACATGTCACATAGGTTATTATACTGTCTGTCTCTGTATTCTTCAATAAGTGGACAATTAAGCACATAGTGTTCAAGACAGTGACCATATGTCTGATCACATAATTTACATTTAGTTTGATCATCATCTGTGTGTCTCCCAAACTGCCAGAAGTACTTGTAACCAAGCCTAAGCCTGGCCACTACAACATCAGTCAGTCTGTTCACATTGCAAGTTGCTCCATAAACATACTTATCTACGTTCATGTTATCATAGTGGGTTATAGATCTACTCAGGCTTCTAACTGCATTCCTATAACAATCATTTTCATTATTTACTTCTCTCCTAATATTATTCCTAATGCTAGACACAGTTATACCAAAGTTATATTCTTCATTCTTCTTCTGGGAACTCTTCTTGGCTAACATATCAACTTTATCATGAAGGAGTAATCTAATGTGTGATAAGTTAGCTTTAGCGCCATTAGGATTGCAAACAATTCAGTTTGCAATGTAGACGCCCAGTTATTAATTCTTATGCCTAACTCAACAAATTTATTATCGTTCTTAACTAGGGAGGTGGCAACAAGAGCAGATGCAGCCCTGCCAGAAGACTCCTGTTTAGATCCATCAGTGTATATAACTTGTGATAACTTATTACTACCAGCTAGGTGAGAAATTTCTTCTTGAGCAGTTGCTCTAACAAGAGATTTAAGGAAGGGATTACTAGCAATGAGCTTCTTTCAAATTCAAATTCAAATTCAAAGTTTATTCTCTATAAGGATTACAATGCTGAGTTTACAGAAATTTGGTTATTGTGTGGTTTACATGTAGTAAAATTGTGATTACAGAGTGTACAACTAGAACGCTTAGCATGGCTAAGCATTTCGGGCAGACTTAGTTTTATTCTTAATTGTAAAATATTACAAATTATGAAGTAAGTTGGTATTATGGCAAAGTGACTAAATACTAGTTTGTGAGTTTAGCAATGTGAATGCTTTTGTTTTGGCACAGTACATAGTTTCAGTATTGGAGTATCACAGGATTCATTATTTTAAGATTGAGATTAATATTTCTGTTTATGGTCAAATGGGTGAGTGAGTGTAAGTGTGAACCACCAGGTGGTATTCGTGTAGTTAGTTGACGGGGTGTATCAGGGAGATAAGATGTTTTCTAATGGTAGTTTTGAAGGTGATGAATGTGTCTGCAGTTCTAGAGTTCTCAGGTAGGGTGTTCCAGATTTTAGGGCCTTTGACATACATTGAATTTTTGTAAAGGTTTAGTCGGACATGTGGAATGTCGTAGAGATGTTTGTGTCTGGTGTTATGCCTGTGGGTTCTGTCACAACTATCAAGAAAACGTTTTAGGTCAAGGTTGATATTAGAGTTTAAGGCCCTGTAGATATAGATTGCACAGTAGTAAGTGTGGATGTACTGAACTGGGTGTAAGTTTAGGTCTTGGGAGGGACTTGCAGGTATGTGATATTAAATGAACACATCTTCCATGGAGGGGTGAAATGCTCTTGTTGCCTACAGTGATACAGTTCATGCAGGTTATAAAACTTGATGCAATTGCACGTTTCCACAATCCATTTAGATCTGTGTATTTACTTCTAGACACTTAGTAAGGTTGCATGGGCCGGGAGTAACAACCTGGTTGATCAGACCCTGATCCACCATGAGGCCTGGTCTCAGACCGAGCCGCAGGGGCGTTGACCCCCGAAACCCTCTCCAGGTAAGTACATGCACAAGGTATACAGTCCTAGCTGAAATCAATAACATACTACTATATACAAAGCCGCTTGTTATGCTGAGCATTTCTGGCAAATTAGGTCACTTTTGTCCCAGGATGCGACCCACACCAGTCCACTAACACCCAGGTACCTAATTTACTACTAGGTGAACATGGACAGCAGGTGTCTTAGGGAAACACGTCCTTATGTTTTCACCCATGCAGGAGATCGAACCAGGGACTTCAGTGTGTAAGCTGAGTGTGCTAGCGAGCGAGCTACAGCTGCACAAAGTTTGAGTGATTACAATTGTTCTACATAGTAACATAGGAACATAGGAACACAATGTAAGTCGTAATAAACGAATGCAAATAAATAAATATACAGTTGGACGAGAGACAGAAACCGTGGCCCTGGTGGCAGGTCCAGGTACCACTCACCTACCAGGAACCGTGGCCCTGGTGGCAGGTCCAGGTAACACTCACCTACCAGGAACCGTGGCCCTGGTGGCAGGTCCAGGTACCACTCACCTACCAGGAACCGTGGCCCTGGTGGCAGGTCCAGGTACCACTCACCTACCAGGAACCGTGGCCCTGGTGGCAGGTCCAGGTACCACTCACCTACCAGGAACCGTGGCCCTGGTGGCAGGTCCAGGTACCACTCACCTACCAGGAACCGTGGCCCTGGTGGCAGGTCCAGGTACCACTCACCTACCAGGAACCGTGGCCCTGGTGGTAGGTCCAGGTACCACTCACCTACCAGGAACCGTGGCCCTGGTGGCAGGTCCAGGTACCACTCACCTACCAGGAACCGTGGCCCTGGTGGCAGGTCCAGGTACCACTCACCTACCAGGAACCGTGGCCCTGGTGGCAGGTCCAGGTACCACTCACCTACCAGGAACCGTGGCCCTGGTGGCAGGACCAGGTACTACTCACCTACCAGGAACCGTGGCCCTGGTGGTAGGTCCAGGTACCACTCACCTACCAGGAACCGTGGCCCTGGTGGCAGGTCCAGGTACCACTCACCTACCAGGAATCGTGGTCCTTGTGGCAGGTCCAGGTACCACTCACCTACCAGGAACCGTGGCCCTGGTGGCAGGTCCAGGTACCACTCACCTACCAGGAACCGTGGCCCTGGTGGTAGGTCCAGGTACCACTCACCTACCAGGAACCGTGGCCCTGGTGGTAGGTCCAGGTACCACTCACCTACCAGGAACCGTGGCCCTGGTGGTAGGTCCAGGTACCACTCACCTACCAGGAACCGTGGCCCTGGTGGCAGGTCCAGGTACCACTCACCTACCAGGAACCGTGGCCCTGGTGGCAGGTCCAGGTACCACTCACCTACCAGGAACCGTGGCCCTGGTGGCAGGTCCAGGTACCACTCACCTACCAGGAACCGTGGCCCTGGTGGCAGGTCCAGGTACCACTCACCTACCAGGAACCGTGGCCCTGGTGGCAGGTCCAGGTACCACTCACCTACCAGGAACCGTGGCCCTGGTGGCAGGTCCAGGTACCACTCACCTACCAGGAACCGTGGCCCTGGTGGCAGGTCCAGGTACCACTCACCTACCAGGAACCGTGGCCCTGGTGGTAGGTCCAGGTACCACTCACCTACCAGGAACCGTGGCCCTGGTGGCAGGTCCAGGTACCACTCACCTACCAGGAACCGTGGCCCTGGTGGCAGGTCCAGGTACCACTCACCTACCAGGAACCGTGGCCCTGGTGGCAGGTCCAGGTACCACTCACCTACCAGGAACCATGGCCCTGGTGGCAGGTCCAGGTACCACTCACCTACCAGGAACCGTGGCCCTGGTGGCAGGTCCAGGTACCACTCACCTACCAGGAACCGTGGCCCTGGTGGCAGGTCCAGGTACCACTCACCTACCAGGAACCGTGGCCCTGGTGGCAGGTCCAGGTACCACTCACCTACCAGGAACCGTGGCCCTGGTGGCAGGTCCAGGTACCACTCACCTACCAGGAACCGTGGCCCTGGTGGCAGGTCCAGGTACCACTCACCTACCAGGAACCGTGGCCCTGGTGGCAGGTCCAGGTACCACTCACCTACCAGGAACCGTGGCCCTGGTGGCAGGTGCAGGTACCACTCACCTACCAGGAACCGTGGCCCTGGTGGCAGGTCCAGGTACCACTCACCTACCAGGAACCGTGGCCCTGGTGGCAGGTCCAGGTACCACTCACCTACCAGGAACCGTGGCCCTGGTGGCAGGTCCAGGTACCACTCACCTACCAGGAACCGTGGCCCTGGTGGCAGGTCCAGGTACCACTCACCTACCAGGAACCGTGGCCCTGGTGGCAGGTCCAGGTACCACTCACCTACCAGGAACCATGGCCCTGGTGGCAGGTCCAGGTACCACTCACCTACCAGGAACCGTGGCCCTGGTGGCAGGTCCAGGTACCACTCACCTACCAGGAACCGTGGCCCTGGTGGCAGGTCCAGGTACCACTCACCTACCAGGAACCGTGGCCCTGGTGGCAGGTCCAGGTACCACTCACCTACCAGGAACCGTGGCCCTGGTGGCAGGTCCAGGTACCACTCACCTACCAGGAACCGTGGCCCTGGTGGCAGGTCCAGGTACCACTCACCTACCAGGAACCGTGGCCCTGGTGGCAGGTGCAGGTACCACTCACCTACCAGGAACCGTGGCCCTGGTGGCAGGTCCAGGTACCACTCACCTACCAGGAACCGTGGCCCTGGTGGCAGGTCCAGGTACCACTCACCTACCAGGAACCGTGGCCCTGGTGGCAGGTCCAGGTACCACTCACCTACCAGGAACCGTGGCCCTGGTGGCAGGTCCAGGTACCACTCACCTACCAGGAACCGTGGCCCTGGTGGCAGGTCCAGGTACCACTCACCTACCAGGAACCGTGGCCCTGGTGGCAGGTCCAGGTACCACTCACCTACCAGGAACCGTGGCCCTGGTGGCAGGTCCAGGTACCACTCACCTACCAGGAACCGTGGCCCTGGTGGCAGGTCCAGGTACCACTCACCTACCAGGAACCGTGGCCCTGGTGGCAGGTCCAGGTACCACTCACCTACCAGGAACCGTGGCCCTGGTGGCAGGTCCAGGTACCACTCACCTACCAGGAACCGTGGCCCTGGTGGCAGGTCCAGGTACCACTCACCTACCAGGAACCGTGGCCCTGGTGGCAGGTCCAGGTACCACTCACCTACCAGGAACCGTGGCCCTGGTGGCAGGTCCAGGTACCACTCACCTACCAGGAACCGTGGCCCTGGTGGCAGGTCCAGGTACCACTCACCTACCAGGAACCGTGGCCCTGGTGGCAGGTCCAGGTACCACTCACCTACCAGGAACCGTGGCCCTGGTGGCAGGTCCAGGTACCACTCACCTACCAGGAACCGTGGCCCTGGTGGCAGGTCCAGGTACCACTCACCTACCAGGAACCATGGCCCTGGTGGCAGGTCCAGGTACCACTCACCTACCAGGAACCGTGGCCCTGGTGGCAGGTCCAGGTACCACTCACCTACCAGGAACCGTGGCCCTGGTGGCAGGTCCAGGTACCACTCACCTACCAGGAACCGTGGCCCTGGTGGCAGGTCCAGGTACCACTCACCTACCAGGAACCATGGCCCTGGTGGCAGGTCCAGGTACCACTCACCTACCAGGAACCGTGGCCCTGGTGGCAGCTCCAGGTACCACTCACCTACCAGGAACCGTGGCCCTGGTGGCAGGTCCAGGTACCACTCACCTACCAGGAACCGTGGCCCTGGTGGCAGGTCCAGGTACCACTCACCTACCAGGAACCGTGGCCCTGGTGGCAGGTCCAGGTACCACTCACCTACCAGGAACCGTGGCCCTGGTGGCAGGTCCAGGTACCACTCACCTACCAGGAACCGTGGCCCTGGTGGCAGGTCCAGGTACCACTCACCTACCAGGAACCGTGGCCCTGGTGGCAGGTCCACTTACCACTCACCTACCAGGAACCGTGGCCCTGGTGGCAGGTCCAGGTACCACTCACCTACCAGGAACCGTGGCCCTGGTGGCAGGTCCACTTGCCACTCACCTACCAGAAACCGTGGCCCTGGTGGCAGGTCAAGGTACCACTCACCTACCAGGAACCGTGGCCCTGGTGGCAGGTCCACTTGCCACTCACCTACCAGAAACCGTGGCCCTGGTGGCAGGTCCAGGTACCACTCACCTACCAGGAACCGTGGCCCTGGTGGCAGGTCCAGGTACCACTCACCTACCAGAAACCGTGGCCCTGGTGGCAGGTCAAGGTACCACTCACCTACCAGGAACCGTGGCCCTGGTGGCAGGTCCACTTCCCACTCACCTACCAGGAACCGTGGCCCTGGTGACAGGTCCACTTACCACTCACCTACCAGGAACCGTGGCCCTGGTGGCAGGTCCACTTCCCACTCACCTACCAGGAACCGTGGCCCTGGTGGCAGGTCCAGGTACCACTCACCTACCAGGAACCGTGGCCCTGGTGGCAGGTCCACTTGCCACTCACGTACCAGGAACCGTGGCCCTGGTGGCAGGTCCACTTACCACTCACCTACCAGAAACCGTGGCCCTGGTGGCAGGTCCAGGTACCACTCACCTACCAGCAACCGTGGCCCTGGTGGCAGGTCCAGGTACCACTCACCTACCAGGAACCGTGGCCCTGGTGACAGGTCCAGGTACCACTCACGTACCAGGAACCGTGGCCCTGGTGGCTGGTCCAGGTACCACTCACCTACCAGCAACCGTGGCCCTGGTGGCAGGTCCACTTACCACTCACCTTCCAGGAACCGTAGCCCTGGTGGTAGGTCCAGGTACCACTCACCTACCAGGAACCGTGGCCCTGGTGTCAGGTCCAGGTACCACTCACGTACCAGGAACCGTGGCCCTGGTGGCAGGTCCAGGTACCACTCTCCTACCAGGAACCGTGGCCCTGGTGACAGGTCCAGGTACCACTCACGTACCAGGAACCGTGGCCCTGGTGACAGGTCCAGGTACCACTCACGTACCAGGAACCGTGGCCCTGGTGGCAGGTCCAGGTACCACTCACCTACCAGGAACCGTGGCCCTGGTGACAGGTCCAGGTACCACTCACGTACCAGGAACCGTGGCCCTGGTGACAGGTCCAGGTACCACTCACGTACCAGGAACCGTGGCCCTGGTGGCAGGTCCACTTACCACTCACCTTCCAGGAACCGTGGCCCTGGTGGTAGGTCCAGGTACCACTCACGTACCAGGAACCGTGGCCCTGGTGGCAGGTCCACTTACCACTCACCTTCCAGGAACCGTGGCCCTGGTGGTAGGTCCAGGTACCACTCACGTACCAGGAACCGTGGCCCTGGTGGTAGGTCCAGGTACCACTCACGTACCAGGAACCGTGGCCCTGGTGGCAGGTCCACTTACCACTCACCTTCCAGGAACCGTGGCCCTGGTGGTAGGTCCAGGTACCACTCACGTACCAGGAACCGTGGCCCTGGTGACAGGTCCAGGTACCACTCACGTACCAGGAACCGTGGCCCTGGTGGCAGGTCCAGGTACCACTCACCTACCAGGAACCGTGGCCCTGGTGACAGGTCCAGGTACCACTCACGTACCAGGAACCGTGGCCCTGGTGACAGGTCCAGGTACCACTCACGTACCAGGAACCGTGGCCCTGGTGGCAGGTCCACTTACCACTCACCTTCCAGGAACCGTGGCCCTGGTGGTAGGTCCAGGTACCACTCACGTACCAGGAACCGTGGCCCTGGTGGCAGGTCCACTTACCACTCACCTTCCAGGAACCGTGGCCCTGGTGGTAGGTCCAGGTACCACTCACGTACCAGGAACCGTGGCCCTGGTGGTAGGTCCAGGTACCACTCACGTACCAGGAACCGTGGCCCGGTGGCCTGGTGGCTAAAGCTCCCGCTTCACACACGGAGGGCCCGGGTTCGATTCCCGGCGGGTGGAAACATTTCGACACGTTTCCTTACACCTGTTGTCCTGTTCACCTAGCAGCAAATAGGTACCTGGGTGTTAGTCGACTGGTGTAGGTCGCATCCTGGGGGACAAGATTGAGGACCACAATGGAAATAAGTTAGACAGTCCTCGATGACGCACTGACTTTCTTGGGTTATCCTGGGTGGCTAACCCTCCGGGGTTAAAAATCCGAACGAAATCTTATCTCTCTCTCTTATCTCTTAACCGTGGCCCTGGTGGCAGGTCCAGGTACCACTCAACTACCAGGAACCGTGGCCCTGGTGACAGGTCCAGGTACCACTCACCTACCAGGAACCGTGGCCCTGGTGGCAGGTCCAGGTACCACTCACTTACCAGGAACCGTGGCCCTGGTGGCAGGTCCAGGTACCACTCACCTACCAGGAACCGTGGCCCTGGTGGCAGGTCCAAGTACCACTCACCTACCAGGAACCGTGGCCCTGGTGGCAGGTCCAGGTACCACTCACCTACCAGGAACCGTGGCCCTGGTGACAGGTCCAGGTACCACTCACCTACCAGGAACCGTGGCCCTGGTGGCAGGTCCAGGTACCACTCACTTACCAGGAACCGTGGCCCTGGTGGCAGGTCCAGGTACCACTCACCTACCAGGAACCGTGGCCCTGGTGGCAGGTCCAAGTACCACTCACCTACCAGGAACCGTGGCCCTGGTGGCAGGTCCAGGTACCACTCACCTACCAGGAACCGTGGCCCTGGTGGCAGGTCCAAGTACCACTCACCTACCAGGAACCGTGGCCCTGGTGGCAGGTCCAGGTACCACTCACCTACCAGGAACCGTGGCCCTGGTGGCAGGTCCAAGTACCACTCACCTACCAGGAACCGTGGCCCTGGTGGCAGGTCCAGGTACCACTCACCTACCAGAACCGTGGCCCTGGTGGCAGGTCCACGTACCACTCACCTACCAGGAACCGTGGCCCTGGTGGCAGGTCCAGGTACCACTCACCTACCAGAACCGTGGCCCTGGTGGCAGGTCCACTTACCACTCACCTACCAGGAACCGTGGCCCTGGTGGCAGGTCCACTTACCACTCACCTACCAGGAACCGTGGCCCTGGTGGCAGGTCCAGGTACCACTCACCTACCAGGAACCGTGGCCCTGGTGGCAGGTCCAGGTACCACTCACCTTCCAGAAACCGTGGCCCTGACGGCAGATCCACTTACCACTCACCTACCAGGAACCGTGGCCCTGGTGGCAGGTCCACTTCCCACTCACCTACCAGGAACCGTGGCCCTGGTGGCAGGTCCACTTACCACTCACCTACCAGGAACCGTGGCCCTGGTGGCAGGTCCAGGTACCACTCACCTACCAGGAACCGTGGCCCTGGTGGCAGGTCTACTTACCACTCAACTACCAGAAACCGTGGCCCTGGTGGCAGGTCCACTTCCCACTCACCTACCAGGAACCGTGGCCCTGGTGGCAGGTCCACTTACCACTTACCACTTACCAGCCAGCAGCAACAGCCTGGTTGATCAGGGGCTGATCCACCAGGAGGCCTGGTCACAGACCGGGCCGCGGGGGCGTTGACCCCCGAAACTCTCTCCAGGTAAACTCCAGGTAAACTCACCTACCAGAAACCGTGGCCCTGGTGCCAGGTCCAGGTACCACTCACCTACCAGGAACCGTGGCCCTGGTGACAGGTCCAGGTACCACTCACCTACCAGGAACCGTGGCCCTGGTGCCAGGTCCAGGTACCACTCACCTACCAGGAACCGTGGCCCTGGTGCCAGGTCCAGGTACCACTCACCTACCAGGAACCGTGGCCCTGGTGGCAGGTCCAGGTACCACTCACCTACCAGGAACCGTGGCCCTGGTGGCAGGAGCAGGTACCACTCACCTACCAGGAACCGTGGCCCTGGTGACAGGTCCAGGTACCACTCACCTACCAGGAACCGTGGCCCTGGTGGCAGGAGCAGGTACCACTCACCTACCAGGAACCGTGGCCCTGGTGACAGGTCCAGGTACCACTCACCTACCAGGAACCGTGGCCCTGGTGGCAGGTCCAGGTACCACTCGCCTACCAGGAACCGTGGCCCTGGTGCCAGGTGCAGGTACCACTCACCTACCAGGAACCGTGGCCATGGTGGCAGGTCCAGGTACCACTCACCTACCAGGAACCGTGGCCATGGTGGCAGGTCCAGGTCCCACTCACCTACCAGGAACCGTGGCCCTGGTGGCAGGTCCACTTACCACTCACCTGCCAGGAACCGTGGGCCTGGTGGCAGGTCCACTTATCACTCACCTACCAGAAACCGTGGCCCTGGTGGCAGGTCCAGGTACCACTCACCTACCAGGAACCGTGGCCCTGGTGGCAGGTCCATGTACCACTCACCTACCAGGAACCGTGGCCCTGGTGGCAGGTCCAGGTACCACTCATCTACCAGGAACTGTGGCCCTGGTGGCAGGTTCAGATACCACTCACCACTTCCCACTTCCCACTTCCCACTCACCTACCAGGAACCGTGGCCCTGGTGACAGGTCCACTTACCACTCACCTACCAGGAACCGTGGCCCTGGTGGCAGGTCCACTTACCACTCACCTCCCAGGAACCGTGGCCCTGGTGACAGGTCCACTTACCACTCACCTACCAGGAACCGTGGCCCTGGTGGCAGGTCCACTTACCACTCACCTCCCAGGAACCGTGGCCCTTGTGTTAGTTAGTTTAATATGTTTATTATGCACCCCATACCCATCCTGTGGGCGGTAGTCACCCCATACCCATCCTGTGGGCGGTAGTCAAAAGATTACAGAGGTACATAATTGGTCCAGGGACTGGACTCCAAAGTTTTGATAGCTGAGCAAGTTACAGAGGTAATGAACTCACAATTTACAAAGGTAATGAACTCACAATTTACAAAGGTAATGAACTCACAATTTACAAAGGTAATGAACTCCAGGTAAGTCTGGTCACAATCATGACAAGTTACAAAGGTATTTACAGATTACAGAGGTACGTAATGGGTCCAGGGACTGGGCCCCCAAAGTTTTGATAGCTGAACTAGGTACAAAGGTAATGAGCTCACAAGTTACAAAGGTAATGAATTCTGTAGAATGGTTACTTACGTTTATACTTTGGCTACAATCATGAACAAATTATAGAGTAATGAGCAATTCACACTTCCACACCCGGTCACAACTGTAATGAGTTATTGGTGCAAATATTGATTGTTGAGTCACACACACCACACACACACACACACACACACACACACACACACACACACACACACACACACACACACACACACACACACACACACACACACACACACACTTTAGTTTAATATCTTTATGCACCCCATACCCATCCTGTGGGCGGTAGTCAAAAGATTACAAAGGTACATAATGGGTCCAGTGACTGGACCCCAAAGTTATGATAGCTGAACTAGTTACAAAGGTAATGAACTCCAGGTAGATCTGGTCACTAATCATGGCAAGTTACAGAGGTAATGAATCAGCTTCACTCCTATACATGGTTACAGTCATGAACAAATTACAAAGTAATGAGCCACTGATACCTCCACACCTGGTCACAATTGTAATGAGTTATAAATACAAATATTAAGTGGATCATACACCCACACTAGCGCGAGCGCACACATACACACACGAGGGCGCACGCACGGACATGTGCACACGAGCGTACAAATATATGCATACACACAAGGACGCACACCCACACACACACACCCACACACACACACACCAACACCCACACACACACACCCTCACACACACCCACACACACACCCTCACACACACCCACACACACACACCCACACACACACACACACACCCACACACCCACACACACACCCTCACACACACCCACACACACACACCCACACACACACCCTCACACCCACACACACACACACACCCTCACACACACCCACACACACACCCTCACACACACCCACACACACACACCCACACACACACACACACACCCACACACACACACACACACCCACACACACACCCACACACACACACCCTCACACACACCCTCACACACACCCACACACACACACCCACACACACACCCACACACACACCCACACACACACACCCACACACGCACACACACACACACACACGCACACACACTGGTGGCAGGTCCACTTACCACTCACCTACCAGGAACCGTGGCCCTGGTGGCAGGTCCACTTGCCACTCACCTACCAGGAACCGTGGCCCTGGTGGCAGGTCCACTTACCACTCACCTACCAGAAACCGTGGCCCTGGTGGCAGGTCCACTTGCCACTCACCTACCAGGAACCGTGGCCCTGGTGGCAGGTCCACTTGCCACTCACCTACCAGGAACCGTGGCCCTGGTGGCAGGTCCAGGTACCACTCACCTACCAGAAACCGTGGCCCTGGTGGCAGGTCCAGGTACCACTCACCTACCAGGAACCGTGGCCCTGGTGGCAGGTCCACTTGCCACTCACCTACCAGGAACCGTGGCCCTGGTGGCAGGTCCACTTACCACTCACCTACCAGAAACCGTGGCCCTGGTGGCAGGTCCAGGTACCACTCACCTACCAGGAACCGTGGCCCTGGTGGCAGGTCCAGGTACCACTCACCTACCAGGAACCGTGGCCCTGGTGACAGGTTCAGGTACCACTCACGTACCAGGAACCGTGGCCCTGGTGGCAGGTCCACTTACCACTCACCTACCAGAAACCGTGGCCCTGGTGGCAGGTCCAGGTACCACTCACCTACCAGGAACCGTGGCCCTGGTGGCAGGTCCAGGTACCACTCACCTACCAGGAACCTTGGCCCTGGTGTCAGGTCCAGGTACCACTCACCTACCAGGAACCGTGGCCCTGTTGTCAGGTCCAGGTACCACTCACCTACCAGGAACCGTGGCCCTGGTGGCAGGTCCAGGTACCACTCACCTACCAGGAACCGTGGCCCTGGTGGCAGGTCCAGGTACCACTCTCCTACCAGGAGTTAGTTAGTTTAATATGTTTATTATGCACCCCATACCCATCCTGTGGGCGTGCTCCTACCAGGAACCGTGGCCCTGGTGGCAGGTCCAGGTACCACTCACCACTCTCATAACAGGATATACAGAAACAGCTCGAACCTCCCGCTCATTTTTCTTGTTGTTCATAAGATAAGATTTCGTTCGGATTTTTAACCCCGGAGGGTTAACCACCCAGGATAACCCAAGAAAGTCAGTGCGTCATCGAGGACTGTCTAACTTATTTCCATTGTGGTCCTCAATCTTGTCCCCCAGGATGCGACCTACACCAGTCGACTAACACCCAGGTACTTATTTGCTGCTAGGTGAACAGGACAACAGGTGTAAGGAAATGTGTCGAAATGTTTCCACCCGCCGGGAATCGAACCCGGGCCCTCCGTGTGTGAAGCGGGAGCTTTAGCCACCAGGCCACCATTTACAGTCGTTTATTATGACAAACTAAGTTCATAGACTATATGGCTTTGATGGAGGTAACGATAGGTTTACTGCGATAGCTCCTGGGCTGTGGGAAAGAAACAGTAGGAGGTGACAGTTGGTGCAGCTGACGGAGCCATAGACAGAAGTTCCGTTTCAAGGTATATCTTATTAAGAGCCTCGTAGCTCAGTGGTAGTCCTATACTGCCACCACCAGGCCACGGTTCGAGCCTCCCGTCCGCCTTTTTATTTTTACCTTTTTATATTTCGGTGCCCCGTGGCCTGGTTTACCTGGAGAGAGTTCCGGGGGTCAACGCCCCCGCGGCCCGGTCTGTGACCAGGCCTCCTGGTGGATCAGAGCCTGATCAACCAGGCTGTTGCTGCTGGCTGCACGCAAACCAACGTACGAGCCACAGCCCGGCTGATCAGGAACTGACTTTAGGTGCTTGTCCAGTGCCAGCTTGAAGACTGCCAGGGGTCTGTTGGTAATCCCCCTTATGTGTGCTGGGAGGCAGTTGAACAGTCTCGGGCCCCTGACACTTACTGTATGGTCTCTTAACGTGCTAGTGACACCCCTGCTTTTCATTAGGGGGATGGTGCATCGTCTGCCAAGTCTTTTGCTTTCGTAGTGAGTGATTTTCGTGTGCAAGTTCGGTACCAGTCCCTCTAGG
Organism: Cherax quadricarinatus; assembly: GCF_038502225.1. Lineage (NCBI taxonomy): Eukaryota > Metazoa > Arthropoda > Malacostraca > Decapoda > Parastacidae > Cherax > Cherax quadricarinatus. Next base: position 22,681,616 of record NC_091294.1, read on the forward strand.
ATTTTCCAGGTGTATATAATCATGTATCTCTCCCTCCTGCGTTCCAGGGAATACAGGTTTAGGAACCTCAAGCGCTCCCAGTAATTGAGGTGTTTTATCTTCGTTATGCGCGCCGTGAAAGTTCTCTGTACATTTTCTAGGTCGGCAATTTCACCTGCCTTGAAAGGTGCTGTTAGTGTGCAGCAATATTCCAGCCTAGATAGAACAAGTGACCTGAAGAGTGTCATCATGGGCTTGGCCTCCCTAGTTTTGAAGGTTCTCATTATCCATCCTGTCATTTTTCTAGCAGATGCGATTGATACAATGTTATGGTCCTTGAAGGTGAGATCCTCCGACATGATCACTCCCAGGTCTTTGACATTGGTGTTTCGCTCTATTTTGTGGCCAGAATTTGTTTTGTACTCTGATGAAGATTTAATTTCCTCATGTTTACCATATCTGAGTAATTGAAATTTCTCATCGTTGAACTTCATATTGTTTTCTGCAGCCCACTGAAAGATTTGGTTGATGTCCGCCTGGAGCCTTGCAGTGTCTGCAATGGAAGACACTGTCATGCAGATTCGGGTGTCATCTGCAAAGGAAGACACGGTGCTGTGGCTGACATCCTTGTCTATGTCGGATATGAGGATGAGGAACAAGATGGGAGCGAGTACTGTGCCTTGTGGAACAGAGCTTTTCACCGTAGCTGCCTCTGACTTCACTCTGTTGACGACTACTCTCTGTGTTCTGTTAGTGAGGAAATTATAGATCCATCGACCGACTTTTCCTGTTATTCCTTTAGCACGCATTTTGTGCGCTATTACGCCATGGTCACACTTGTCGAAGGCTTTTGCAAAGTCTGTATATATTATATCTGCATTCTTTTTGTCTTCTAGTGCATTTAGGACCTTGTCGTAGTGATCCAATAGTTGAGACAGACAGGAGTGACCTGTTCTAAACCCATGTTACCCTGGGTTGTGTAACTGATGGGTTTCTAGATGGGTGGTGATCTTGCTTCTTAGGACCCTTTCAAAGATTTTTATGATATGCGATGTTATTGCTATTGGTCTGTAGTTCTTTGCTGTTGCTTTACTGCCCCCTTTGTGGAGTGGGGCTATGTCTGTTGTTTTTAGTAACTGTGGGACGACCCCCGTGTCCATGCTCCCTCTCCATAGGATGGAAAAGGCTCGTGATAGAGGCTTCTTGCAGTTCTTGATGAACACAGAGTTCCATGAGTCTGGCCCTGGGGCAGAGTGCATGGGCATGTCATTTATCGCCTGTTCGAAGTCATTTGGCGTCAGGATAACATCGGATAGGCTTGTGTTAATCAAATTTTGTGGCTCTCTCATAAAAAATTCATTTTGATCTTCGACTCTCAGTCTGGTTAGCGGCTTGCTAAAAACTGAGTCATACTGGGACTTGAGTAGCTCACTCATTTCCTTGCTGTCATCTGTGTAGGACCCATCTTGTTTAAGTAGGGGCCCAATACTGGACGTTGTTCTCGATTTTGATTTGGCATAGGAGAAGAAATACTTTGGGTTTCTTTCGATTTCATTTATGGCTTTTAGTTCTTCCCGCGATTCGTGACTCCTAAAGGATTCTTTTAGCTTAAGTTCGATGCTTGCTATTTCTCTGACCAGTGTCTCCCTACGCATTTCAGATATATTGACCTCTTTTAGCCGCTCTGTTATTCTTTTCCGTCGCCTGTAAAGGGAGCGCCTGTCTCTTTCTATTTTACATCTACTCCTCCTTTTTCTTAGAGGAATAAGCCTTGTGCAAACATCGAGTGCCACCGAGTTAATCTGTTCTAGGCATAAGTTGGGGTCTGTGTTGCTTAGTATATCTTCCCAGCTTATATCGGTTAGGAATTGGTTTACTTGGTCCCACTTTATGTTTTTGTTATTGAAGTTGAATTTGGTGAATGCTCCCTCGTGACTAGTCTCATTATGTCGGTCTGGGGCTCCACGCATACATGTCTGAACCTCAATTATGTTGTGATCTGAGTATATTGTTTTTGATATGGTGACATTTCTTATCAGATCATCATTGTTAGTGAAGATGAGGTCTAGTGTATTCTCCAGTCTAGTAGGCTCTATTATTTGCTGGTTTAAATTGAATTTTGTGCAGAGATTTAAAAGCTCGTGTGAGTGTGAGTTTTCGTCAGAGCTGCCTCCTGGTGTTATTACTGTAACAATATTATTTGCTATATTCCTCCATTTTAGGTGCCTTAAGTTGAAATCCCCCAGGAGCAAGATGTTGGGTGCAGGAGCTGGAAGATTTTCCAGACAGTGGTCAATTTTTAACAGCTGTTCCTGGAATTGCTGGGATGTTGCATCCGGAGGCTTGTAGACTACCACAATGACTAGGTTTTGGTTCTCGACCTTTACTGCTAAAACTTCCACTACATCATTTGAGTCATTAAGCAGTTCTGTGCAAACAAGTGACTCTGCAATGTACAGGCCAACCCCCCCCCCTTTTTCCTGTTCACTCTGTCACTTCTGTATAGGTTGTAACCTGGGATCCATATTTCGTTGTCCAAGTGATCCTTTATGTGGGTCTCAGTGAAAGCCGCGAACATTGCCTTTGCCTCTGCAAGCAGTCCACGGATGAAAGGTATTTTGTTGTTTGTTGCTGGCTTTAGACCCTGTATATTTGCAAAGAAGAATGTTATCGGACTGGTGGTATTGTTGGTACTGGGGGGGGGATTTTTTTTCCGGCATTAGTATCTGTATCTGTTGGTTTGGAGTGGAGGCCATCGACTGTGGTTCCACTCCACGAATGACTGGATTTGGTGTACGATTTCTGCCATTTCCTGCCAGTTTTTTTTCCTTCCTGGCACTAAAAAACCTCTCCCTCTTGAGTGGCTGTGGCTACCCAGGTTTTCCCATGGCCTGGATGTTTTGTATCTTTTTGTCCCCTTTAGATGGTATGCCTGGCAATTTAAGTTATAGCACAGTCTTTCCTGTACTGAAGAGGTACACAGTTCAGGGTGAAAAAGCTTACAGGAAGGGAGTTTGCATTTTCCTGTTGTCATATGGGCATGGCATTTTCTAGGGTGGTCATAGTTGCACGTCCCATCTGTTTTTCCAGATTTCCCATGCCAGCAGATACCAAGTGCATAGTATGTGCACAGGCTTGGTTTCCGTTTGCCTTGGGTTTCTGTGACTGTATTCCCTGTTGGTGCATGTTTCCCTGTCTTACTTCTATCCTCCCTAGCACCAACAATGGAGCTCCCACCAGTTGTTTTTGGCAATATATCCTCACTATTGCTAGTGGAGTCCTCTTGTTTGCTATTTCCTGCGGTATTTCTTCTTTGCAATATTGGTTTTATCTTATCTTTGACTACACTTGTTTCCCTACTATGGCTCCTGTCCCCTATGAGGTCATTTATATGTATTCCTTGCTGCGTATAGTTCCCGACTACCTGGGCAAAATCTCCAGCTTCACCATTTCTGTCTCCCAGGACTGCATCTCCAGCTTCACCATTACTGTCTCCCAGGACAGCACCTCCAGCTTCACCATTACTGTCTCCCAGGACAGCACCTCCAGCTTCACCATTACTGTCTCCCAGGACAGCACCTCCAGCTTCACCATTACTGTCTCCCAGGACAGCACTATCAGCCCCACATTTACTGACTACCAGGACTTCATCTTCAGCCTTACAGTTTCTGACTACATGGCCAGTATCAAGGGCAGTACCATTCAGCACAGACTTTTTATGTTCCCATCTGTTGTAGAAAGCTTCCAGGTTGTCTATGAAAGCAGCTTTGATGTTGTCCTCTTTTAATACCCTTGTGATTTTAGTCCACAGATTTATCTCATTTGGGCATACCCAAAAACATTTCCCTGTTTTAACACTGCTTGTAGCTAGTTCTTGGATATCTGCACAAGGGGCTTCACACGGCGAGGACCCGGGTTCGATTCCCGGCGAACGTAGAAACATTGGGCCTATTTCCTTACACCTGTTGTCTAAGATCACCCATCAGTACAATATTTACCTGGGTGCTAGTGGACTGGCGTGGGTCGCATCCTGGGACAAAACTGACCTAATTTGCCAGAAATGCTCAGCATAACAAGCGGCTTTTATTTATTTATTTATTTATTTATTTAGTAATATAAGCATACAAACAGAGGTACAAAAAATACAGGTAAGAGCAGCATGCCAAAGCCACTTATATGCATAGCATTACGGGCTGGCTTAAAATTAACTTAAGATTAACTAAGCAATGATGAAATCAGTGATAAAACATTATTGTAAACAGATAACTATAAAGCACAAATGAGTATTACAAAGACATGTCATATGGTTGCTTGCATTGCTGTACATTCAGTCGAATGGAGTATTCTGTTAGGTAGTGTATTTAAAAAAATAATAAAGTTAGATTGGGTCCTAGGTTTACCATTTGTGTGATATAATTGTGAGTAACATATAGGATATACAATTTATAAGGTTCAGTTATTCAGTATTTATTTGGTTTTGGGTGAGTAAGTGATCTTTGAAAAGAGACTTGAATTTATAAACAGGTAGTGTTTCTTTTATATTTACAGGTAATGAATTCCAGATTTTAGGGCCTTTTATGTGCATTGAGTTTTTGCATAGCGTGAGATGGACACGAGGAACATCAAAGAGTGATCTGTGCCTTGTGTTATGGTCATGTGTTCTGTTGAGGTTGGCAAGGAGATGTTTGAGGGGAGGGTTAATATCAGAGTTAAGTGTTCTATGTATGTAATAGGTGCAATAATAAGTATGGATGTTTTGTATGGTGAGTAGGTTGAGTGTTTTGAATATTGGTGGAGTGTGTTGCCTGTAGTGAGAATTTGTTATCATTCTAACTGCAGCCTTTTGTTGGGTAATTAGTGGTCTGAGATGGTTAATTGTTGTTGAGCCCCATGCACAAATTCCATAGGTGAGATAGGGGTAAATAAGAGAGTGATAAAGGACCAGGAGGGCTGACTGTGGAACATAGTACCGTATCTTCGATAGTATGCCTACAGTCTTGGAGATTTTCTTAGAAATTTGTTGTATATGTTTACCTGGAGTTTACCTGGAGAGAGTTTCGGGGGTCAACGCCCCCGCGGCCCGGTCTGTGACCAGGCCTCCTGGTGGATCAGCGCCTGATCAACCAGGCTGTTGCTGCTGGCTGCACGCAAACCAACGTACGAGCCACAGCCCGGCTGATCAGGAACTGACTTTAGGTGCTTGTCCAGTGCCAGCTTGAAGACTGCCAGGGGTCTGTTGGTAATCCCCCTTATGTGTGCTGGGAGGCAGTTGAACAGTCTCGGGCCCCTGACACTTATTGTATGGTCTCTTAACGTGCTAGTGACACCCCTGCTTTTCATTGGGGGGATGGTGCATCGTCTGCCAAGTCTTTTGCTTTCGTAGTGAGTGATTTTCGTGTGCAAGTTCGGTACTAGTCCCTCTAGGATTTTCCAGGTGTATATAATCATGTATCTCTCCCTCCTGCGTTCCAGGGAATACAGGTTTAGAAACCTCAAGCGCTCCCAGTAATTGAGGTGTTTTATCTCTGTTATGCGCGCCGTGAAAGTTCTCTGTACATTTTCTAGGTCGGCAATTTCACCTGCCTTGAAAGGTGCTGTTAGAGTGCAGCAATATTCCAGCCTAGATAGAACAAGTGACCTGAAGAGTGTCATCATGGGCTTGGCCTCCCTAGTTTTGAAGGTTCTCATTATCCATCCTGTCATTTTTCTAGCAGATGCGATTGATACAATGTTATGGTCCTTGAAGGTGAGATCCTCCGACATAATCACTCCCAGGTCTTTGACGTTGGTGTTTCGCTCTATTTTGTGGCCAGAATTTGTTTTGTACTCTGATGAAGATTTAATTTCCTCATGTTTACCATATCTGAGTAATTGAAATTTCTCATCGTTGAACTTCATATTGTTTTCTGCAGCCCACTGAAAGATTTGGTTGATGTCCGCCTGGAGCCTTGCAGTGTCTGCAATGGAAGACACTGTCATGCAGATTCGGGTGTCATCTGCAAAGGAAGACACGGTGCTGTGGCTGACATCCTTGTCTATGTCGGATATGAGGATGAGGAACAAGATGGGAGCTAGTACTGTGCCTTGTGGAACAGAGCTTTTCACCGTAGCTGCCTCGGACTTTACTCTGTTGACGACTACTCTCTGTGTTCTGTTAGTGAGGAAATTATAGATCCATCGACCGACTTTTATGTGTATGAAATTTGAGTCTATTATCGAGGTGGATTCCTAGGAATTTTCCCTCTGTTAGCTTTGTGATAGGTGATCCGTTTATTATGTTAGGAGGTACATCTGTAGCTCTGTTACCAAACTGAATGAAGTAGGTTTTGTCAATGTTTAGTGTAAGTTTGTTAGTCCTCATCCAGGTAGATATTTTCTGTAATTCGGTGTTTACAGTATTGGCTAGCGTGACTGGGCTCGGGTGAGAGAAGACGTATGTAGTGTCATCTGCAAAAAGTGTGGGTTTGAGTAATTGCGAAGCATTTGGTAGGTCATTTATGTATAGGAGAAAGAGAAGAGGGCCAAGGACACTTCCCTGTGGGACACCAACTGTAATTGGTTGAGCGGAAGAGTTTGCCCCATTTGCGTACACATATTGGCTTCTGTTGCTAAGGTATGACTTTAGGTAGTTGAGGGAGTGCCCTCTTATACCATAGTGTGACAATTTTACGTGGAGCAAGTCATGGTCAAGTGTATCAAAAGCTTTACGTAAGTCAATGAAGATCCCCAGTGGGACTTCTTTTTTCTCTATTGCAGTGTATATATGTTCTAGCATGTGTATAATAGCATCATTATTATTTTTATTAGGCCCGAATCCAAATTGGCAGGGGTTGAGAATGTTTTGGGAGATGAGGTAGGAGTAGATTCGTTTATGAATTAATTTTTCGAAGATTTTTGAGAGAGGGTGTAAATTGGATATTGGCCTATAGTTATTCAACTCTGTTTGGTCTCCTCCTTTATGGATCGGGGTGACCCTTGCTATTTTGAGAACTGTAGGGAAGGTGGAGGATTCAATGGATTTGTTAAAGAGTGTTGCAATGATTGGTGATAGTACTTGTGACGCTTTTTTGTATATAAAGGGTGGTAAGGTATTTAAATCTCCTGCCTTGTTTTTTAGTGCGTTGATAATAAGGGAGACTTCGTATGGGTTAGTCGGAGCTAGATTTAGATAGATTTTGCCACCGAAGTGGCTAGTTTATTGTGCACCCCATATCCATCCTGTGGACGGTAGCGCGAGAGCATATGGATACACAAAAGGCCTAGGAACTAGGCCCCAAAGGGTTAACAGGAATACATATGGATTTATATCTACATATCTATAGTTCACTTATCTGTTACAAGCAAATTTAGGAAATTTGCTTAGTATATCTGGTATCTTATTTTCATTAATAAGATATCTTGACATGTCACATAGGTTATTATACTGTCTGTCTCTGTATTCCTCAATAAGTGGACAATTAAGCACATAGTGTTCAAGAGAGTGACCATATGCCTGATCACATAATTTACATTTAGTTTGATCATCATCTGTGTGTCTCCCAAACTGCCAGAAGTACTTGTAACCAAGCCTAAGCCTGGCCACTACAACATCAGTCAGTCTGTTCACATTGCAAGTTGCTCCATAAACATACTTATCTACGTTCATGTTATCATAGTGGGTTATAGATCTACTCAGGCTTCTAACTGCATTCCTATAACAATCATCTTCATTATTTACTTCTCTCCTAATATTATTCCTAATGCTAGACACAGTTATACCAAAGTTATATTCTACGTTCTCCTTCTGGATACTCTTCTTGGCTAACATATCAACTTTATCATGAAGGAGTAATCCAATGTGTGATGGGATCCATAGCAATTGTACATTAATTCCTTTGTCCCTAATTTTTGAGTATCTATACCTGGCTTCCCCAATGAGCATGTTGTTGGAGTCATTATATGAGCCAAGAGCCTTCAATGATGACATAGAATCAGTAATGATGATAGAGTCAAGCTCAGTGTCATAGGTTAGCTTTAGCGCCATTAGGATTGCAAACAATTCAGTTTGCAGTGTAGACGCCCAGTTGTTAATTCTTATGCCTAACTCAACAAATTTATTATCTTTCTTAACTAGGGAGGTGGCAACAAGAGCAGATGCAGCCCTGCCAGAAGACTCCTGTTTAGATCCATCAGTGTATATAACTTGTGATAACTTATTACTACCAGCTAGGCGAAAAATTTCTTCTTGAGCAGTTGCTCTAACAAGAGATTTAAGGAAGGGATTACTAGCAATGAGCTTCTTGGGAGGGACTTGTAGGTATGTGATATTAAATGAACACATCTTCCATGGAGGGGTGAAATGCTCTTGTTGCCTACAGTGATACAGTTCATGCAGGTTATAAAACTTAATGCAATTGCACGTTTTCACAATCCATTTAGATCTGTGTGTATTTACCTCCAGACACTTGGTAAGATTCACTGTGACAGTGTCTGGTTCGTTTCTCAACATTCTAATACCGAGTACAGTGTTAATTTCAACAATCCTATCACTGATTCTAGAAATACCAAGCTCCTTCCTCATGTTAAGAACTTTTGTAGATCTGGGACAGCCAAGAATAGTCCTGAGAGCTTCATTTTGCATTAACTCCAAGGGTCGGAGGGAACTTTCTCTAGCTAATATCAACATGGGAGCAGCATAATCAATTAAGGACCTAACATAGGCTATGTACATCATTCTCACGATTCTCACATTAGCACCATAGTTGGGATTGTAGCCAGCAACAGCTTTGAGAGCATTTAGCCTAGCTTTGCATTTCTTGTTTAGTTGTGGTATAGTGGATTTGTTAAAGGGTACATCTACACCAAGATATCTGTAAGTTTTAACGTAGCTAATGATTTCACCCTGCAAATAGATGGGTGGGGGATGTCGTTTGCTTGTTAATATCTTTGTTTTAGAGGAAGATATTATGAGGCCTAGTCGATTACAAATTGCTTGAACTTCATTAAGAATGGTATTCATCTTCTTATGCCCTGTTGTATGGATCATGATATCATCAGCATAGCTTATAGCTATATGTTTAGGTGAGGCAGGTAGAGCATTTAGGAGAGCATTAATCAGAATATTAAATAGCATGGGACTAAGAACTCCTCCCTGCGGTGTACCTAAAGACATTTCTTTAGAATCACTTCTGAAGCCTTGGTAAAGGACAGAGGATACTCTATTTGACAGGTATCCTATTATCCAGCAGAGTAAGCTACCACCAATATTCATTTTGGCTAGTTCATGTAGTATAACTGTTCTGTTTGCAATATCAAATGCAGATTTTAGATCAAGAAAAGTGGTAAAACTAGTAGAGGTGTGTGCAGTGAGAAAGGTGGAAATACAGTTCTGCACACTTTTACCTTCCATGAACCCATAGAGGTAGGGGGAAAGTTGATGTCTGATTCTGTAGTACAATCTGTTAAGCATCATTCTTTCAAAAGTTTTGCAAAGACAACTAGTTAAGGAGATCGGCCTAAATGTATCAGGCTGTTGGGGCTTAGGGATAGGCACAATGAGACTATTGGTCCAGGAAGTAGGAAGAACGCCCTCAATGTAACTGAGATTATACAGTGCCAACAAAGGGTTATCAGGCACGTGCCTTAGAGTTCTGAGAATATCATAGGTTATACCATCCTCTCCAGGAGCAGTTGATCGACCTTTGGTTAATGCATTATCTAATTCATACTCGGTAAAGAGGCAATCACTCTCATCAATATTTTGGCTCATAAAATTAATCAGTTTCAACATTTCTTCAGAAGTACTCTCTAAATTTTTTCTAATATGAGATGGAAGGCTTTCATGCCTGGATGTTTTGGCCCAGTCATTTATGAGGTCATTTGCTTTTTCAAGAGGAAAGGGATGAGCAACATTGCCAGTCTTTTTCCTGGTTATTTTATTTATACCTTTCCAAGCCAAACTCAAAGGGGTGGACCTATTTAATCCACTAACAAACTGTTCCCATTCCTGTTGCCTAAGTTCTTCCTTTCTATTCCTTGCATTTGTTAGTGCAGCTTGGAACGTTCTGAGCAGGTCTGGGGTTCTACATTCACGGTATGCTTTACCAATCCTCCTAGCTGCATGTGTTAGATTGCGCAGCTGTGGATCATTATAGTATTTACATTGGTTTTTATTGTTATTTATAGTGGAGGGTCTTTGTTTCCTATTCCTGCCCACTTGATCTGTGAGAACACTCTCAATAGTGGTAATTAAATCATCATTAAATTTTTGTGTGCCAGTGGGCTCGTAATTCTTATACCATTGATCCAAGTGGTTAATAAAGTTGTCTCTGTGTTCCGGTTTGAGAATAAGTTTCCTCCTTCTGTATTTAGCTCCTTGATTGCTGGAGATGTGATCAAGATTGACAGTTGTTAGTCTTGGGAAGTGATCAGATAGAAGATCATCAACTATGACAGAGTCATGCATCGTATATGATGTATTAAATCCAAGACACAGATCTAGTATGCCACCATATATGTGAGTAGGCTCAGTAGTGCCCACAATTCGAACATTATCATGCTCATTCAGCAATCTCACTAGTTTAGTTCCATTGGTGTTTGTAATAGACCCACCAATATTCTTATGTCTGGCATTAAAATCTCCAAGAATGATGGTAGGTTCACTATTGATGCGATCTGGTAAAGCATCAGGTCGAAGCTGGTTCGCTGGGGCATAGAGATTAAAAATGTTTATGGAAAAATCGCCTGCAAATACTTTGACACCATGATACTGCATGTTAACTCGACTCTGCAAGGAAAGGAGTGAATGTGGCAAGCTCTTTCTGACATACATCACACAACAGTTGGTTGACCTTAGGTTATAAGCTGCATATCCAGGCAAGTTTGGTGGAGGTGCTCCATCTTTCAATCTACATTCCTGCAAACAGATGACATCAATATTCTTGGTTGCACTAATATGATGTAAGTCAGGCAACCGCTTCCTGATGGAAGCAATGTTCCATGAAAAGATTTGTAATGTATCCATTGTAGTGAGTTATTACAATCTCTTGCTCATAAGATGGTAAAACTATTATGCTTTGACTGCAGTGTGCAGACACTTAAGAGCAAATAGCATAGTTTGTACGTCTTTATCTTCAGAACCTTTATTTTTAAGCATTTTTCGGCATTTTGGCAGCCAGTTATAAGGCAATTTTTGAAGGCAAGAGTTATGGGCTTCTTTCTCACAAATTGCTGGAAGCTGAACGGAGATTGCTGCACTTTTGACATCATCACCATGCTCAAGAGCATCATCCTGATTACATATATTTATTAAACTTGTCAGGATCTGTTCAAGATGCTCAATTTTTTTTCTGGAAATTTGTTATAATATGAGGAAGGTCAGGCAAATCCAATGCCTCTCCGGAGGATGGCACTTCTGGGTTAGTGCTTCCTTTAACACCTATCACCTTAACAGGTACCATGGTTACATTAGTGTTCTCTGTTTCATCATTCATTGCAGGTAGGTCCTGTGCATCTGACTCATCTCCAATTTCCAGGGAGGTTACCTGTGTGGTGTCCGTCTGACTGTTGTAGTTGTGTGTATTGGGAGAAATGACAAACTCATCCCCATATTCAGGTGTAGCCATAGGTATCTGTAGTGGCAGACCAGTAGTTCCATATGTGCTAGCAGGGATGGCTAGCTCCTCCACAGCTGGTGTGTGTGATGGCATTCTGGTATCACCAGAATTGTTTGCAGTGAGGTGGGGTTCTTGCACACTTTGCAGAGGTTCAGTCTCAGATCTGGCTGTGGTAGACTGGATGGCCCCATCCTCAGTTACCATTAAAGGACTGTTATCAGGTTTACCTCGGAGGTTGTTTGGGTTCTGACTGCAGTCCTTGTGGGAAACTGTAACCCCAACTTCTTTACAGTTAATACATTTAAATTTTTGGCTGTCAGGGCCTACTGTGCATTCTCTAGTGGAATGTTTCCCAGCACACTTACCACACCAAGAATGTAGTATTCCACAGTCTACTGCAACATGGCCATAGTGCTGGCATTTGTAACACCTACGTTTAGGGGGTAGGTACACTTCGATGTTTAGGAAACGTAAACCATGCACCCAGATATTCCGGGGGAGGGGCACAGGACCCACCCAACTGGCAATAATTTGGGATTTTCCTTTAAGTCTTTTAGGCTTGATGATATGCTCACTTAGAGTCAGATGGGATGGGTCCATGCAGAGAGGGTATCCAAAGATTATGATACTGACCCATTTTTTAAAGTGGTGAGTGTCTGATTGAGGTCGGAGCAGCTTAATATCCCCATAAGGTGTACTAAGTAGATCATTGATCAGCTCTTCATTCTGTTCCACAAACACAAAGTTGTGTGTGTTTTTCCTAAATTGGATCCTTGAGTTAGGATGCTTGTTTACAGCTTCCATTAGCCATGCACACTTAGCAGGCAGCGGGGTGTTGTCAGGGAAGTTCAGCTTAACACATTCTTCCTTTGAAGAAAGACTTCTTGCAGCCTCTGTGCACCAAGGACGTTTAGTATCACATTGTGTACGAGTCAAGTGAGTCTGACTACGTCGACGCTCTAGCCCTTTCTCACTTTTTCTCTTTTGTTTACTTTTAAAGGTCTGGAAGCTATCATCATTTCCATCACCTGCAGAAATAGGTTCCTCTATGACAGTTGCCATGTTTGCCAGTGATGATATCTGGTGTTCCCTTATAGCTTATGCAAGAGCAAATATTCACTACAAAGTCAGAAGTCCAAGTTCAATGAACACCTCCAACCATACTCAACCCAGACCACCACCACTCAATACAACACACACCCCACCAAAAACACACTCAGAGACCTCTTGTATGTGTGTTAATAATATGGTACATATAATGATATAATGGATGGTACAGGCGAGGTCTTACACCATATCACAAATTACAAAGATGAACAGAGAGAGAGAGAGAGAGAGAGAGAGAGAGAGAGAGAGAGAGAGAGAGAAAGTAGGTAATATTGAGCATAAAATTAGAATTCTGACATACATCACATTAAACATGAGGTTCAAATGATAACTTTCACTTGAGATAGTTCAGGCTACTGCCACCTAATGTACCTCACTGAAATAATAATATAGCAGACATCACAATGAATGCTGAAGACAACCTCTTATCCCAACCATAGATTGTAAACAGAATTACTAAAAAAAAAAAAAAAAAAAAAACTAGGTGATGTTACAATGACAATGAGATAAATCACTCTGGTTGACTTCCTTGGTCCATCCTGGGTAACTCACACGTTACTATGTTATACATGTATGCAAGCATAAGTGTGCAGCTGTAGATAGATGAACCAGTACCTAAACAATCTCACTTACACACGCATTACTATGTATGACAAGTGTTACCAAGTACACCAAGTGTACACTTTATCACTTAGAATACACTTTTGTTGATGTAAATATAGGTGAGAGTGGTACACCGCTGGTCTTAATAAACACACTCAACTTCTCAAGGTCACACACTAGGCCCAGCTTCTGGAGTTACCAGCGTTTTAATGTGTTTATTATGTGTCAGTGCGTGTCTGCAGTCATTAAATTGGTGTATCAGAAGTTAAACACTACAATCCAGTTGATCAAATAGTCTAAAACAATTTACACAATGTATAACTAGAAGTATAATGATTGCAAATTGTTACTATTACAATTTTAACTAGGCGCTAGACCCACTAGATGAGATGGCAAGGAACATAGATGTTAACAGGCTGACTCTTGCTTAACACAGTTGAAAGGTAACCGAATTACTCAAGTAAGAAAGTATTCATGAAACTGAACATTATGCAGCAGTAAGCTTGTTCACAGTAAAAATACAAAGCATAAGTTACACACTCACACCACAGATGAACACTGCAATTTGAAATATTACTGGGAATTTAGCAGTAAAGTTTCAGTCTGAACGAGAAAATGTATTAGAAAACACAGCAATGACACTAGGACAAGCAACTTAATTATGTAACCGTATTTAATAGTTCAGTTACACTGAGCAGAGCATGTATTACACTGATTTATCAAATGTAAGGAGTCACTACACTGAAGTACACTCTGAGCCTTTTAAAGTCTTAATACAGGCTTACAAATGACAATTAACTGTTGGGGAAAGCAGCACTTAACACTTCTAGCACACGTATGACAGATGAATGTTCACTGTGTACAAGCCAATCACCACAAGCTTACTATGTTTATAAGTGAACCTCTGGCATGTCCCACTCAAAATGTCAGCACTGCAATGCTCGTCAAATTGTTCTCAAGCCACTACAGGAAACACTGGTATGCCAGCAACACTGCAGAACGTATACAGACATGCTGGGCCCTAGGACAGCTATTACTGCAGGCTGCCTTAGCTTGTTCTGGCTAGCTTTTAGTGCTGCCCTCAAGCTTGCTTGACTGTGCTCACCAAGCCCGCGCCAACCACCCGGACACCTGCTTGCAGCAGGCAGGCAGGCAGGCACACAGGAGACACTCGCAATACACAAATAACCCGCACATAAAAGAGAGAAGCTTACGACGACGTTTCGGTCCGACTTGGACCATTGACAAAGTCAATGGTGTATCGTTCCAGTCACGGTATTGTGCCTTTTTGTTATTTTTAGACACTCGCAAGATGAGCGGAGTGCGGCACAGAGGACAAGGGCACTCAAGCACCCATGTGGTCTGGCAAAAAAACCGCCTCTAGACCACAAGCAAATAGAGGCGAACGGCTGAGTTCCAAATCGAGGAAGGAGAAGGGACAAGGAAAGGATATTCACCTCGCTAGACACAGGCAATATGGGTGTAGTGGCCTGCAGGTCGCAGTGCAATTTTCAAGGTCATTCACTGGGCCCACAGTCGTCTCGAGAGTTACCAACCCTGTACTACTTGTTAACTCCAAACCTGCAGCACTTAACACATCTAGCACACGTGTCTTGGAATGACACAAATTTTCACTACATAAGAACTAGTTCTCACAACACCGAAGGTACGGCCGGAACACTGTAGAACGTTCACAAAGGCATTCTGGGATTCAGAACAGATGTAGTCTTGGCCTTCACTGGCTGGCTTGGAGCGCTGTTTGGCCTGGATCAGCTAAACTCGCCCTTATCCCATATGTAGATAATGGCGACGAGTTAAGGGATACCGGTGAATAGGAAAGTCGAGGAAGGGACATTCACCTCTCTAGACACACGCAGTATGGGTGTAAGTGGCATGCGGGTCTTATAGTGCCATTTTCAAGGTCACCCAGCAGGCCAGACATTCCTCACTCATTTTAAGCCTACGTAGGTACTGATGGTAGTCGGAGCTAGGAACAGTGTGTTCGGGTAGTTGCCAGTGAGGTAGTCATTTGGTGGGGTATCTGAGCTAGGGATATTATTGGCAAGGTTTTGACCTATAGTGGAGAAGAAATCATTGAGTCTGTTTGCTGTTTCTGTTGGTGGGAGTTGGGGTTCATCTGATTTTGCTAATTTTATTTCGCTATGTCGTGATATCTTTTTTGTTCCCAGAATTTCTGATAGGGTCTTCCAGGTCTTTTTTATATCACCTCGTAAGTTGGATAATCTGTTCTCATAATACAATTTTTTTGCCCTTCTTATCAGGCTGGTTAGGATTGACGAGTAACGTTTTATTTGATCTCTGGTTATGTGACCCATTCTGTACTGTTTTTCATATCGGTGTTTTGTATTTATGGATTTGAGAATGCTGGGTGTTAGCCAGGGACTGTTCAGTCTCTTAGCTGTCATGTGTTTAGTTTTTTTAGGGCAGTGCTTGTTATAAAGGTATTGGGTCTTTTTTAGAAAATTATTAATACATTCGTCAATATCTGTATAGATTTCTAGCTCAGTGTGCCAGTCAATGTTTGTTACTGCTGTTGTGAAGTTATTAAGGGCTGCCTCATTGTGAAGTCTGAAGGTGACTTTAGTAGTGTCTTGGGGTATTTTACCAAGAGTTGTTATGAGGAAAGTAGGGTAGTGGTCTGTGGTATTATCTGTAATTATTCCTGATTTTAAAGGGGATATGGTGTTGGTCCAGATGTGGTCAAGTAGGGAAACACTAGTCTCTGTAACTCTTGTAGGTTTTGTTACTGTTGGTAGCAACATGCAGTTACTCATTGTGTTTGTGAATTCAGTAACGTGTGGGTCCTGGTCTTGCAGGAGATTTATATTGAAGTCACCTGAGAGTAGTAAGTGATCTTTGTTCATGCGTGCATCAGTTATCATACTTCCTAGGTTTTGATTAAATTGGCTAATGTTTGATTGTGGAACTCTGTAGATGTTTATCACTTAGTTTAATATGTTTATTATGCACCCCATACCCATCCTGTGGGCGGTAGTCAAAAGATTACAGAGGTACATAATGGGTCCAGGGACTGGGCCTCAAAGCTTTGATAGCTGAGCAAGTTACAGAGGTAATGAATTCACAATTTACAAAGGTAATGAACTCCAGGTAAGTCTAGTCACAATCATGACAAGTTACAAAGGTATTTACAGATTACAGAGGTACACAATGGGTCCAGGGACCGGGCTCCAAAGTTTTGATGGCTGAACTAGGTACAAGGTAATGAACTCACAAGTTACAAAGGTAATGAATACTGTAAGAATGGTTACTTACGTTTGTACATGGCTGCAATCATGAAAATTTTTTAGAGTAATGAGCAATTCACACTTCCACACCCGGTCACAACTGTAGTGAGTTATTGGTGCAAATGTTGATTGCTGAGTCTCTCTCTCACACACACACACACACACACACATACAAATTCATACACACACACATAATCACACACACACACACACACACACACACACACACACACACACACATACACAAACTCATACACACACACGCACACACACTCATACACACACACACACACTCATACACACACACACACTCATACTCACACACACACACACACACACACACTCAACAGGCCTAGTGTCTAATCGACATGTGCCTAGGACTAAATGGTAACTAACTCACACACTCATACACATACACACAAACACACACACACACACACACTGTTGCGGCCCCTGCCAAACTAGCGGTTAAATAGTTAACCTGCCGGCCGGCAGTACCACTGGGTACGTCGTCAAACCCAATGTGGGGGCTGCTGAGCCGGCCTTAGAGCAGTAAGAGCCTGAGTGCCTCACGGTACACACCTAAGCAGTAGGTACCTGACCACCGAAGGGTACACGTCTACTGGCTTTAGTAACAGTATGTACCAGAGCGCCTCGCTGTACACACCTAAGCAGTAGGTACCTGACCACCGAAGGGTACACGTCTACTGGCTTTAGTAACAGTATGTACCAGAGCGCCTCGCTGTACACACCTAAGCAGTAGGTACCTGACCACCGAAGGGTACACGTCTACTGGCTTTAGAAATATTATGTACCTGAGCGCCTCGCTATACACACCTAATCAGTAGGTACCTGACCACCGAAGGGTACACGTCTACTGGCTTCAACATTAAGTACCTGAACTCCTCAGGGTACACGTCTATGCAGTAGGTACCTGACCACCGAATCGTACCTATCTACTGGCGTTAGAAGAACCGCTCACCGCAGCTCACTGAGTCTGTTGGCCTCAGTTACTTGACGGCCGCATTCAGTGAGCTTGCAGCATGGTGTTCGGCTAGCGGTGTGTCAACCGCCTTTGGAGAGGATTTACTGGACTACCGGTGATGTCTGTGGACTCACCGTCTACGTTGATCAACTGTGGGCCGGAGTCGTCAGATGCTGTTTAGTGGGACATTACATGAAGAAAAGGTTGGAGTGTTACACTGAACTGGGCCAGGACCGTAGTGTGACACTGAGGGACGTACGATGGAGTGGAACACTGAGATATGCACAGGACCGTAGTGGAACACTGAGATGAAAAGGGTGTCGTGGGACACTGAAGATGGCCTGGTTGTAGTGTACACTGAACAGTGTCGTGTGACTGACTTCGTGTCGTGAGAGGCAGTTGATTGTAATTTATTATTATAAAAATGTTATTTATAATTTATTGTTTTAGCATAGATATATATATATATAGTGACAGTAGTGTCAAAAGAGTTGTACCCTGTGTAGGGTTATGAATTATTTATTATTTTAGTAATGCTAATTATAATTTATTATAGTAACATGTACATATTATTATTATATCATAGTTCAAACACCTCTAGACCAAAGATAGTTGATTAAAGATTAATTTATTAATGTGTGTATTTATGTATCCCGAACTCTTTATTACAAAAGAAGTAAATCGTACCATCTTCTTTTAAAAATTACTTTTTTTGTAATATATGGGGGCCTGTCCGGGATGATAATGATTATCTAGAATGATTTCTGGATGGTCATATCCGGGATGACGGTTCGGGATACATATTACATTGATCTTTGTGTGTCGGTCCTTTTGTGGTGGGGGTGTTGCGGCCCCTGCCAAACTAGCGGTTAAATAGTTAACCTGCCGGCCGGCAGTACCACTGGGTACGTCGTCAAACCCAATGTGGGGGCTGCTGAGCCGGCCTTAGAGCAGTAAGAGCCTGAGTGCCTCACGGTACACACCTAAGCAGTAGGTACCTGACCACCGAAGGGTACACGTCTACTGGCTTTAGTAACAGTATGTACCAGAGCGCCTCGCTGTACACACCTAAGCAGTAGGTACCTGACCACCGAAGGGTACACGTCTACTGGCTTTAGTAACAGTATGTACCAGAGCGCCTCGCTGTACACACCTAAGCAGTAGGTACCTGACCACCGAAGGGTACACGTCTACTGGCTTTAGAAATATTATGTACCTGAGCGCCTCGCTATACACACCTAATCAGTAGGTACCTGACCACCGAAGGGTACACGTCTACTGGCTTCAACATTAAGTACCTGAACTCCTCAGGGTACACGTCTATGCAGTAGGTACCTGACCACCGAATCGTACCTATCTACTGGCGTTAGAAGAACCGCTCACCGCAGCTCACTGAGTCTGTTGGCCTCAGTTACTTGACGGCCGCATTCAGTGAGCTTGCAGCATGGTGTTCGGCTAGCGGTGTGTCAACCGCCTTTGGAGAGGATTTACTGGACTACCGGTGATGTCTGTGGACTCACCGTCTACGTTGATCAACTGTGGGCCGGAGTCGTCAGATGCTGTTTAGTGGGACATTACATGAAGAAAAGGTTGGAGTGTTACACTGAACTGGGCCAGGACCGTAGTGTGACACTGAGGGACGTACGATGGAGTGGAACACTGAGATATGCACAGGACCGTAGTGGAACACTGAGATGAAAAGGGTGTCGTGGGACACTGAAGATGGCCTGGTTGTAGTGTACACTGAACAGTGTCGTGTGACTGACTTCGTGTCGTGAGAGGCAGTTGATTGTAATTTATTATTATAAAAATGTTATTTATAATTTATTGTTTTAGCATAGAGATATATATATATATAGTGACAGTAGTGTCAAGAGTTGTACCCTGTGTAGGGTTATGAATTATTTATTATTTTAGTAATGCTAATTATAATTTATTATAGTAACATGTACATATTATTATTATATCATAGTTCAAACACCTCTAGACCAAAGATAGTTGATTAAAGATTAATTTATTAATGTGTGTATTTATGTATCCCGAACTCTTTATTACAAAAGAAGTAAATCGTACCATCTTCTTTTAAAAATTACTTTTTTTGTAATACACACACACACACACACACACACACACACACACACACATGCACATATGTGGTAATGCTTTATTTACAGCTAGCAAAGTCAGGGTATTTCTCCAGAATGGTCTGTAATATACCACTGTGGATAAAATACTTAGCCATTTCTTGAACACTTCTGAGTGAGTTGTTTCTAAATTCATTAATTTTATCACACTCCAGTACATAATGACGCAGGGTGTGACAATAGTCCATCTGGCAAAGTTTACATTTCGTTTGGTCTACATCTGGTGGTGGTGATTTAACCTGCCGTTTATCACTGTGAGAGGCTTTTGTAGGTATTTGGATTTGAATTTAGCTATTATATATTCCCCATTGTATATAGTAGTATGTTATTGATGTCAGCTGGGACTGTATACCTTGTACATGTACTTGTAGTAATAAAGATATTATTATTATTATTATTATTATTATTATTATTATAAATTAGGGACTAGGGGGCGGGGGGAGGGCGGCCATGAACCCATGGCAGGAGAGTTGTAAAAGTCATGTGTCATGGATCAAGCCAGACTCGTTCCCTGACTTATTTACCATTGTGTTATTGTGATACCATGAGTCAGTTACTTATGTTAAATATTGTACCCAAACAAACCTACATTGCCCCTCACCCACAAACTCCCCATCCATCCCCACCCACAATCTCCCCACCCATCCCTCAACCACAATCTCCCCATCCATCCCCACCCACAATCTCTCCATCCATCCCCACCCACAATCTCCCCATCCATCCCTCACCCACAAACTCCCCATCCATCCCTCACCCACAAACTCCCCATCCATCCCCACGTACAATCTCCCCATACGTCCCCTCCTGGAGTTTACCTGGAGAGAGTTCCGGGGGTCAACGCCCCCGCGGCCCGGTCTGTGACCAGGCCTCCTGGTCCTCCTGGTGGATCAGAGCCTGATCAACCAGGCTGTTGCTGCTGGCTGCACGCAAACCAACGTACGAGCCACAGCCCGGCTGATCCGGAACTGACTTTAGGTGCTTGTCCAGTGCCAGCTTGAAGACTGCCAGGGGTCTGTTGGTAATCCCCCTTATGTGTGCTGGGAGGCAGTTGAACAGTCTCGGGCCCCTGACACTTATTGTATGGTCTCTTAACGTGCTAGTGACACCCCTGCTTTTCATTGGGGGGATGGTGCATCGTCTGCCAAGTCTTTTGCTTTCGTAGTGAGTGATTTTCGTGTGCAAGTTCGGTACTAGTCCCTCTAGGATTTTCCAGGTGTACATAATCATGTATCTCTCCCTCCTGCGTTCCAGGGAATACAGGTTTAGGAACCTCAAGCGCTCCCAATAATTGAGGTGTTTTATCTCCGTTATGCGCGCCGTGAAAGTTCTCTGTACATTTTCTAGGTCGGCAATTTTACCTGCCTTGAAAGGTGCTGTTAGTGTGCAGCAATATTCCAGCCTAGATAGAACAAGTGACCTGAAGAGTGTCATCATGGGCTTGGCCTCCCTAGTTTTGAAGGTTCTCATTATCCATCCTGTCATTTTTCCCTCACCCACAATCTCCCCATCCATCCCCTACCCACAATCTCCCCATACATCCCCTCACCCACAATCTCCCCATACATCCCCTCACCCACAATCTCCCCATACATCCCCCACCCACAATCTCCCCATACATCCCCTCACCCATAATCTCCCCATTCATCCCCCACCCACAATCTCCCCATACATCCCATCACCCACAATCTCCCCATACATCCCCACCCCCACAATCTCCCCATACATCCCCCACCCACAATCTCCCCATACATCCCCTCACCCACAATTTCCCCATACATCCCCTCACCCACAATCTCCCCATACATCCCCCACCCACAATCTCCCCATACATCCCCTCACCCACAATCTCCCCATACATCCCTCACCCACAATCTCCCCATACATCCCATCACCCACAATCTCCCCATACATTCCCCCCACAAACTCCCCATCCATCCCCACCTACTATCTCCCCATACATCCCCCACCCACAATCTCCCCATACATCCCCTCACCCACAATCTCCCCATACATCCCATCACCCACAATCTCCCCATACATCCCCTCCCCCACAATCTCCCCATCCATCCTCCCCCACAATCTCTCCATCCGTCCTCACCCACAATCTCACCATACATCCCCTCCCCCACAATCTCCCCATACATCCCCCACCCACAATCTCCCCATACATCCCCCACCCACAATCTCCCCATACATCCCCTCCCCCACAATCTCCCCATACATCCCCCACCCACAATCTCCCCATACATCCCCTCACCCACAATTTCCCCATACATCCCCTCACCCACAATCTCCCCATACATCCCCCACCCACAATCTCCCCATACATCCCCTCACCCACAATCTCCCCATACATCCCTCACCCACAATCTCCCCATACATCCCATCACCCACAATCTCCCCATACATCCCCTCCCCCACAATCTCCCCATACATCCCCCACCCACAATCTCCCCATACATCCCCCACCCACAATCTCCCCATACATCCCCCACCCACAATCTCCCCATACATCCCATCACCCACAATCTCCCCATACATCCCCTCCCCCACAATCTCCCCATCCATCCTCCCCCACAATCTCTCCATCCGTCCTCACCCACAATCTCACCATACATCCCCTCCCCCACAATCTCCCCATACATCCCCCACCCACAATCTCCCCATACAATAAGTGTCAGGGGCCCGAGACTGTTCAACTGCCTCCCAGCATACATAAGGGGGATTACCAACAGACCCCTGGCAGTCTTCAAGCTGGCACTGGACAAGCACCTAAAGTCGGTTACTGACCAGCCGGGCTGTGGCTCGTACGTTGGTTTGCGTGCAGCCAGCAGCAACAGCCTGGTTGATCAGGCTCTGATCCACCAGGAGGCCTGGTCACAGACCGGGCCGCCGGGGCGTTGACCCCCGGAACTCTCTCCAGGTAAACTCCAGGTAATACATCCCATCACCCACAATCTCCCCATACATCCCCTACCCCACAATCTCCCCATACATCCCCCACCCACAATCTCCCCATACATTCCCCACCCACAATCTCCCCATACATCCTATCACCCACAATCTCCCCATACATCCCCTCACCCACAATCTCCCCATACATCCTATCACCCACAATCTCTCCATACATCCCCTCACCCACAATCTCCCCATACATCCTATCACCCACAATCTCCCCATACATCCCCTCACCCACAATCTCCCCATACATCCTATCACCCACAATCTCCCCATACATCCCATCACCCACAATCTCCCCATACATCCCCTCACCCACAATCTCCCCATACATCCTCACCCACAATCCCCCCACCAACACCCCATCAATGCCCCACCACCAACAATGGTTGACAAACCCGCCAACAGATGGCACCAGCGATATAACAAACCACAACAAACAGTGTCAGCAAGTGGCAGTGGTGCCCTCACATTACTGTGTTTGCTGGCCCTGTTGGTGCCATAATGGCTGCCCTGTGTGCCCCACCCCGCCCCCACCCCCCCACCATCACCCCCACACAGGCAGGTAAGCAGCAGCACAACACTATAATAACACTGTAGCCAGGGACGTCTTGCTGATGGCGCTTCTAACACTCCTTATAGTGGCTCCATGGTGAGCTGCAGCTCCTGGCCCTCTATGGTGAGCTGCAGCTCCTGGCCCTCTGGTGTTGCACTGCAGAGAACTAATTTGCTTTAATACTTCTGTTCTTATGTATAGCAGGTGTTGTTAGCTTGAGTATTGTGTTAACTCGTGAGTCTAACATGTTGAAACTGAGGAATTTGGGGGAGATATTAATTCAGATTTACTGACCCCGAAGGATTAACCAACCAAGATAAATAAGATAAGATTTTGTTCGGATTTTTATCCCTGGAGGGTTAGCCACCCAGGATAACCCAAGCAAGAGAGTGCGTCATCAAGGGACTGTTTGTTTTATTTCCATTGGGGTCCTCAGTCTTGTCCCCCAAGATGCCACCTACACCCTTCGATTAACACCCAGGTACCTACTTGCTTGCTAGGTGAACTGGACAACAGGTGTAAGGAAATGCGTCCAGTGTTTCCACCCATGCAGGGGATCGAACATGGACCCTCAGCATGTGAAGTGAGAGCTCTGCTCTAGCTTCACATGCTGAGGGTCTGGGTTCTGTTTATCACTTGGTTATAATTATAATAAAAACAAACCAAGATAATCCAAGAATGTTACACATACCCGCTGCCAGGAGGCAGCTCAGATGAGAACTCACACACATGCGAGCTTTTAAATGTCTGCACAAAATTCACCTTAAACCAGCAAATAATAGAGCCTACCAGATTGGAGAATACACTAGACCTCATCTTCACTAACAATGATGATCTGATACGAAATGTCACCATATCAAAAACAATATACTCAGATCACAACATAATTGAGGTTCAGACACGTATGCGTGGAGCCCCAGACCGACATAATGAGACTAGTCACGAGGGAGCATTCACCAAATTCAACTTCAATAACAAAAACATAAAGTGGGACCAAGTAAACCAAGTCCTAACCGATATAAGCTGGGAAGATATACTAAGCAACACAGACCCCAACTTATGCCTAGAACAGATTAACTTGGTGGCACTTGATGTATGCACAAGGCTTATTCCCTTAAGAAAAAGGAGGAGTAGATGTAAAATAGAAAGAGACAGGCGCTCCCTTTACAGGCGACAGAAAAGAATAAAAGAGCGGCTAAAAGAGGCTAATATATCTGCAATGCATAGGGAGACACTGGTCAGAGAAATAGCAAACATCGAACTTAAGCTAAAGGAATCTTATAGGAGTCAGGAATCGCAGGAAGAACTAAAAGCCATAAATGAAATCGAAAGAAACCCAAAGTATTTCTTTTCTTAAGCCAAATCAGTGTCGAGAACAACATCCATTATAGGGCCCCTACTTAAACAAGATGGGTCCTACACAGATGACAGCAAGGAAATGAGTTAGGTACTCAGGCCCCAGTATGACTCAGTTTTTAGAAAGCCACTAACCAGACTGAGTCAAAGATCTAAATGAATTTTTATGAGAGAGCCACAGAATTTGGTAAACACAAGCCTACCTGACATTATCCTGATGCCAAATGACTTTGAACAGGTGATAAATGACATGCCCATGCATTCTGCCCCAGGGCCAGACTCGTGGAACTTCGTTTTCATCAAGAACTGCAAGAAACCCCTATCACGTGCTTTTAACATCCTATGGAGAGGGAGCATGAACACGGGGGTCGTCCCACAGTTACTAAAAACAACAGACACAGCCCCACTCCACAAAGGGGGCAGTAACGCAATAGCAAAAAACTACAGACTGATAGCGCTAACATCCCATATCATAAAAATCTTTGAGAGTGCCCTAAGAAGCAAGATTGCCACCCATCTAGATACCCATCAGTTACACAACCTAGGACAGCAAGAGTTTAGAGCAGGCCGTTCCTGTCTGTCCCAACTACCGGATCACTATGACAAGGTCCTGGATGCACTAGAAGACAAAAAGAATGCAGATGTAATATACACAGACTTTGCAAAAGCCTTTGACAAGTGTGACCATGATGTAATATTGCACAAAATACGTGTTAAAGGAATAACAGGAAAAGTTTGGTATATGGATCTATAATTTCCTGACAAATAGAATGCAAAGAGTAGTAGTCAACAGAGTAAAGTCTGAGACAGCTACGGTGAAAAGCTCTGTTTCACAAGGCACAGTACTCGCTCCCATCTTGTTCCTCATCCTCATATCAGACATAGACAGGGATATAAGCCACAGTGCTGTGTCTTTCTTTGCAGATGACACCCGAATCTGCATGACAGTGTCGTCTATTGAAGACACTGTCATGCAGATTCTTTAAATGGGCTACAGAAAACAATATGAAGTTTAATGATGAGAAATTTCAATTACTCCGATATGGTAAACGTGAGGAAATTGAAACTTCATAAGAATATAAAAGAAATTCCAACCACACAATAGAGCGAAAAACTAACGTCAAAGACCTGAGAGTGATCATGTCGGAGGATCTCGCCTTAAGGACCATTATGTTGTATCAATCACATCTGCTAGAAAAATGACAGAATGGATAATAAGAACCTTCAAAACTAGGGATGCCAAGCCCATGATGACACTCTTCAGGTCACTTGTTCTATCTAGGCTGGAATATTGCTGCACACTAACAGCACCCTTCAAGGCAGGTGAAATTGCTGACCTAGAAAATGCACAGAGAACCTTCACGGCGCGCGTAACGGAGATTAAACACCTCAATTACTGGGAACACTTGAAGTTCCTGAACCTGTACTCCCTGGAATGCAGGCTGGAGAGATACGTGATTATATACACCTGGAAAATCCTAGATGGACTAGTACCAAACTTGCGCTCGATAATCACTGCCTACGAAAGCGAAAGACTCGGCAGACAGTGCAACATCCCCCCAATGAAAAGCAGGGATGTCACTAGCACATTAAGAGACAATACAATAAGTGTCAGGGGCCCAAGACTGTTCAACTGCCTCCCAGCATACATAAGGGGGATTACCAATAGACCCCTGGCAGTCTTCAAGCAGGCACTGGACAGGCACCTAAAGTCGGTACCTGACCAGCCGGGCTGTAGTTCGTATGTTGGAGTGCGTGCAGCCAGCAGTAACAGCCTGGTTGATCAGGCACTGATCCACCATGAGGCCTGGTCACAGACCAGGCCGCTGGGGCGTTGACCCCCTGAACTCTCTCCAGGTAAACTCCAGGTAGTTGAGAGGCAACATTATTATGAGCAAGGCAACCTGTCACAGTGAACATACAGCACCAGGGATATGAGAGGCAATCAGGTTTGATACAAGGAAGTGAAGGACAAGTTCAATAATTCTTCAGATTAGAAGCCCCTTCCTTCAGTTGTCTGAGAGGGACTTTCATGCAACTGTCATGTAAATGGTTTAGAAAACCAAGAAGTTGATACACTTGTGTAATGTTTGGGTATCTTTATTGAGGAAATGTTTTACAAGCCAGTGGCTTCTTCCATCCAATATAGAGATGAATGGTGGAAAGTGAAGAGTTTGAGGTAATCAGTCCCACAGTCTGGAGTTGATGTGTTTGGTCCATCAATCTTGAGAAAAATACTTTTCTCAAGATTGATGGACTGAACATAGACTCCAGGCACAAGGACTGATTACCTCAAACTCCTCCTTATTTACCACCCTTCTTGTGTGTATTGGACAGAAGAAGCCACTGGCTGGCAAAACATTTCCTCAAAGATTCCCAGATGTTGCAAAAGTGTATCATTGTTCTTCATGCAACTGATCTGCCCTCAGCAGCATCCTCCAGCATCTCTCCAGACTTTTACACCTTTGTGATGGACTTGAATTAAACCATCAAGGAACAGAGGATTCCTCACATGGATAATTCTGAAGCATTAACTTGAATAAAAGGGCACAATACTGTGACTGGTACAATACTGTGACTGGTACAATACTGTGACTGGTACAGTACTGTGACTGGGACAGTACTGTGACTAGTACAATACTATGGCTGGTACAGTACTGTGACTGATACAGTACTGTGACTGGGACAGTACTGTGACTAGTACAATACTGTGACTGGTACAGTACTGTGACTGGGACAGTACTGTGACTAGTACAATACTGTGACTAGTACAATACTGTGACTGGTACAGTACTGTGACTGGTACAGTACTGTGACTAGTACAATACTGTGACTGGTACAGTACTGTGACTGGTACAGTACTGTTTCTGGTACAGTACTGTGACCAGTACAGTACTGTGACTGGTACAGTACTGTGGCTAGTACAATACTGTGACTGGTACAGTACTGTGACTGGGACAGTACTGTGACTAGTACAATACTATGGCTGGTACAGTACTGTGACTGGTACAGTACTGTGACTGGGACAGTACTATGACTAGTACAATACTGTGACTGGTACAGTACTGTGACTGGTACAGTACTGTGACTGGTACAATACTGTGACTGGTACAATACTGTGACTGGTACAGTACTGTGACTGGTACAGTACTGTGACTGGTACAGTACTGTGACTGGTACAGTACTGTGACTGGTACAGTACTGTGACTGGTACAGTACTGTGACTGGTACAGTACTGTGACTGGTACAGTACTGTGACTGGTACAATACTGTGACTGGTACAGTACTGTGACTGGTACAATACTGTGACTGGTACAATACTGTGACTGGTACAATACTGTGACTGGTACAGTACTGTGGTACAGTACTGTGACTGGTACAATACTGTGACTGGTACAATACTGTGACTGGTACAGTACTGTGACTGGTACAATACTGTGACTGGTACAATACTGTGACTGGTACAATACTGTGACTGGTACAGTACTGTGACTGGTACAGTACTGTGACTGGTACAGTACTGTGACTGGTACAGTACTGTGACTGGTACAGTACTGTGACTGGTACAGTACTGTGACTGGTACAGTACTGTGACTGGTACAGTACTGTGACTGGTACAGTACTGTGACTGGTACAGTACTGTGACTGGTGTCACGCCCCTTGTGCAGATATCCCAGAACTAGCTACAAGCAGTATTAAAACAGAGAAGTGTTTCTGGGTATGCCCAAATGAGGAAAATCTGTGGACTAAAATCACAAGGGTATTAAAAGAGGACAACATCAAAGCTGCTTTCATAGAAAACCTGGAAGCTTTCTACAACAGATGGGAACATAAAAAGTCTGGGCTGAATGGTACTGCCCTTGATACTGGCCATGTAGTCAGAAACTGTAAGGCTGGAGATGAAGTCCTGGTAGTCAGTAAATGTGGGGCTGATAGTGCTGTCCTGGGAGACAGTAATGGTGAAGCTGGAGGTGCTGTCCTGGGAGACAGAAATGGTGAAGCTGGAGATACTGTCCTGGGAGACAGTAATGGTGAAGCTGGAGGTGCTGTCCTGGGAGACAGAAATGGTGAAGCTGGAGATACTGTCCTGGGAGACAGTAATGGTGAAGCTGGAGATTTTGTCCAGGTAGTCGGGAATTATACGCAGGAAGGAATACATATAAATGACCTCATAGGGGACAGGAGCCATAGTAGGGAAACAAGTGTAGTCAAAGATAAGATAAAACCAATATTGCAAACTAGAAATACAGCAGGAAATAGCAAACAAGAGGACTCCAATAGCAATAGTGAGGATAAATTACCAAAAACAACTGGTGGGAGCTCCATTGTTGGTGCTAGGGAGGATAGAAGTAAGACAGGGAAACATGCACCAACAGGGAATACAGTCACAGAAACCCAAGGCAAGCGGAAACCAAGCCTGTGCACATACTATGCACTTGGTATCTGCTGGCATGGGAAATCTGGAAAAACAGATGGGACGTGCAACTATGACCACCCTAGAAAATGCCATGCCCATATGACAACAGGAAAATGCAAACTCCCTTCCTGTAAGCTTTTTCACCCTGAAATGTGTACCTCTTCAGTACAGGAAAGACTGTGCTATAACTTAAATTGCCAGGCATACCATCTAAAGGGGACAAAAAGATACAAAACATCCAGGCCATGGGAAAACCTGGGTAGCCACAGCCACTCAAGAGGGAGAGGTTTTTTAGTGCCAGGAAGGAAAAAAAACTGGCAGGAAATGGCAGAAATCGTACACCAAATCCAGTCATTCCTGGAGTGGAACCACAGTCGATGGCCTCCACTCCAAACCAACAGATACAGATACTAATGCCGGAAAAAAAATCCCCCCCCAGTACCAACAATACCACCAGTCCGATAACATTCTTCTTTGCAAATATACAGGGTCTAAAGCCAGCAACAAACAACAAAATACCTTTCATCCGTGGACTGCTTGCAGAGGCAAAGGCAATGTTCGCGGCTTTCACTGAGACCCACATAAAGGATCACTTGGACAATGAAATATGGATCCCAGGTTACAACCTATACAGATGTGACAGAGTGAACAGGCAAAAGGGGGGGGTTGGCCTGTACATTGCAGAGTCACTTGTTTGCACAGAACTGCTTAATGCCTCAAATGACGTAGTGGAAGTTTTAGCAGTAAAGGTCGAGAACCAAAGCCTAGTCATTGTGGTAGTCTACAAGCCTCCGGATGCAACATCCCAGCAATTCCAGGAACAGCTGTTAAAAATTGACCACTGTCTGGAAAATCTTCCAGCTCCTGCACCCAACATCTTGCTCCTGGGGGATTTCAACTTAAGGCACCTAAAATGGAGGAATATAGCAAATAATATTGTTGCAGAAATAACACCAGGAGGCAGCTCTGATGAAAACTCACACTCACACGAGCTTTTAAATCTCTGCACAAAATTCAATTTAAACCAGCAAATAACAGAGCCTACTAGACTGGAGAATACACTAGACCTCATATTCACTAACAATGATGATCTGATAAGAAATGTCACCATATCAAAAACAATATACTCAGATCACAACATAATTGAGGTTCAGACATGTATGCGAGGAGCCCCAGACCGACAAAATGAGACTAGTCACGAGGGAGCATTCACCAAATTCAACTTCAATAACAAAAACATAAAGTGGGACCAAGTAAACCAAGTCCTAACCGATATAAGCTGGGAAGATATAATAAGCAACACAGACCCAAACTTATGCCTAGAACAGATTAACTCGGTGGCACTCGATGTATGCACAAGGCTTATTCCTCTAAGAAAAAGGAGGAGTAGATGTAAAATAGAAAGAGACAGGCGCTCCCTTTACAGGCGACGGAAAAGAATAACAGAGCGGCTAAAAGAGGTCAATATATCTGAAATGCGCAGGGAGACAGTGGTCAGAGAAATAGCAAGCATCGAACTTAAGCTAAAAGAATCTTTTAGGAGTCAGGAATCGCGGGAAGAACTAAAAGCTATAAATGAAATCGAAAGAAACCCAAAGTATTTCTTCTCCTATGCCAAATCAAAATCGAGAACAACGCCCAGTATTGGGCCCCTACTTAAACAAGATGGGTCCTACACAGATGACAGCAAGGAAATGAGTGAGCTACTCAAGTCCCAATATGACTCAGTTTTTAGCAAGCCGCTAACCAGACTGAGAGTCGAAGATCAAAATGAATTTTTTATGAGAGAGCCACAAAATTTGATTAACACAAGCCTATCCGATGTTATCCTGACGCCAAATGACTTCGAACAGGCGATAAATGACATGCCCATGCACTCTGCCCCAGGGCCAGACTCATGGAACTCTGTGTTCATCAAGAACTGCAAGAAGCCCCTATCACGAGCCTTTTCCATCCTATGGAGAGGGAGCATGGACACGGGGGTCGTCCCTCAGTTACTAAAAACAACAGACATAGCCCCACTCCACAAAGGGGGCAGTAAAGCAACAGCAAAGAACTACAGACCAATAGCACTAACATCCCATATCATAAAAATCTTTGAAAGGGTCCTAAGAAGCAAGATCACCACCCATCTAGAAACCCATCAGTTACACAACCCAGGGCAACATGGGTTTAGAACAGGTCGCTCCTGTCTGTCTCAACTACTGGATCACTACGACAAGGTCCTAAATGCACTAGAAGACAAAAAGAATGCAGATGTAATATATACAGACTTTGCAAAAGCCTTCGACAAGTGTGACCATGGCGTAATAGCGCACAAAATGCGCGCTAAAGGAATAACAGGAAAAGTCGGTCGATGGATCTATAATTTCCTCACTAACAGAACACAGAGAGTAGTCGTCAACAGAGTAAAGTCCGAGGCAGCTACGGTGAAAAGCTCTGTTCCACAAGGCACAGTACTAGCTCCCATCTTGTTCCTCATCCTCATATCCGACATAGACAAGGATGTCAGCCACAGCACCGTGTCTTCCTTTGCAGATGACACCCGAATCTGCACGACAGTGTCTTCCATTGCAGACACTGCAAGGCTCCAGGCGGACATCAACCAAATCTTTCAGTGGGCTGCAGAAAACAATATGAAGTTCAACGATGAGAAATTTCAATTACTCAGATATGGTAAACATGAGGAAATTAAATCTTCATCAGAGTACAAAACAAATTCTGGCCACAAAATAGAGCGAAACACCAACGTCAAAGACCTGGGAGTGATTATGTCGGAGGATCTCACCTTCAAGGACCATAACATTGTATCAATCGCATCTGCTAGAAAAATGACAGGATGGATAATGAGAACCTTCAAAACTAGGGAGGCCAAGCCCATGATGACACTCTTCAGGTCACTTGTTCTATCTAGGCTGGAATATTGCTGCACTCTAACAGCACCTTTCAAGGCAGGTGAAATTGCCGACCTAGAAAATGTACAGAGAACTTTCACGGCGCGCATAACGGAGATAAAACACCTCAATTACTGGGAGCGCTTGAGGTTTCTAAACCTGTATTCCCTGGAACGCAGGAGGGAGAGATACATGATTATATACACCTGGAAAATCCTAGAGGGACTAGTACCGAACTTGCACACAAAAATCACTCACTACGAAAGCAAAAGACTTGGCAGACGATGCACCATCCCCCCAATGAAAAGCAGGGGTGTCACTAGCACGTTAAGAGACCATACAATAAGTGTCAGGGGCCCGAGACTGTTCAACTGCCTCCCAGCACACATAAGGGGGATTACCAACAGACCCCTGGCAGTCTTCAAGCTGGCACTGGACAAGCACCTAAAGTCAGTTCCTGATCAGCCGGGCTGTGGCTCGTACGTTGGTTTGCGTGCAGCCAGCAGCAACAGCCTGGTTGATCAGGCGCTGATCCACCAGGAGGCCTGGTCACAGACCGGGCCGCGGGGGCATTGACCCCCGAAACTCTCTCCAGGTAACTCCAGGTACAGTACTGTGACTGGTACAGTACTGTTACTGGTACAGTACTGTGACCAGTACAGTACTGTGACTGGTACAGTACTGTGGCTAGTACAATACTGTGACTGGTACAGTACTGTGACTGGTACAATACTGTGACTGGTACAATACTGTGACTGGTACAATACTGTGACTGGTTCAGTACTGTGGTACAGTACTGTGACTGGTACAATACTGTGACTGGTACAATACTGTGACTGGTTCAGTACTGTGACTGGTACAATACTGTGACTGGTACAATACTGTGATTGATTCAATACTGTGACTGGTACAGTACTGTGATTGGTTCAATACTGTGATTGGTACAGTACTGTGACTGGTACAATACTGTGACTGGTACAATACACAAATAAAAATGAAAATGTTTATTTCCTTGCAAAGTTTACAGTGTGTGGTTTGCATGTTATAAAATATTAATTACAAAGAAGGCCACTAGCAGGCCTAGGCATTTCGGGCAGACTGATCCTAATTCTTACTCTGTATTAACACAGGTTATGGAGCAATACATTTTATTTATTGTATACTGATATAAAAGTTATGTAACAAGTGGTTAATTAGAATTATAATATTGAAGTAGTACAAAGCGTGTAATAATATTATAATTGATAAATTTAGTAATGGGAATGGTTTTGTCTTAGCATGATACACTGTTTATGTTAAAGCTCCCATATTGGGAGAGTATCTTAGGCAAACTTAGGACTAACTTAAGATTTATTAGGCAATAGCTATGTTAGGAATTTTATGTTTACAGTCATTTGAGGGAGTGTAAATGTAAATTTGGGGGAGTGTAAATGTAAATTTGGGGGAGTGTAAATGTAAATTTGGGGGAGTGTAAATGTAAATTTGGGGTAGTGTAAATGTAAATTTGGGGTAGTGTAAATGTAAATTTGGGGGAGTGTAAATGTAAATTTGAGGGAGTGTAAATGTAAATTTGGGGGAGTGTAAATGTAAATTTGGGGGAATTACAGATAATGAGAGTAAGTCTGTTTTGTTTTGGAAGTGTTCATGATATGAAAAAGAGAATTAGGTGGTTTTCATTTTGTTAGCTGATGATGGGGTGTGTTAGGGAGATAAAATGTTTTTTAATGGTTGTTTTGAAAATGGTGGTTGAATCTATGGTTCTAGAATTTGCAGGCAGGGAGTTACAGATTTTAGGCCCTTTTATGTGCATCAGATTTTTGTAGAAATTTATAACCCACATGTAGAAATGGTCCAAGTCAGACTGAAACATTATGTGGAAAATTTTTTGATTTTCCGAAGCTATAGCGCCTAATAGGTGTTTAATGTGTCGATATGAGTCAAAAATGTATTTGACAATAGGACAGAACCAAGAGTTCCCTTTGCGCATGCGCGGATGTGCGGGGGTAGAGGTCGACTTGGGGCATGGGGGAGGCAGGAGTGTTTTGAATAGTGAGGAGGCTGGGAAAGCATGGAACCAGGAAATTGGCGTTCACGGCGGCCTAAGGAGGGGCAGTTCAAAAAAAAATACTCGGCTCCTTTATTTATGAACCGATTACATTAATTTTTGGTGTACTATTAGAAGCTTATATTAAAGAGCCTTTGCTGAAGTTTCAATCATATCGGCCGAAAAGGAAATGAAATATGCAAAAGTTACGAAAAATTACATTTGGCAGGGGACCTGGAGTCAGTGGTACTTGGAAAAGTGGTTTTGACACTTGCTGCTGATAGAACACCTCTAATTCCATCAATGTACGTTTTAAATTCTAAAATAAACCTTATCTTCATGCTAAAAAAAAATAAAGTTTCATAACTTTTTTGACATATTGGAAGATGTCGGTCTTGTTGCCCACATAAATCTAAAAATATTTTGGATAGTTCAGACAGATGAACGCTACCTTGTAAAGCAATCATTCTCCTATGTTTGTTGTGAAAATCAAGTCAATTCAATCATAAATAAAGATGCTTTCCCCCTAAATAGGTAAATAACTTACTTTCGAGATATAGGCCGAAGCGAGCGGCACCCCAGGTGCCCGGGAAATATTTTTTTCCCCGAAAAATTCGCCTTATTTTACACTTTTTCCGTGACCTATGAGTGTTTATTACAGTTAACCATTGTAAATCCGTTTTCTCTCATCACTGATGAGAGAGGTCGGACCCTCTCTTCACCTTCAGGGAATATATCGATAGAAATTTTTTCCTCGGGGCATCATATTATGCTATATATTATTTTTTAACGTGTACTTTTTATGTTTATATGCTATTATTATATTGCATTATGTCATAATAGATCAATTGTGATAGATAAATAAGCCTTATAATTGATATTAGCGTGGGTATGGAATATTTTGTTGGCTGGAGGTGTCAGCCATTTTCTGCACTATTCCCAGTTGTTCCTGATTGGTTCCTTGATCGTATTGTCTCCGCCCACTCTGGCATGATCTCAGATGGTGAATTTGTATTATATTAGACATAAAGATATAAGAAAAGGATAAAAATAACACGGGGGGAAAAACATAAACAATGCCGCGTCAGCGCAATATGACGCAAGCCGCTGTCACCATGCCTGTTATAAATGGCTGTAATTCCTTTTAGAAACATCGTACAAGGATAATAATTATACCAGAGTGTAGCCAGAAAGTTCAGCTATTTTTTGGTAACAATAACTCAATTTTCATATTTCTTCGAGCGTTTTTTCTCTCCACACTCCGAACCAGCTGACTGCCCCTTAATATAGGCCTCATTTCATAATAGGAAGTGTCGTAACTGTTCCTGGTGGAGAGTGAGGGAACGTGATTTACGGGACTACCGTAATAGTGGTAAAATGAGTGAATAAGGGTAGGACCGGTGGTGACTGGCGTGTCGCCATGGACTGTGCCCAGGGGAAAACTACCCTTGGTTTAATCATCACTCATCGGTCTCAGATCTTAATGGAGTGATCTCTAATGTGTATAATAATTATGAGACATTAAATCGTCTTGTGAATTGTAATGTAATTAATGATAATAACGCTAAGTTAAGAGAATGCGTGAAGTGAAATAAGTCGCCTTGCTCCGAGTGAACACGTTAGACCTCGTTGTTCCCGAGACGAGGAAAGTGAAGTTCATTGAGTCACGACTTCTAAACCGGGACAAACCAATGGATACCTCGTCTGGCTGGAATGAGAACCGTGTCGGTGTAGCAGGACATCGAAATGAGATGGTGAATGGAGGAAATAAGGAGTATCAATCACCCACAGTTAAGTAGCCCTTCTAGTTATAACAGACTGATACTGGCCAGTTAGGTATGTTGTAATTGGATAGGTTATGAGTGATCCAGCTACATCAAGTGACCACCAGAGAATATCTGGAAAGTGGAGAGATTATGTACAAGTGTTTTTCCTTGATGGATATATCCATGTGTGACCTACCCCCCCTTCATTCAGTTACACTAATATAATCTATACAGTCCACAATTAATTAGTAGCACCGTACTTGTGGGTGCTATCCAATCCATACTGGTCTCGGATAGATATGGATAAGATTGTGAGGTCGAAGGGACCACCTGCCGTGACCAGGAGTGGTTAAGTTTTCTCACATGTCTACACGGGGTGACTACGGTAAACAATATGGTTGTCTCCCAATGAGATTACTTGTATGTATATAATGTTGAGGTACATACAGGTAATCACCCCTATAAAATTTTCCATACATTATAAGCTTTTCTTTCTCCTATGTGCAGGTTATTTAACCATTAAGTTAATTTAGAGCACAAGTAAACTGTAAAATCAAATGACCAAATGTAATGTTTGACTGGAAATTGTTGACTGGCTCAATAATGTGATACAGTAGTGCAGGATCAGTACACTAATCAATATGACATATTAATCCACACTGTCTGATTATAACTATTCTGTAGTAATACATACAGATGCAAAAATACGGTACTATACTACTGTAAAATCATTTAGTGAGTTCCTTAATAAATTTATTGTATCTCTCAATGTTTTCAACATCTTATTTAAAGATCCTTTATTTATTGCCATTGGTATCTTATGGTCAAAGAGATGGTGGACCAACATTCCATTCTTCTATTTGATTGGGATGAACTGGCATTTTTGGGTTATTTTGGACCCTTCTGCAGTTTAACCCTAGCGAAATAGTTATGATTTTTGTCGACTAGTACATTGGAATTGGCCGAAAATAGGGCTCAAAGTGGGCAAAATCGCCGATGCGTAAACATCGTCGAGACCGCTAACTTTGCCAGAGCATAATTCCATAAGTTTTCCATCAAATTTCATACTTTTGGTGTCATTATGATCGGGAAAAGATTCTCTCTCTTTTCATAAGAAAAAATAATTTTTTTTTTTTTTTGAAATTTGGGGGACCCTGAGAACAAGTCTCTGAGAGGGCCTGTGGACCCTGAAAGGGTTAACCCTTGCAGGGGTTCGGCCGTACGTACTAGTATGGCTTACGCACCAGGGTTTTTGACGTACTAGTACGCCTAAATTTTAGCACCCTCAAATCTAGTGAAAGAAAGCTGGTAGGCCTACATATGAAAGAATGGGTCTATGTGATCAGTGTGCGTGGTATAAAAAAAAATCCTGCAGCACAGTGCGTAATGAGAAATAAAAACTTTGACTGTGTTTTTGGATTAAAACAGCGACTTTGCACTGTATTTTCGTATAGTATTTATTGTTGTATTCTAGTTTTCCTGGTCTCATTTTGTAGAATGGAAGGCATAATACAGAAATTGAGATGATCTTGACTGGTTTTACAAAGAAAAGTACCTTGAAATTGAGCTCAAAGTAGCAGAAATGTTCGATTTTTACCCAAGTTCAAAAGTAAACAAATCATGCTATGTGTCTAACTGGTGAGTCTAATATTCTTTCACAAGTGCGCTGATATTATTTATACCATTTCTACACTAATGCAATAGTCTGCATAACAGTAAATCTTCTATTTTTTTGAGAATAAAAATTCAAAGTGGAAAGCAAAAGAATGTAAGAGGGGCATGGGGACTTGACTAATGAACAGAGGAAATGTTATTTTAGTGCCAGGAATGTCTTTCTTGTTTATTCTGGACCCTATTCGGAAATTAGTATCTTTTGAAATTTGTGTGATATTGGCAAAATTGCTAAATTCTGACCACCGTATTGGATAGTTGAAATCGGTAAATGGGTGGTTTCTTATACTCATTCGATAGAAAAAATGGAGTTCTAGCGAAATAGTTATGATTTTTGTCGAAAAGTACACTGGAATTGGCCAAAAATAGGGCTCAAAGTGGGCAAAATCGCCGATGCGTAAACATCGTCGAGACCGCTAATTTCGCGAGAGCATAATTCCGTAAGTTTTTCGTCAAATTTCATACTTTTGGTGTCATTATGATCGGGAAAAGATTCTCTCTCTTTTCTTAAGAAAAAAATAATTGTTTTGTTTTTTGAAATTTGGGCGACCCTGAGAACAAGTCTCTGAGAGGGCCTGTCGATCCTGAAAGGGTTAAGGGTTAAAACGCTTCCTATAGCTACAGAGGATTAATTTGTTGGTGTTTCTTTCAAGGGCCACCATAGTTTATGGCATATAGAACCTTACCTTCTGGTGTCTAGGGAGTAAAAATTGCCCAAATCTAATCACTGATAGATAGGATAAATAAA
This sequence comes from Cherax quadricarinatus, assembly GCF_038502225.1. Classification (NCBI taxonomy): domain Eukaryota; kingdom Metazoa; phylum Arthropoda; class Malacostraca; order Decapoda; family Parastacidae; genus Cherax; species Cherax quadricarinatus. The sequence goes on from NC_091294.1 coordinate 22,719,704, forward strand.
ATTAAAACATTTTGGGAGAGAGGTTACAATTATAAGTCACTGTGTCTGACTTTTTTGGGTTATCCTAGGTTCTCTACACATGTAGTCAGGAGCAGGAATGGCTGCTGTTGTGGCCCTATAAACCCCAACAACAACAATGGCCACTGTCACCACCACTAGCCACATACGTAATGACGTGTATTTTATTCATTCTAGTGTATATATTATGTCCAAACATAGATCTATGTTGACGTGCATAGTGCTCCGAACGTAGATCTACGTCCGATTTTACATGCTTTCAAATGGAGAAAATCAAGGTCGGAGTGCTACGCATATCAATGTAGATCTACATTTGGATAGTTTAAGAGTTAGTATTATTTATTATGTCGTATTAGATGAATTGTGATAGATAAATAAGCTGTAGAGTTGATATTAGGGAAATGAAGCATTTTGTTGTGCCTGGAATTCCACTGGAATGCATTAATTCTATTTCAGTTAATTTAAATGAGGAAAATTGACTCTGCAAACAAGCAAATCCAGATGTGAGCAAGGTCACGGAATGGATTAAACTCATAAGTAGAGGTTCCACTGTAGTATATCGTTAGTTTTTTAACATGTCAACCATTTCCCACTGAGGCAGGGTGACCCAATAAGAAAGAAAAACCCAAAAAGAAACAAAAAACTTTCATTATCATTCAACACTTTCACCATCACCACCATCACTCATAAATAATCACTGTCTTTGCAGAGGTGCCCAGATGTGACAGTTTAAGACAGTCACTCCAAACTGCCAATATCCTAAACCCCCTTCCTTTAAAGTGCAGGCAGTGTACTTCTCATTTCCAGGACATCAGTCCAGCTAATTTGGTTTCCCTGAATCCCTTCACAAAATGTATTACCTTGCTCACACTCCAACAGTTTGTCAGGTCCCAAAAACCATTCGTCTCCATTCATTCATATCTAACACATGCACGCTTGCTGGAAGTCCAAGCCCCTTGCTAACAAAACCTTACCCCCTCCCTCCATCTTTCTCGAGGACAATCCCAACCCTGCCTTCCTTCCCCTACAGATTTGTGTGTTCTCCAAGTCATTCTACTTTGTTCCATTCTCTCTAAATGACCAAACCACCTCAACAACCCCTCTTCAGCCCTCTGACTAATACTTTTATTAACTCCACATGTTCTCCACACCACCTCCTAATTTCCACACTACGAATTCTCTGCACAATATTTACATCACACAATGCCCTTAGATGACATCTTCACTGCCTCTAGCTGCCTTCTCGCTGCAGCATTTACAACCCAAGCTTCACACCCATATAAAAGTGTTGGTACCACTATACTTTCATACATTCACTTCTTTGCCTCCATGGATAACATTTTTTTGTCTCCACAGATACCTCAAAGCACCACTCACCTTTTCTCCTTAATCAGTTCTATGGTTAACCTCATCCTTCATAAACCTATCTGCTGACATGTCAACTCCCATATATCTGAAAACATTCACTTCTTCTATACTCCCTCTCTCCAATGTAATATCTATTTTTTCTCTATCTAAATTGTTTGATACCCTCATCACTTTACTCTTATCTTACCTGGAGTTTACCTGGAGAGAGTTCCGGGGGTCAACGCCCCCGCGGCCTGGTCTGTGACCAGGCCTCCTGGTGGATCAGAGCCTGATCAACCAGGCTGTTACTGCTGGCTGCACGCAAACCAACGTATGAGCCACAGCCCGGCTGGTCAGGTACCAACTTTCTACTTTCTACCTTTACACACCCTCCTAAAAGCACAGTATCATCAGCAAAAAGTAAATGTGCCAATTCCCATTTTGTATTTGATTCCCCATAATTTAATCCTGCCTCTCTCCCCAAAACCCTAGCATTTACTTCTTTTACAACCCCATCTATAAATATACAGTGGACCCCCGCATAACGATGGCATCACATAGCGATTATTTCGCATACCGCTTACTTTAATCGCAAAATTTTTGCCGCACATACCGATTAAAAACCCGCTCACCGATTTTCGTCCGAGACGCGTCCAATGTGCGCCCTCACCCAGCCTCACATGTGCCGCCCATGCCATTGTTTACCAGGCAGCCTCCGCGCTAACATCCAAGCATACACTCGGAATATTTCGTATTATTACAGTGTTTTCGGTGGTGTTTCTGGAAAATAAGTGACCATGGGCCCCAAGAAAGCTTCTAGTGCCAACCCTGTGGTAAAAAGGGTGAGAATTAGTATGGAAATTAAGAAAGATTTTGAAGGGTTTGGGGCTAACCCTGAGAAGCCTATGCCAGTTGTGGAATCCATTGTGCCTACTTCAAAGATTAAGGAAATGTGTGCACAGTGGGTTGAACTGCAAACCTTTATGGATGAAAATCACCCTGACACAGCTGTTGCAAGCCGTGCTGGTGACTATTTCAATGACAATGTTGTGGCCCATTTTAGACAAATCGTAAAGGAACGGGAGGTACAGAGCTCTATGGACAGATTTGTTGTGCGACAGAGGTCCAGTGACTCTCAAGCTGGTCCTAGTGGCATTAAAAGAAGAAGGGAAGTAACCCCGGAAAAGGACTTGCTACCTCAAGTCCTAATGGAAGGGGATTCCCCTTCTAAACAGTAAGAAGATAATGCTCTCCCCTCCTCCCATCCCATCAATCATCACCAGATCTTCAATAAAAGTAAGTGTCATGTAAGTGTGCATGCCTTTTTCAGTTTGTGTGTATTAAAATTAACATTTCATGTGGTAAAAAATTTTTTTTTTCATACTTTTGGGTGTCTTGCACGGATTAATTTTATTTCCATTATTTCTTATGGGGAAAATTCATTCACATAACGATTATTTCGCATAACAATTACCCCTCTTGCACGGATTAAAATCGTTAACCGGGGGTCCACTGTATTAACCATAGTGGCATTACACATCCCTGTCTAAGACCTACTTTTACCAGGAAGTAATCTCCCTCTCTCCTACATACCCTAATCTGAGCTTCACTGTCTTCACACAAGCTATTTACAGCATTTAGGAACTTACTACCTATTCCATACACTTGCAACATCTGCAACATTGCTCCCCTATCCACTCTATCATATGCTTTTTCTAAATCCACTGAAAATCTCCCAACCCTTATCTAAATACTGTTCACATATATGCTTCAATGTAAACACTTGATCTACACATCCCCTACCCACTCTAAAGCCTCCTTGCTCATCTGCAATCCTGCTCCCTGTCTTACCTCTAATTCTTTCATTAATAACCCTACCATACACTGTACCTGGTATAGTCAGTAAACTTATTCCCCTATAATTTCTCTAGTTCCTTCTTGAGGGCTTCCACCTTTGTACCTCATGTAGCACCAGTTGAAGGTCAAAATGCTCTTGGTTCCATTACATACAGTATTGTACTCAATTTAATTCCTGTCTTAGCAAGTGACATATTGTCTATCTTCGCTAGGCTAATCCTTCACACAGTTAAGATGTATTATGCCAGGTGTATGGGAGAAAGAGAGATTAGAGTTTACTCATTGTTAATGTGTATGTAGTGGTGGCACTTGTAAAACCACATTGAGCATCAACCTCGGGGTATTGGCAACCTGATAGTCTCTCTCCCGGGTGTTGTAGATATCTGTCAGTGTGCCTAGTGTTGTCTTGTTGTGTATTTTTCACTGTTTTTACCTCTTCTTCATTAGTCAGTCATTGGAACTGTGAAAGTCAGAAAGTCAGCAAGTTTGCTGTAAAGATGGATTGTCACTTAGATCTTGGTATAGTGACACATTGATTATCTTCTTATAACAGATTTATTTATTTATTTATTTATTTATTTATTCATTCATTTATTTATTTATTTATTTTATGTCTTTGCAAACAGTACATTGAGATTTTGTATTTACAATAGTGGGTTGCAATGCAAAGAGAGCCTCTATTATGCCTAGGCATTATGGGCCGACTTAACATTATTGGCTTACAGTCTACTTAACACTAAGGAGTATATCATAGTTGTACAGTAGGATAGTAAATATTTCATAGTTGTACAGTAGAATATTAATTATAAATGAATCAAAATTTGTATAATACAAAGATATATTTATATTCAAAAATGCTTTTGTGAAAACAATGATTCAATTATATTCCTGTCAACAATGGATAAAAGGTTCAAAGTGATTGTTTAAGTTATGATGTGGGAGTACATAGGTGAGTAAGTGTGTACTGAGTATTTAGCATTTAGTCTAGGGTGATTAAGTGGCTTTTGAGAAGAGTCTTAAATTGATTTTCAGACTTGGTTACTTTAATATCTTCTGGTAATGAATTCCATATTTTGGGGCCCTTTATGTGCATAGAGTTTTTGCACAGTGTGATATGGACACGAGGTACATCAAAAAGATATCTGTGTCTTGTGTTGTGGTCATGTGTCCCGTTTAGGTTGGTGAGGAGAAGTTTGAGTGAGGGGTTTATATTTGTGTGTATTGTTCTGTGTATGTAGTAGGCACATGAATAAGTATGGATGTTCTTAATGGTGAGCAGATTCAGGCTTTTGAAAATTGGTGGAGTATGCTGGCGGGAGTGGGAATTTGTTATCATTCTGACTGCTGCCTTTTGCTGGGTTATTAGAGGTCTTAGGTGGTTTAATGTTGTTGATCCCCCATGCGCAAATTCTGTATGTGAGGTAAGGGTATATGAGTGAATGGTACAGTGCCAGGAGAGCTGATTGTGGAACGTAGTACTGTTTCTTTGATAGTATGCCTACAGTCTTGGAAATTTTCTTGGTGATTTGTTGTATGTGTGTCCGGAACTTAAGGATACTGTCAAGGTGGATACCTAGGAATTTTCCCTCTGTGAGTCTTGTGACTGATGATCTATTTAGCTTTATGTTAATTGGATCATTTGTAGCTTTGTTTCCAAACTGAATGAAGTAGATTTTATCAGTGTTCAGGGTAAGTTTGTTAGTCATCATCCAGGCAGATATTTTCTGTAATTCAGCATTGACTGTGTTTGCTAGTATGACTGTGTTTGGGTGAGAAAAGCATGTAGTGTCATCTACAAATAATATGGGTTTGAGTAGCTGTGATGCATTCGGTAGATCATCAGATCAAATCAAATCAAATCAAATCAAATCAAATCAAAATTTATTCTCTATAAGGATTACAATGCAGGGTTTACAGATTTTGGTTATTGTGTGGTTTACATGTAGTAAAATACTAATTACAGAGGGGGCCACTAGAACACCTAGCATGGCTAGGCATTAGATTAATTCTTAACCCTAAATTATAACAAATTGTGGAGTAAGTTGACTAAATACTAAGTGACTAAATACGAAGTGACAAATACTAGTTTGTGAGTTTAGCAATGTGAATGCTTTTGTTTTGGCACAATACATAGTTTCTATATTGGAGTATCACAGACAAACTTATGACTAGTTAGGAATCATTATTTTAAGATTAGGATACGTATTTCTGTGCTTAGAGTCAAATGGGTGAGTGAGTGAGTGTAAATGTGGACCACCAGGTGGTTTTTATGTAGTTAGTTGATGGGGTGTATCAGGGAGATAAGATGTTTTCTAACAGTAGTTTTGATGTAGATGAGAAAGAGGAGTGGTCCAAGGACACTTCCTCGTGGTACTCCTACTGTGATTGGTTGGGTGGAAGAGTTTGCATCATTTGCATACACATATTGAGTTCTGTTACTAAGGTATGGCTTTAGGTAGTTGAGGGAGTGGCCCCTGATACCATAGTGCATTGATTTGGAGTACAGCAGTTCATGGTCGACTGTATCGAAAGCTTTACGTAAATCAATGAAAATGCCCAGCGGGACTTCTTTCTTTTCAAGTGCGGTATATATTAGTTCTAGTATGTGTATGATAGCATCATTTGTGCTTTTATTATTCCTGAATCCAAACTGACAAGGGTTTAATATGTTGTGTGAAACGAGGTAGGAATAGATCCGTCTGTGAATTAATTTTTCAAAGATTTTAGAGAGCAGTGGTAAGTTAGATATTGGTCTATAGTTATTCAAGTCAGCTTGGTCACCTCCTTTATGGATCGGAGTGACCCTCGCTATTTTGAGGATTGTTGGGAAGGTAGCTGATTCAATGGATTTGTTAAAGAGCGTTGCAATAATTGGTGACAATACTTGAGAAGCTTTTTTGTACATAAAAGCAGGCAAGTTGTTTATGTCTCCTGCCTTGTTTTTAAGGGTGTTTATGATGAGCATAACTTCAGTGGGGTTGGTTGGAGCTAGGAATAGCGTATTTGGGTAGGTACCTATGAGGTAGTCTGATGGATGGGTGTTTGTGCTTGGTATTTTGTTTGCTAGATTTTTTCCTATGGTGGAGAAGAAAACATTAAGTCTGTTAGCTGTTTCAGTTGGAGTGAGTAGGGGTTCATCTGATTTTGTTAGTTTGATTGCTTTGTTTTTGGATTGTTTTTGTATTGAATTATAAATATTAAATATGAGCTCAGTATGGATAGGGAAGCGCTATGTAGTTTCAATGAGAAGGCAAACTTTAATAATGTGTATTAGTTATCCACTAGCACTAGAAGAATAACATGTAGTGTGTGTCTTATTTAAGTGGTTGGTGATGTTACCGTACTATGCAGCTGTGATTAGTAATGAATCTAATGACTTGAACAGGGGAGGAAATAGTTACCTTCATACCTATGGATCTGTCTTGACTTGTACATCTGACCTCATGAGTGTTGTCGGTATTGTTGAGTAGAGTTGTGTGAAAATGGTGTTTTAGGCATTGCAGCTAAATATGCCTACATAGCTAAATTTGGTAGGGTATGTACAAGAAGGAAATTAAAAATGAGTATAGGAAAGAGTTAGTCAGCAGATGGGTCTATGAAAGATGAGTTGAATCATAGAATTGACGAGGGGAAAAAGCCGAGTCGTGCACTGAGGAGTCTGTGGAGACAAAGAACGTTATCCATGGAAACAAAGAGGGGAATGTATGAGAGCATAATTATGCCAATGTTCTTATATGGGTGTAAAGCATAGGTGGTGAATATTGCAACAAGGAAAAGTCTGGAAACAGTGGAGATGTCTTGTCTGAGGGCAGTGTGTGATGTGAATATATTGCAGAGAATCTGTAGTTTGAAGATTAGGAGGAGGTGCGGGAGTACCAAAACTACTATCCAGAGGGCTGAGGAGGGGTTATTGAGGTTGTTTGGAGAAGTAGAGAGGATGGAACAAAATGGAATGACTTTGAGAGTGTATAAATCTGTAGTGGAGGAAAGGCGGGGTAGGGGTCAGCCTAGGAAAGGTTGGAAGGACGGGGTAAAGGAGGTTTTGTGTGCGAGGGTCTTGGACTTGCAGCAAGCATGTGCGAGCTTGTTAGATAGGAGTGAATGGAGACAAATGGTTTTTAGGACTTGATGTGCTGTTGGAGTGTGAATAAGGTAACATTTATGAAGGGATTCAGGGAAACTGGCAGGCTGGACTTGAGTCCTGGAGATGGGAAGTACAGCGCCTGCACTCTGAAGGAGGGGTGTTAATGTTGCAGTTTTATAACTGTAGCATAAGCATGCCTCTGGCAAGACAATGATGGAGTGAATGATGATGAAAGTTTTTTCTTTTTCAGGCCACTCTGCCTTGGTGGGAAATGGCCAATGTGTTAATAATAATAAAATAAGCTATTTTTGTTTGTAAACATTGATGTTAACTTTGCTTGTATGTGTTTATATTTTGATACTGGTGCAATGATCAGCAGGTGTGCCATAAGGACCTTCCCTCATGTGTCGTAAGTGGTGCTCGACACTATGGACCACCTTGCTCACCTTCACCTGGCTTCCCCGCCCTCCAGCCTCTCGTGAGTCTTTTATTTGCCTGTATTTTTTAATACAGTATTGAGCTGTGATTAATTAGGTAAAACATGGTGTTTGAACAAGCATCTTCAATTAAAATGAGACATGTTACTGTAATGTGTTTGATAAGAATGTTTTTGTGTAAGATAATGTTTTTGCATTAGATAATAATGTTTTGTGTTAGATAACAATGGTTTGTGTTAGATGTTAGAATGGTTGCACATGAAAAAACATCTTATTTTAAGAATTCTGTCTCACTGGATGTGGTATGTGTGTGGAATAAAATCACATTGATATTAAAAGATGATAACATCAAAACAACCTTCATAAAAAACATGACAGCATTCTATAACAGTTGGGAAAATAAAAAATCTGGGCCAAATGGTACTATTGTCTCTGGTACAAATGTTGTCCTGGTAGATAGTAACTGTAAGAATAAAGAAATAAATGATGGTGGCCTGGAGGGGGACAGTTATTCTAGTGGGGAAACAGGTGTTGACAACAAGGACATGCAAAAACCAATGTTACAAACTAGCAACACCATGGGAGATAGTAAACAAAGGGATGCCCTGAGAAATAGTGAAGATAAATTACTTGAAATAACTGATGAAGGGAAGTACAATGCCTGCACTTTAAATGGAGTGGTTGGGATATTGGCAGTTTGGAGGGATATGTTGTATATCTTTATATGTATATGCTTCTAAACTGTTGTGTTCTGGCACCTCTGCAAAAACAGTGATTATGTATGAGTGAGGTGAAAGTGTTGAATGATGACGAAAGTATTTTCTTTTTGGGGATCTTCTTTCTTTTTGGGTCACTCTGCCTCGGTGGGAGACGGCCAACTTGTTGAAAAAAAAAAAAAATGGTGAAGGCTATGTTGTTAGCACTAGTGCTGAAGATAGAAATGAGACAGGAAAGCATGCACCTGTAGGGAATGCAGTAGGGAATACAGTCACAAAAAACCAAGGCAAACAGAAACCAGGTCTATGCAAATTCTATGCACTTAGTATCTGCAGGTATGGAATATCTGGAAAAACAGATGGGACATGCATCTTTGACCACCCCAGAAAATGCCGTGCCCATATGACAACAGGAAAATGCGACCTCCCTTCCTGTAAGCTTTTCCACCCTGAAATGTGCCACTCTTCAGTTCAGGGAAGACAGTGCTATAAATTATATTGCTAGACACACCACCTAATGTGTACAAGAAGACACGGAACATTCAGACCATGGGAAAACCTGGGTAGCCACAGCCACTCCAGACAGAGAGGTTTTTTAGCATCAGGAAGGAAAAAAAGCTGGCAGGAAATGACAGAAATCGTACACCAACTCCAATAATTTCTGGAGTGGAATCACAGTCGATGGCCTCCACTCCAAAACAACAGATATTAGTGCCAGGAAAAAAGACCTTCTCCCCCATACCACCAGTACCACCAACCCGATGACATTCATCTTTGCAAGTATACAGGGTCTAAAGCCAGCAACGAACAACAAAACACCTTTCATCTGTGTATTGCTTACAGAGTCAAATGCAGTGTTCGCGGTTTTCACGGAGACCCACATAAAGGATCACTTGGACAATGAAATATGGATCCTGGGTTACAACCTATACAGATGTGACAGTGAACAGGTAAAAGGGGAGGGGGTTGGCCTGTATATCACAGAGTCACTTATTATGCTCAGAACTGCTAAATGCCTTAAGTGAAGTAGTTGAAGTTTTAGCAGTAAAGACTGAGAACCAAAACCTGGTCATTGTGGTTGTATATAAGCCTTCGGATGCAATGTCCCAACAATTCCAGGAACAGCTTTTGAAAATTGACCATTGTTGGGAAAATCTTCCAGCTCCTGTCCCCTACATCTTCCTCCTGGGGGATTTCAACCTAAGGCACCTAAAATGGAGGAATATAGCAAATAATGTTATAGCAGAGATAACACCAGGAGGCAGCTCAGATGAAACCTCGCACACACAAGAGCTTTTAAATCTCTGCACCAAATTCACCTTAAACCAGCAAATAATAGTGCCTATGAGATTGGAGAATATGGTGGACCTCATCTTTACTAACAATGATAATCTGATATGAAATGTCATCATATCAAACACAGTATACTCAGACCACAGCATAATAGAGGTCCTGACATGTGTGTGGGGGGGCCCCAGACTGACAAATTGTGATCAGTCATGAGGGAGCCTTCACCAAATTCAACTTCAATAACAAAAAGATATGGTGGGACCAAGTAAACCAAGTCCTAAATGATATAAACTGGGAAGATAGATTAAGCAACACAGATCCTAACCTATATCCTGAGCAGATTAACTCTGTGGCACTTGAGGTATGCTCGAGGCATATTCCCTTAAGGAAAAGGAGAAGATGTAGACTAGAAAAAGAATTTTTTATGAGAGAGAGACAAAATTTGGTAGACACACACCTATCTGATATTATCCCGATGCCCAGTGACTTTGAAAAGGCAATAAATGACATGCCCATGCACTCTGCTCCAGGCCCAGACTCATGGAACTCCGTGTTCATCAAGAACTGCAAGAAGCTCTTACCACGTGCTTTTAACATCCCTTGGACAGGGAGCATGGACACTGGGGTCATCCTACAGTTATTAAAAACAACAGACATAGCCCCACTCCACAAAAGGGGCAGTAAAGCCTATGAAAGACAGGCTGACGCTCAAGTTCTGTGCTAATGCTAGTGGGGATTTCAAAGTGAAGCCGTTACTAGTGTACCATTCTGAAAATCCTAGAGTGTTCAGGAAAAACAAGTTATGAAGAGTAAATTGTGTGTGTTTTGGAGATCTAATAGTAAGGCATGGGTCACAAGGGACATTTTCGTCGAATGGTTCAATGAAGTGTTTGGCCCTAGTGTGAAGAATTACCTCCTGGAAAAGAAATTGGATCAAATGCCTCCTAGTAATGGACAATGCACCTGCTCATCCTCCAAACTTGGATGACCTAATTCTGAAGGAGTTTGGGTTCATCACAGTAAAGTTCTTGCCCCCGAATACCACTCCTCTCCTCCAGCCCATGGACCAGCAAGTCATTTCAAACTTTAAAAAACTCTACTCCAAAGCAGTATTTCAAATTTGCTTTAATGTGACCTCAGACTCTCACTTGACCCTAAGAGATTTTTGGAAAGAACACTTCAGTATTCTCCATTGCATAAGTCTTACAGGTAAGGCTTGGGAGGGAGTGACTATCAGGACTTTGAGCTCTGCTTGGAGAAAATTGTGGCCAGATTGTGTCCACAAGAGGGATTTTGAAGGGTTTGAGGCAGCCCCTGATGAGCCTATGTCAGTTGTGAACTCTATTGTGGCACTGGGGAGTTCCATGGGGTTGGATGTTAGTTTGGAGGATGTGGAAGAGTTGGTGGAGGACCACAACGAAGAGCTCACCACTGAGGAGCTGCAAGAGCTTCAGGAGGAAGAGCAACAGATCGCAGCTCAGAATCTTGCTGCAGAGAAGGAGGAAGAGAGATGGAAGAAGTTGCCTTCTTCAGAAATTAAGGAGATTTTTGAAATGTGGGGTAGGATGGAAAGATTTATGGAGAAACATCACCCTGAGAAGGATGTTGCAAGCCATATCGGCAACTTGTACAGTGACAGAGTCTTGGCCCATTTTAGGGAAGTTGTAAAGAGACTCCAGAAACAGAGCTCTCTGGACAGTTTTTTTGTGAGACAGGACTCCAGTGACTCTCAAGCTGGTCCTAATGACATTAAGAAACAGAGAAGAGAGGTAACCCTAGAAAGCAATTGGTACCTGAGGTGTTGATGGAAGGGGATTCCCCTTCCAAACAGTAATTCAATGTCTCCTCCTCCAGTCTTCCATACACTAAGAAGAATTGCCAATAAAGGTAAGTGTTATTTTGTTAATGTTTCATTCATCATGTGCCATTGTATTGTTTATGTACTACATCTATATTTCATGTAAAATTTTTTTTTGTTTTAATACTTCTGGGTGTCAGGAACGGATTAATTGTATTTACATTATTTCTTATGGGGAAAATTGATTCGAAAGTCGTCTATTGCAATAATAGTCCCACTTCCAGAAACGGATTATGGATGATTATTGAGGGACCACTGTACTCTGATATGGAAAACATGAGAAAATTAAAACTTCATTGGAGTACAAAACAAATTCTAACCACACAATAGAGTGAAAAATTAATGTCAAAGACCTGGGAGTGATCATGCCAGAGGATATCACCTTCAAGGACCATAAAATTGTATCAATCGCACCTGCTAGATAAATGACAAAATGGATATTGAGAACCTTCGAAACCAGGGATGCCAAGCCCATGATGACACTTCAGGTCGCTTGTTCTATCTAGGCTGGAATATTGCTGCTCACTAACAGCACCCTCAAGGCAGGTGAAATTGCTGACCTAGAAAATGTACAGAGAACCTTCACGGCGCGCATAAGTGCGATACAGTGCCTCAATTACCGGGAACGCTTGAAGCTCCTCAACCTGTACTTCCTAGAACGCAGGCGGGAGAGATACATGATTATATACACTTGGAAAATCCTAGAGGGATTAGTACCAAACTTGCATGCAAAAATCACTCCCTGCAAAAGCAAAAGACTTGGCAGGCGATGCATCATCCCCCCAATGAAAAGCAGGGGTGCCACTAACACGATAAGAAACAACACAATGAGTGTCAGGGGCCCAAGACTGTTCAGCTGCCTCCCAGCATACATAAAGGGGGTTACCAATAGACCCCTGGCTGTCTGCAAGCAGGTACTGGACGGGCACCTAAAGTCAGTACCTAACCAGCCAGGCTGTGGTTCGTACGTTGGATTGCATGCAGCCAGCAGTAACAGCCTGGATGATCAGGCCCTGATCCAGCATGAGGCCTGGTCAGATTGGGCTGTGGGGATGTTGACCCCTGGAACTCTGTCCAGGTATACTCCAGGTATGCAGTATGATAGCTAGGGGAATATAATAGTAAGTAGTACAGTGGACCCTCGCCTAACGAACGCATCGCATAACGTTAAATTTGCCTAACGATACATTTTAACGCTAACATTTTGCCTCAGCTAACGCTAAAAAACTCGCCTAACGATATTCGTTCTCGGGTACCAATTAATATCGTTAGGTGAGGGTCCACTGTACACAGCTGAACCTTGAAATTTGTGAGAGTTGCCTTCTGAGAATCCTTATGAAGCCTGAATTTGCAAATAATTAAAATTATTCTCATTAAATGTATATTATTACAGATATTTTCTTCAAAACTATGTTTATCTCTCAAAATACAGTACAGTAGACCTCCGGTTTTCGTAATTAATCCATTCCAGAGAGAGTGACTGAACCCAAATCTGACGAATTCCCAGTTAATTTTCCCCTAAGAAATAATGGAAATCCAAGTAATTCGTTTCAGACACCCAAAAGTATTAAAAAAATGTTTTCCACATGAAATATACATTTACCTGTGCAGAAAACAATGATACATGAAGAATAAAACAATAATATCACACGTACCTTTATTGAGGACATGGTGATGTATGGAAGACAGGAGTAGAGGGAGAGTTTTAGTTAGTTAGTTTAATATGTTTATTATGCACCCCATACCCATCCTGTGGGCGGTAGTCAAAAGATTACAGAGGTACATAATTGGTCCAGGGACTGGACTCCAAAGTTTTGATAGCTGAGCAAGTTACAGAGGTAATGAATTCACAATTTACAAAGGTAATGAACTCCAGGTAAGTCTAGTCACAATCATGACAAGTTACAAAGGTATTTACAGATTACAGAGGTACGTAATGGATCCAGGGACTGGGCCCCAAAGTTTGGATGGCTGAACTAGGTACAAGGTAATGAACTCACAAGCTACAAAGGTAATGAATACTGTAAGAATGGTTACTTACGTTTATACATGGCTACAATCATGAACAAATTATAGTGTAATGAGCAATTCACACTTCCACACCCGGTCACAACTGTAATGAGTTATTGGTGCAAAAATTGATTGTTGAGTCACACACACACACACACACACACACACACACACACACACACACACACACACACACACACACACACACACACACACACACACACACACACACACACACACACACACATACACACACACACACACAAAAAAACACACACACACACACACACACACACACACACACACACACACACACACACACACACACACACACACACACACACACACACACACACACACACACACACACACACACACCCATACACACACACACACACATAAACACACACACACACACACACACACACACACACACACACACACACACACACACACACACACACACACACACACACACACACACACACACACACAAAAACACACACACACACACACACACACACACACACACACACACACACACACACACACACACACACACACACACACACACACACACACACATACATACACAAACTCATACACACACACGCACACACACTCATACCGGTGAAGAGCAACCGGTGAAGAGGCGGGGCCAGGAGCTAAGACTCGACCCCTGCAACCACGGAGGAGTTTACAATTGTTTGGAAGGGGAATCCCCTTCCATAAAGACTTCAGGTACCAAGTCTTTATCCTGGGCTACTTCCCTCCTTTGTTTTTTAATGCCACTAGGATCAGCTTGTGAGTCACTGGACCCCTGTCGCTCAAAAAAGTGTTTCTGGCGTATCTTAGGATTGTGTTGGGAGAGAGGACAAGATAGTCCTTCAATATGACACTAATATCAGCTCTATGGCTTATTTATCTAGCACAATTCATCTAATATGACATAATAAACAATATTAATAACATAGAAACATGATATATACTTTAGAATGATTAAAATATGGCATTAAGAATGTCAAGAGTGGTGGCGAAGGCGGCAGCAGAGGTGGCAATGTTACTCAGTAGCCCTATGTACCTCCAACAACAATGGTGGAGTCAGTTTTGTGCTGTCCTTTTTCTATCAATTAATCACTTAATTTACTTGCTGCACTGTTAATGCTACCCTTTATCACTGGCTGGTGCTATAGCCTTTATCGACTCCTGCTGCTTTAATATCATACATATTGCAGAATCACTGAAAAAGGCACATTCTCCCCTCTCTCTCAGCCCTTTACCAAAGGGCTGGCTGGCACTAAGAGCTTTCTTTGGGCCCATGGTGGCTTGTTTAGCAGTTGCAAGCACTAAAAAGAGTGGAATAATACAAAATATATCATATGAATGTCCTCATTGGATTGATAAACAATGGCACACTGGCTGTAAATGGTGTGTCGGACCGCTTGGGCCGTGTGGACACGTTTGGTACGAATGACTAATACAGTGGTCCCTCAATAATCGTCTGGCTCGATAGTCGTCCTTTTCGGAAATCGTCGTGTTATTCTCGTCCAAACACTGGCTCGCAAATGGTCGGTTTACTCGCTAATTGTCCTTCTTCTGGGACACGTACTCACGCTCTGAGCCGCCTCAGTTTCTCTTTCCAGCCAATGTGCCATTGTTTACCAGTGAGCAACGGTCCCCTCACTTGTTCATACGAAATATTTCATAATATTCAATTTGTTTTAGTGCTTGCAACTGCTAAATAAATCTCCATGGCTCCAAAGAAAGCTTCTAGTGCCAGCCCTTTGGTAAAGAATGTGAGAAACACATGATTTATGAAAAAGTTTGTAGAAAAATACAAAGGTGGTCGTGGCAGAGTGGAAGCAATTGTGATAGTGGTTGATGGTGGTAGAGGGTGGTAGTGATGGTGGTAGAAGGTAGTAGTGATGGTGGTAACAGTTGTCATAGTGGTAGACGGTGGTAGTGATGGTGGTAGCAATTGTAATAGTGGTAGAAGATGGTAGTGATGGTGGTAGCAGTTGTAATAGTGGTAGAAGGTGGTAGTGATGGTGGTACAGGGTGCCTTCTTTAGTGATTCAGCGATTCTACCAACTCCTCCAATGTTGTTGGAGTTATATAGGGCTACAGAAAACACTGCCGCCTCAGCTGCTGCTTCACCACCATTATGGACGGCTTACTCTCAGTGGCCCTTATACACCCAACAACAACACAACACAACACCTCTCATGACATACGTAATGACTTATTTTATTCATTCTAGAGTATATTCCATGTTTTTGTTATTAATATTGTTTATTATGTCATATTAGTTGAATTGTGATAGATAAATAAGCCGTAGAGTTGATATTACTGTCATATTCTCCAACAATAAACTTGCCATACCTCCCTCACACAAACAAGTCTTCAATAAGAACATAAGAAAGGAGGAGCACTGCAATAAGCCTGCTGGCCCATACTAGGCCAGTCCTTCACAAATCCAACCCACTAACAGAACAAATGCTACCCAAGCAATAAGCTCAGGTGCAGGTCCGACTCAAATCCAACCCCTCTCACTCGTGTATTTATCCAACCTAAATTTGAAACTACCCAATGTTTTAGCTTTGATCATCCTACTAGGCAGACCGTTCCACTCATCAACTACCCCTATTACCACTGTTCATTTATACATTTTATTAGTGCTTTACATTTATTTTGCATTCTTTTCTGCATGTAAATCTATATTTATGCTAGGGAAGTGACCCCTGAAGTGACCTAGAGTCCTTATGGAGGGGGATTCCCCTTCCAAACAATAACCTCTCTTCCCTCTCTCCTCCTCCCTGTCATCCATTCATCAACAACAGCCTTCAATAAAGGTATCTGTCATGTTGAATGTTCATTCTTTTGTGCATGTAAATCTATCTTTTAGGTAAAAAAAAAAAATTGTTGTTGATGCTTCTGGGTGTCTGGAACGAATTAATTGGATTTACATTATTTCTTATGGGGAAAATTGATTTGAAAATTGTCTATTTTGATAATAGTCCCACTTCCAGGAACGGATTAAGGACGATAATTGAGGGACCACTGTACCAAGTTCATTGACGATCAACGAGCCAATATTTTGAAGAAAAAAGTTACTTATTCCGAATATTACGAAATCCGACGACGACGTAATTCGGGGGTCCACTGTATCACTCTAATCTGATTAATTGTTGTACTCACAAGAAAAAATGCCCAGAAAAAAAAAATATTTGGGCAGGGAAAGCCATTGAGCTCATTTTAGAGGAAATATTATGGGTTGTCTGTAATTTAGGGATCGTACACCAAGCCAGGAGAAGGGCACCATGGAAAATTGGGTGAATAAGTGAGATTTTGTAAAATGCCCTTCAGTTTTTAATCATCATCATCATTATCCAGTATTGTGTTTCCTATTCGAAGGCTTTTTCTTTTTTTAGAGGGTTCAGAACTGTACAGTATATAATTAGACCTCTAAAATTTTACTTCTTTCTAATAAGAATAAAAAATTCTAAATATCAACTCTGAAAATCTCTTTAATTTCAGATTTTTAAAAAACAGAGATAATAAATTTTTGTATGTTACTATTAGAATTATTCAGATAAAAAATCTAAATTTTAATTCAGAAAAATCTTGAATTCAGTTTTTATTTTTGTCTGGATAAGAGGTGTCCAGTTTTTATTATTTTAAATTTTCTGTAATTCATTTACCACAAACATGCACTGTATTCTGAATATGAGAGAGAATTTCTGAAGAAGTAATTTGGAAGCACCTCCAGATGCTGTTACTGTATTGTTACACTCCCAGGCTACCCGTACTTTGCTGTTACTGTATTGGTACACTCCCAGGCTGCTCGTACTTTGCTGTTAATGTATTGGTACACTCCAGGCTACTCGTACTCTGGCTCAGCTTTTACAGCTTAATCTACTATCTAGGTGTATTTGTGGGCAGTTGCCTCTTCTGGACTTAACATTTATTCCTTCCCATTGTGCATTATTTTGTACTTATTTAAAATCATGCTTAAAAAATGATTATTTATTTATGATTTTTTATGAAATAAAATTACTTACATTAGTATGCTGTATGTAGCTATTTCCTCATCAAAGATTGGCCTTCCTGACCCAGGCTTATCATTAAGCATTTAAAACAGGTATGTATGGGCATACTTGATGTGCTACTTTTCATTCTCAAATTTAGATACTCAAGTAAGTTCTTTATCCAACTATGCTGTTTTATTTCAAGTTGCACCCCACAGTATATATGCTTCTGATGCATTTGCACTCTGAAGGTTGTGTGGGGTCTTGCAATTTTGTGGATTATTTGAATTGTGATGCCCATGCACTTCTAGAAAGACAACTAGGAAATGAGTGATGGTGAATGTATTTTCTTTCGTCCCTTTGCATTGGAAGGGAGTGCCTAATTTTTTTTTTTAATTTTCTGCCTTTTGACATTACATGGTGACCATTTCCATGGTACTAGTGCAAAGGATATGAGTTATACTCAGGACTAATGTTCTTAAATTTTGGTCTACTAAACTTACTTATTCCCAGGTAAACTGGATTAATCACATACATCAAGTCTTCTAAGAAATCCTTAAAATCTATTTTGGTTATATTTTTTTCTCCATGGATACATAATGCATGTCATCATCCTCAAAGTTGCGATGGTGCATGTAGAGTGCTTTAATATATACAGCAATTATAAATTTTTAAAACATGGTTTTGCAAGAAATAGCCTAGTGTTGTTATCTCAAGATTGTGACTCTGATGCTGCATGTTGTGTAAGTTTGCTTGGTGTCATCAGCTTAGGTTTACAGCCAGTCACTAGATCATCCTCACGCCTTGTTTCACCTGTTCTTTCTTGTAGCGAACAATGGCTCATTATGGCTTCACTCTTCTTTATCTTAGTCTTGTTTTCCTGTTCATCAAATTTGATGTCATTTTCTAAATAGCTTGCTCATTCTAGGGACGGCTTGTTAGCACCCCGAGTGACTACCCCCCCTGTCCCACGTCCGCGTAAATCTTCATCACTATCCCTCAGCTCTACTCCTAAACACCCGCCCACTGCCCGCCACCTGCCTGCCACGCCTCATACCAATGGCCATGAGCACCATCACAAGTGAGTACTTAAAGCCTTTGCCCTAACTCCTGATCATCTTAGTCGAGGATGAGTAGATGTGTCGGGCAGAGGTAGTTTTAGTTATCACCTTTGTGAGCTAGCCAATAATGCTAGCCTTTTGGGTAGTAAATAAAACTTGGTATTTTATTCTTAATATGATGTAGACTGATGTGGTTGTATCTGTCCTACAGTACATGCCAGAGAGCCCTCAACTTGTAATTCCAAGTTTCACAAGCCACCACACTTTGCAAAGTAGTTAGTTTTTTGTTTTTTCTTTAGCTTTAACTCCATTAAGTATTATTGAGTGGTGTATTGTAAGTAGAGCTTATTTTTACTGGATTTTGTTCTGCTTATTCAGGCAGGACTATAGTATTTGTTTATAATTCTGAACAAGAATGGTGTAGTAGCAGCAGAGACACAAAAGAATATTGAAAGGTAGGAAGCTTGCTGCCAAAGATCTGCAGATAAAAATGGAAATTAATGAAACATCTGATATATGTTATTTTGTTAATATGCCCTTCATGTTCATTTAGCATACTTGGTGGGCAATAGTTTCCCTGTTGTATTTATTTTATACTGTATATTGTACTTGGTGGAAAATAAGGTTTATTTATATGTACAGTAAGGCCCCAGTTATATGGCAAGTTAGGTCCAAGCTACTACCATAAAGTGAAAATCACCATAAAGTGAAACAGCCTTTTATTCACTTCAAAATGCATATAAAAGCCTAATAAAATGTTTACACTATCATGTATTAAGTGAGCAAAAAAGCTAGGCCTAAAAAAATAAAGGTAAAATCCATATACAGTACACTTATTACTTACCTTAAAATATTTTGTCCTTAACTTATAGTGAATGGTGAGTAGTATTAATAAATTGTAGGAAGTCTGAAGGAAATGACACACCTAAACAAAGCTAAACTGATTTTATTATGCAGGAAAATATTGTAATATGCCTTATTTTCATCCTCTCAAAAAATGAAGTTAGTAAGTTGTGGACATGTGATAAAATATCTACTCTTTACCCCACCCCCCTAATCACTGTTTATTTATTTATTTATTTAGTAATTTGAGCATACATACAGCGGTACAAAAAAATACAGGTAAGAGCAGCATGCCAAAGCCACTTATATGCATAGCATTATGGGCTGGCTTAAAATTAACTTAAGATTAACTAAGCAATGATGTAATCAGTGATAAAATATTATTGTAAACAGATAACCCTAAAGCACAAATAAGTATTACAAAGACAGGTCATATTGTTGCATGCATTGCTGTACATTCAGTAGAATGGAGTATTCTGTTAGGTAGTGTATTTAAAAAATAACAAAGTTAGATTGGGTCTTAGGTTTAACATTTATGTGATATAATTGTGAGAAACATTTAAGATATACAATTTATAAGGTTCAGTTATTCAGTATTTATTTGGTTTTGGGTGAGTAAGTGATCTTTGAGAAGAGACTTGAATTTATAAACAGGTAGTGTTTCTTTTATATTTACAGGTAATGAATTCCAGATTTTAGGGCCTTTTATGTGCATTGAGTTTTTGCATAGCATGAGATGGACACGAGGAATATCAAAGAGTGATCTGTGCCTTGTGTTATGGTCATGTGTTCTGTTGAGGTTGGCAAGGAGATGTTTGAGGGGAGGGTTAATATCAGAGTTAAGTGTTCTATGTATGTAATAGGTGCAGTAATAAGTATGGATGTTTTGTATGGTGAGTAGGTTTAGTGTTTTGAATATTGGTGGAGTGTGCTGCCTGTAGTGGGAATTTGTTATAATTCTGACTGCAGCCTTTTGTTGGGTAATTAGTGGTCTGAGATGGTTAATTGTTGTTGAGCCCCATACACAAATTCCATAGGTGAGATAGGGGTAAATAAGAGAGTGATATAGGGCCAGGAGGGCTGACTGTGGAACATAGTACCGTATCTTCGATAGTATGCCTACAGTCTTGGAAATTTTCTTAGAAATTTGTTGTATATGTGTATGAAATTTGAGTCTATTATCAAGGTGGATTCCTAAGAATTTTCCCTCTGTTAGCTTTGTGATAGGTGATTCGTTTATCATTATGTTAAGAGGGACATCTGTAGCTCTGTTACCAAACTGAATGAAGTAGGTTTTGTCAATGTTTAGTGTAAGTTTGTTAGTCCTCATCCAGGTAGATATTTTCTGTAATTTGGTATTTACAGTATTGGCTAGCGTGACTGGGCTCGGGTGAGAGAAGACGTATGTAGTGTCATCTGCAAATAGTGTGGGTTTGAGTAATTGCGAAGCATTTGGTAGGTCATTTATGTATATGAGAAAGAGAAGAGGACCAAGGACACTTCCCTGTGGGACGCCAACTGTAATTGGTTGTGCGGAAGAGTTTGCCCCATTTACGTACACATATTGGCTTCTGTTGCTGAGGTATGACTTGAGGTAGTTGAGGGAGTGCCCTCTTATACCATAGTGTGACAGTTTTATGTGGAGCAAGTCATGGTCAACTGTATCAAAAGCTTTACGTAAGTCAATGAAGATCCCCAGTGGTACTTCTTTTTTGGTACTTCTTTTTTCTCTGTTGCAGTGTATATATGTTCTAGCATGTGTATAATAGCATCATTAGTATTTTTATTAGGCCTGAATCCAAATTGGCAGGGGTTGAGTATGTTTTGGGAGATGAGGTAGGAGTAGATTCGTTTATGAATTAATTTTTCGAAGATTTTTGAGAGAGGGTGTAAGTTGGATATTGGCCTAGAGTTATTCAACTCTGTTTGGTCCCCTCCTTTATGGATCGGGGTGACCCTTGCTATTTTGAGAACTGTAGGGAAAGTGGAGGATTCAATGGATTTGTTAAAGAGTGTTGCAATGATTGGTGATAGCACTTGTGACACTTCTTTGTATATAAAGGGTGGTAAGGTATTTAAATCTCCTGCCTTGTTTTTTAGTGCGTTGATAATAAGGGAGACTTCGTATGGGTTAGTCGGAGCTAGGAACAGTGTGTTCGGGTAGTTGCCAGTGAGGTAGTCATTTGGTGGGGTATCTGAGCTTGGGATTTTATTGGCAAGGTTTTGTCCTATAGTGGAGAAGAAATCATCGAGTCTGTTTGCTGTTTCTGTTGGTGGGAGTTGGGGTTCATCTGATTTTGCTAATTTTATTTCGCTATTTCATGATATCTTTTTTGTTCCCAGAATTTCTGATAGGGTTTTCCAGGTCTTTTTTATATCACCTCGTAAGCTGGATAATCTGTTCTCGTAATACAATTTTTTTGCCCTTCTTATCAGGCTGGTTAGGATTGACGAGTAACGTTTTGTTTGGTCTCTGGTTATGTGACCCATTCTGTACTGTTTTTCATATCGGTGTTTTGTATTTATGGATTTGAGAATGCTGGGTGTTAGCCAGGGACTGTTCAGTCTCTTAGCTGCCATCTGTTTAGTTTTTTTAGGGCAGTGCTTGTTATAAAGGTATTGGGTCTTTTTTAGAAAATTATTAATACATTCGTCAATATCTGTATAGATTTCTAGCTCAGTGTGCCCAGTCAATGTTTGTTACTGCTGTTGTGAAGTTATTAATGGCTGCCTCATTGTGAAGTCTGAAGGTGACTTTAGTAGTGTCTTGGGGTAATTTACCAAGAGTTGTTATGAGGAAAGTAGTGTAGTGGTCTGTGGTATTATCTGTAATTATTCCTGATTTTAAAGGGGATATGGTGTTGGTCCAGATGTGGTCTAGTAGGGAAACACTAGTCTCTGTAACTCTTGTAGGTTTTGTTACTGTTGGTAGTAACATGAAATTACTCATAGTGTTTGTGAATTCAGTAACGTGTGGGTCCTGGTCTTGTAGGAGATTTATACTGAAGTCACCTGAGAGTAGTAAGTGATCTTTGTTCATGCGTGCATCAGTTATCATACTTCCTAGGTTTTGACTAAATTGGCTAATGTTTGACTGTGGAACTCTGTAGATGTTTATCAATGTGAGAGGTTTTTGTAGGTATTTGGATTTGAATTTAGCTATTATATATTCCCCATGTTCATCCCTTGTGCAAGTATTAGTGATACATTCTAGTTGGCCTGAGTAGTATATAGCTGTGCCACCCCCTTGTTGATCTGGCCTACAGTTGTGTATGGCTGTGTAACCAGGAATGGCATAGACATCTGAAGTATCAGGCTTAGCCGGTTTCAGTTAGTGTAATGATGGACATATTGGCATGCAAGGAATTTAATAATGCTATGAGGTCATCATAATGCTTGCTTAAAGATCTGATATTGTAGTTAAAGATAGTTATGTTGTTGTTAGCTCTGAGAAGTGCCTTTGATTGTTCTGCTGTGTAGTAATTACAGTTACTGTTTGAAATTTTTTAAGTCATTAAATAAGAGGTTGGTATCAGGATCAATGCTTGTTATCATAAGATTTGTAGTGAATCTATAGTTAGAATTAAGTATAAAACAAAGTAAATAGTCTAAAGCTAAAAAATAGCACCTGAATTATTTAACAAATGTAAAAATAATGAGCTAAGGTAGTTTTTTTTTTTTTTTTTGAAGCTAAAATAAAGGAGACAATATAAAAGGGACTAAAATAATTTGTGGTGAACAAATAAAGTGATGATCAAATAATGGAGCTTGAGAATATAATAGTAGGTAGTACTTTAAAGGTAATTCTTTAAAGTTAGAATTAGGAAAAACAATATAAAAGGGACTAATATAAGTTGTGGTGAACAATAAAGTGGTAATCAAATAAATGAGCTTTGGTATATAATGGCAAAATTGTGAACTATTACACTTTAGCACCTGTTGAATGTTTATTATGAAAATTGTTTCATCCCATTCATTATTATTAGCGTGTCTTCAGTAAATAGGTAGATAACTTTTGAGACATTCAAGGAAAAAGTGGCAAAGCATATTACAGTGGTACCTCGGCATCCGTCCGCTTTGGAATAAATCCAACTTGGTATACGTCCCGTTTGGACACGAAATATTTGCTTGGCATGCGACCTTCATTTGAATACGACTCGCGTCCTAGAACTTGTATGGGTCAAAATGAATCATGACACCATGCGCTACCCTTGTACTTATTTGTAGGAAGTCAGGTGTAGGTAGTCCTGGCTCCCTGTCCCAAACTTAATTAATATACGATATTTAAAGCATGTAATGAAAGTAGTTTATTAGATTATGTATTGGTGGATAAAAGGTTGATGGGTAGGCTCCAGGATGTACATGTTTATAGAGGGGCAACTGATATATCGGATCATTATTTAGTTATAGCTACAGTTAGATTAAGAGGTAGATGGGAAAAGAGGAAGGTGGCAACAACAAGTAAGAGGGAGGTGAAAGTGTATAAACTAAGGGAGGAGAAAGTTCGGGTGAGATATAAGCGACTATTGGCAGAAACGTGAGCTAGTGCATAGATGAGTAGTGTGGGGGGTTGAAGAGGGTTGGAATAATTTTAAAAACGCAGTATTAGAATGTGGGGCAGAAGTTTGTGGTTATAGGAGGGTGGGGGCAGGAGGAAAGAGGAGTGATTGGTGGAATGATGAAGTAAAGGGTGTGATAAAAGAGAAAAAGGTAGCTTATGAGAGGTTTTTACAAAGCAGAAGTGTTATAAGAAGAGCAGAGTATATGGAGAGTAAAAGAAAGGTGAAGAGAGTGGTGAGAGAGTGCAAAAGGAGAGCAGATGATAGAGTGGGAGAGGCACTGTCAAGAAATTTTAATGAAAATAAGAAAAAATTTTGGAGTGAGTTAAACAAGTTAAGAAAGCCTAAGGAAAGTATGGATTTGTCAGTTAAAAACAGAGTAGGGGAGTTAGTTGATGGGGAGATGGAGGTATTAGGTAGATGGCGAGAATATTTTGAGGAACTTTTAAATGTTAAGGAAGAAAGAGAGGCGGTAATTTCAGGCACTGGTCAGGGAGGTATACCATCTTTTAGGAGTGAAGAAGAGCAGAATGTAAGTGTGGAGGTACGTGAGGCATTACGTAGAATGAAAGGGGGTAAAGCAGCTGGAACTGATGGGATCATGACAGAAATGTTAAAAGCAGGGGGTATATAGTGTTGGAGTGGTTGGTACTTTTGTTTAATAAATGTATGAAAGAGGGGAAGGTACCTAGGGATTGGCGGAGAGCATGTATAGTCCCTTCATATAAAGGGAAAGGGGACAAAAGAGATTGTAAAAATTATAGAGGAATAAGTTTACTGAGTATACCAGGAAAAGTGTACGGTAGGGTTATAATTGAAAGAATTAGAGGTAAGACAGAATGTAGGATTGCGGATGAGCAAGGAGGTTTCAGAGTGGGTAGGGGATGTGTAGATCAAGTGTTTACATTGAAGCATATATGTGAACAGTATTTAGATAAAGGTAGGGAAGTTTTTATTGCTTTTATGGATTTAGAAAAGGCATATGATAGAGTGGATAGAGGAGCAATATGGCAGATGTTGCAAGTATATGGAATAGGTGGTAAGTTATTAAATGCTGTAAAGAGTTTTTTTGAGGATAGTGAGGCTCAGGTTAGGGTGTGTAGAAGAGAGGGAGACTACTTCCAGGTAAAAGTAGGTCTTAGACAGGGATGTGTAATGTCACCATGGCTGTTTAATATATTTATAGATGGGGTTGTAAAGGAAGTAAATGCTAGGGTGTTCGGGAGAGGGGTGGGATTAAATTTTGGGGAATCAAATTCAAAATGGGAATTGACACAGTCACTTTTTGCTGATGATACTGTGCTTGTGGGAGATTCTAAAGAAAAATTGCAAAGGTTAGTGGATGAATTTGGGAATGTGTGTAAAGGTAGAAAGTTGAAAGTGAGCATAGAAAAGAGTAAGGTGATGAGGGTATCAAATGATTTAGATAAAGAAAAATTGGATATCAAATTGGGGAGGAGGAGTATGGAAGAAGTGAATGTTTTCAGATACTTGGGAGTTGACGTGTCAGTGGATGGATTTATGAAGGATGAGGTTAATCATAGAATTGATGAGGAAAAAAAGGTGAGTGGTGCGTTGAGGTATATGTGGAGTCAAAAAACGTTATCTATGGAGGCAAAGAAGGGAATGTATGAAAGTATAGTAGTACCAACACTCTTATATGGGTGTGAAGCTTGAGTGGTAAATGCAGCAGCGAGGAGAGGGTTGGAGGCAGTGGAGATGTTCTGTTTAAGGGCAATGTGTGGTGTAAGTATTATGCAGAAAATTCGGAGTGTGGAAATTAGGAAAAGGTGTGGAGTTAATAAAAGTGTTAGTCAGAGGGCAGAAGAGGGGTTGTTGAGGTGGTTTGGTCATTTAGAAAGAATGGATCAAAGTAGAATGACATGGAAAGCATATAAATCTATAGGGGAAGGAAGGCGGGGTAGGGGTCGTCCTCAAAAGGGTTGAAGAGAGGGGGTAAAGGAGGCTTTGTGGGCAAGGGGCTTGGACTTCCAGCAAGCGTGCGTGAGCGTGTTAGATAGGAGTGAATGGAGACGAATGGTACTTGGGACCTGACGATCTGTTGGAGTGTGAGCAGGGTAATATTTAGTGAAGGGATTCAGGGAAACCGGTTATTTTCATATAGTCGGACTTGAGTCCTGGAAATGGGAAGTACAATGCCTGCACTTTAAAGGAGGGGTTTGGGATATTGGCAGTTTGGAGGGATATGTTGTGTATCTTTATACGTATATGCTTCTAAACTGTTGTATTCTGAGCACCTCTGCAAAAACAGTGATTATGTGTGAGTGTGGTGAAAGTGTTGAATGATGATGAAAGTATTTTCTTTTTGGGGATTTTCTTTCTTTTTTGGGTCACCCTGCCTCGGTGGGAGACGGCCGACTTGTTGAAAAAAAAAAAAAAAATTCTTGGGTATTTTAAATCATTACCTATTTCATAAATTTTGGATATTTCCTCATCTATGAACTCAGGACTACAAATTCGTAAAGCTCTCAGAAACATTGATGAGAAAACAGACAGTTTGACTCTATCTTGATGCGAAGAATAATAGTGGACATATGAATAGTTATTTGTAGGTTTTCTGTAAATTTTAAATTTGAATTCATTATTATCCTTAATAATTAAAACATCTAGAAAAGGCAATGAGTTATTTTCTTCAAACTCAACAGTAAAGTTTATAGAATGGGCTAAGCTATTTAATTTTCCAAGGAAATGGTGTATATCTACATTTTTGGGCATAAGACACAAAATATCATCAACATATCTGAACCATTTAGCTCTATTAGGGAGGATTGTGTTAAGCAACCTTGTTTCAAAAAATTCCATATATAGGTTACTAAGAACAGGTGAAAGAGGATTTCCCATTGCCATACCAAACTTCTGAGTGTAAAACTTATCATTAAATACAAATTTTGCATCAACAATGCAAAGTTTAATAAGTTTAATGATAGTAGGAACTGGCAATGGTAAATCATAGTTAACGAGTTCTTCAGATAAGAAACTTAATAAATCATCAACAGGAACTTTCATAAACAAGGAAGTAACATCAAAACTAACCATGTTAAAATCATTTAAGTCAGTCAAGGAGTTTAATTTATCAACTAAGTCTATGTTGTTTTTAACATTAAAGTTAGAAATTTTGCCAACAATAGGGCTCAAAATATCAACAAGCCATTTGGATAATTTATATGAAACTGACTCTATGGAGCTAATGATTGGTCTGACTGGATTCCCTGGTTTGTGTGTTTTTATTAGTCCATACATGTAAGGTAAAGATGGATTAGTGGAAGTAAATTATTTGACTAATTCATCTTTGCCTTTCAGTAGAAGTTTTATTGTTTTATTGAAATTGCTGTTAATGGTTTCTAGGGGATTTTTTCTAAGTTTTGAATAGGTTTCAGTATCATCTAAGAAATTATTCGTTTTTTCTTGGTAATCATTTTCTTTCATAATTACTATTGCATTTATTTTGTCTGCTTTAGTAAGGCGCAAATTTTTATTGTTATTAAGTGTATCATAAGACTTAAAGAATCTTTGAGGGCAATTGGGAATGTTTGGTTTTAACATAGAGTTATATACCATTCCTTTACTAATATTAATTTCATCAGGGGATAAATCAGAAAATTTTTCAAAGTTACAAAAGGCTTTTGCAATTTCAACATAATTAAGTTTTTTTGAAGTTGCAAAACTTAGGCCAAAACCTAGAGCAGCAGTTGTATTTTTGTCTAAAATTTCATCTGATAAGTTAATTACAAAATTTTTATTAGCATGCTTTGTCCAATCACTATTTTCAATTAAAATGTCTAATTTTCTTTGTAGTTTGTTTTTGAGTTCATTACAAATTCTTCTGAGTTTATTATAGCAATGATCCAACATACTGTGTTTCCATTCTGATGGAATGGCCTGATTTTAGTTATTTCAATATGTTTCTGAAGAATAATTCTCATAAAATCATCAAAAGGATGATCTCTCATGTCAAGGAGTCTATTGGGTAAAAGAGACTTGGGCAGAACTTGTTCATTTAAACAATTTTTTAAAAAATTAAGTCAAATTTTTAACTTAAGGGACTTGATCAGTGCGGAAGAAAACTGGGAAACAAAAGATATATGATTAGGAAAGCTTATCGAGAACATTCTGAAGAGTCGTGTGGTATCCATTAATGCAATAAGATCACAGTAAACAGGTGATTTCAGAATATGCAAAACAACCACCGTGAAAGAATAGAGAAATTCCAAGTGCTTTCGTGACTACTCACATTATCAACGAACTATGAAAGTAAAGCATCCAAGGAAGGTATATAAGGGGTCTGGCCAACACCTCACTATCAGATCCCACAACGGTTAAACACCTGACGCGCTCCGGCCCGACTGGACAGGTCCTTCGCACAACCCATCAACAAACTATTCTACCCAAGAAAATTTAAAAAATTATTTGTCCATTTGTACATGGAATTTTTTGAAACAAGGTTGCTTAACACAATCCTCCCTAATAGAGCTAAATGGTTCAGATATGTTGATGATATTTTGTGTCTTATGCCCAAAAATGTAGATGCAGTGGACCCCCGCATACCGTTGGCATCACATAACTTTAAATCCACATACCGATACATTTTATCGCTAAGATTTTGCCTCGCATACCCCTAAAAAACCCACTCAACGCTATTCGTCCGAGACGCGTCTAATGTGTGGCCTGAGCC
This sequence comes from Cherax quadricarinatus, assembly GCF_038502225.1. Taxonomy (NCBI): domain Eukaryota; kingdom Metazoa; phylum Arthropoda; class Malacostraca; order Decapoda; family Parastacidae; genus Cherax; species Cherax quadricarinatus. The sequence continues at coordinate 22,748,505 of NC_091294.1, forward strand.
AGCCTCACATGTTCCGCCGGTGGCATTGTTTACCAGCCAGCCTCCGTGGTAACATCCAAGCATACAATCGGAACATTTCGTATTATTACGGTGTTTTTGGTGATTTTATCTGCAAAATAAGTGACCATGGGCCCCAAGAAAGCTTCTAGTGCCAACCCTACAGGAATAAGGGTGAGAATTACTATAGAGATGAAGAAAGAGATCATTGCTAAGTATGAAAGTGGAGTGCGTGTCTCCGAGCTGGCCAGGTTGTATAGTAAACCCCAATCAACCATCGCTTCTATTGTGTCCAACAAAACGGCAATCAAGAAAGCTGTTCTTGCCAAAGGTTCAACTGTGTTTTCGAAACAGAGATCGCAAGTGATGGAAGATGTTGAGAGACTCTTATTGGTATGGATAAATGAAAAACAGATAGCAGGAGAGCCATAAGTGAAAAGGCTAGGAAGTTGCATGAGGATTTAATTAAAAAAATGCCTGCAACTAGTGATGATGTGAGTGAATTTAAGGCCAGCAAAGGTTGGTTTGAGAGATTTAAGAAGCGTAGTGGCATACATAGTGTGATAAGGCATGGTGAGGCTGCCAGTTCGGACCACAAAGCAGCTGAAAAATATGTGCAGGAATTCAAGGAGTACATAGACAGTGAAGGACTGAAACCTGAACAAGTGTTTAATTGTGATGAAACAGGCCTGTTTTGGAAGAAAATG
>NC_091294.1:22749308-22769308 GCF_038502225.1 Cherax quadricarinatus
CATCTTGTCAGTATCACCATACCATTTCCTCATAATCGTAGTAATATTGAGGAAATATAAACTCAAATTCCACTTTGAGTACAGGCAACAGATCCTACATTTATTCATCTTCAACAATGAAAAATAAAACTTGAAAAATAAAGAAAAACACTAGTTCCAATTTAACCTTGAGCACAGGTAACATCTCATAGAATCTGATCTTACATTTCCTTTCCTTCAATCCTGCAAAATCATCTATCACATCATCAAAATCAATGATTTTCCCTGTATAGGCCTATTTGTACTCTGTAATACTAAAATAGGCTATATAGAAATGAAGGATTTTTCTCATAGGTAGCTGCAGCATGGTTTTTGTCATTAGTGTTACCTTCTTTAGAGGCTGTATAGTATCACCCCTTAAATGGTGTCACCCGTAGTGCCCCCCCTGCCCCCCCTTTACGACGCCCCTGTTGTAGATATTGACAGCACGGCCTGCAACAGCTGTGTCAGGGTGATGTTTATCCATAAATGTTTGCACACAGGAAAGGAGGAACACTGCAACAGGCCTGTTGGCCCATACTAGGCAGGTCCTTCACAAACCATCCTACTAACAGAATCATATTTGCCCAACCCAATTTTCAATGCTTCCCAAGCAATAAACTTGGATAATTCTATTCACTCATGCGCAAGTCCCAGTCAAATCAAATCGTGTGTGTGGGGAAGTACCCTGTCTGGTATGTGGGGAAGTACCCTGGCTGGTATGTGGGGAAGTTCCCTGGCTGGTGTGTGAGAAGTACCCTGGCTGGTATGTGGGGAAGTACCCTGGCTAGTGTGTGGGCAAGTACCCTGGCTGGTATGTGGGGAAGTACCTGGTGTGTGGGGAAGTACCCTGGCTGGTGTGTGGGGAAGTACCCTGGCTGGTGTGTGGGAAGTACCCTGTCTGGTATGTGGGGAAGTACCCTGGCTGGTATGTGGGGAAGTTCCCTGGCTGGTGTGTGGGAAGTACCCTGGCTGGTATGTGGGGAAGTACCCTGGCTAGTGTGTGGGCAAGTACCCTGGCTGGTATGTGGGGAAGTACCTGGTGTGTGGGGAAGTACCCTGGCTGGTGTGTGGGGAAGTACCCTGGCTGGTGTGTGGGGAAGTACCCTGGCTGGTATGTGGGGAAGTACCCTGTCTGGTGTGTGGGGAAGTACCCTGGCTGGTGTTGGGGAAGTACCCTGGGTGGTGTGTGGGGAAGTACCCTGGGTGGTGTGTGGGGAAGTACCCTGGCTGGTGTGTGGGGAAGTACTCTGGCTGGTGTTGGGGAAGTACCCTGGCTGGTGTGTGGGGAAGTACTCTGGCTGGTGTTGGGGAAGTACCCTGGCTGGTGTGTGGGGAAGTACCCTGGCTGGTGTGTGGGGAAGTACCCTGGCTGGTGTGTGGGGAAGTACCCTGGCTGGTGTGTGGGGAAGTACCCTGGCTGGTGTGTGGGGAAGTACCCTGGCTGGTGTGTGGGGAAGTACCCTGGCTGGTGTGTGGGGAAGTACCCTGGCTGGTGTGTGGGGAAGTACCCTGGCTGGTGTGTGGGGAAGTACCCTGGCTGGTGTGTGGGGAAGTACCCTGGCTGGTGTGTGGGGAAGTACCCTGGCTGGTGTACCACCATCACTACCACCCTCTACCACCACCACTTTCGTATCTTTCTACAAACTTTTTCTTAAATTCTATAGTGTTTCTCACCCTCTTTACCAAAGGGCTGGCACTAGAAGCTTTCTTTGGGTCCCTGGTGGCTTATTTAGCAGTTACAAGCACTAAAAACAATGGAATAATACAAAATGTATTGCATGTGTGCGTTGAATTGTCCTCTCTGGCTGGTAAACAATGGCACACTGGCTGTACATGGAGTATCGGGCTGCTCACAGCGCACGGACATGTTCGGGACGAATGACTTTAACCGAGTTCAGTGTCATTAACCGAGCCAATATTTTGACGCAAACACGTTACTTAATCTGTGGGGAAGTGCCAGGGCACTTCCCCACACACCAGCCTGGGTACTTCCCCACACACCAGACAGGGTACTTCTCCACACACCAGCCAGGGTACTTCCCCACACACCAGCCAGGGTACTTCCCCACACACCAGCCAGGGTACTTCTCCACACACCAGCCAGGGTATTTCCCCACACACATGATTTGATTTGAGTGGGACTTACGCATGAGTGAATAGAATTATCAAAGTTTATTGCTTGGGAAGCATTGAAAATTGGATTGGCAAAATACGATTCTGTTAGTGGGATGATTTGTGAAGGACCTGCCTAGTATGGGCCAACAGGCCTGCATTTCTGCTGCAGTGTTCCTGCTTTATGTTCTTATGTACACCAGCTGAGGAAATTGCTTCAGAGGAGGAGAAAGAGAGAGGGAAGAAGGTGCCTTCTTCTAAGATTAAGGACATTTGTGCAAAGTGGAGTGAGGTGCAAACATTTGTGGAGGAACATCACCCAAACCCTCTCCCCTCCTCCCATCTTCCATACACCAACAAGAGTCTTCAATGAAGGTAAGTGTGATATTATTGTTTTATACTTGATTTCTCATTCTTTTCTGTATGTAAATCTATAAAAAAATAATTTTTGGTAATACTTTCGGGTGTCTGGACGGATTAATTGGATTTACATTATTTCTTATGGGGAAAATGAATTTGGAAATAGATTCAGGTTTAGTCACTCTCTCTGGAACGGATTAATTACAAAAACCAGGGGTCCACTGTATAAGAAAAATACGTACGTCATTTTCACAGCATATTTGTGCTTTCTAGGTGAACCCCTCAAGGAAGGGTCGTTGATGGTGGTGAGGGGCTCTCGATCTAGGGAATTGGATCTGTGCTCCAGTTCCCTGAATTGAGCCTGAATACCTTCTATTCCTGCCTCCCACAGTCGCCATATAATCCCTATGGGTTTAGCACTTCCCCATGATTATAATAATAATTTTTAGGTGAACTAAGAATCATGAACTACTTTGCCAACTTAGCATTGGTCTGATTTTACCTGGATTCAGTTTGTGCTTTTGCTGTAGTGACTAAAGTAAGTCTTGACATTGTTTTATTAGGCACTCTTTCACATATGTGCATTTTCATCCATATGACAGCATTGATGAGACCCTTTTTTATAGTTATTGACAAATTTGATTATGATAGGTTGTGAGGTACCAGTCACTGGTATGCCTATTCTATATGCTTCTGTGATGTGTGCAGGCTTTATGTTGTCTTTAAGTTTATTTTTTCAAAGGATTATTCACTATGTTATCACAGTTTTCTTGAAGGAAAGACAGAGCTCCTCATGATAAGTCACTAAGTTATAGTTGCTCCACCACATACATTTGTTGGACAGCTGCTTCAGTTTGTTTTGTGCAAGAAAGGTATAAAATACCAACAAACTGAAAGTTAAGACACATGTGCAACATCTGGATATCTTTATTGTAGACGTTTCGCCATCCAGTGGCTTTATCAATACAGATTCCAGGACATAATTAGAAGACAGTAGAACTATATACAGAAGATGAGGTAATCAGTCCCTCAGCCTTGGAGTTAGTGTTCACAGCATCGTAGTGGTGGAGAATCTGGAGCAAAGGCAAGGAGACTGGCGGTTATATAGGCGCCAGTGGATAGGGACGTGTAGCAGATGAGGGCATAGTCACTGAGGGACTGATTACCTCATCTTTTGTATATAGTTCTACTGTCTTCCAATTATGTCCTAGAATCTGTATTGATAAAGCCACTGGATGGTGAAACATCTACAATAAAGATATCCAGATGTTGCACCTGTGTCTTAACTTTCAGTTTGTTTTGTGTTGATATTCTTGAATTTGGATTTGTGCTGGAAGAAATGTTATTAGTTCCTGATTTGTCTTAACCGTTTCATCTTGTTTATTTATTTAATCTTGCTTGCTTATTTGAAGGTTTGCCATGGTTTTTAGTTAATTTATTTTATTATCTTGCTTAGCTACTTGATCTTATAGCTGTGTGCAGCTGTCTTGCAAGGATCACAGTGTCACATTGTATCTTCTGACCTTTTGATAGCAGCCAGAAATTCTTCATGTGTTTGGTCAAATCCCCTACAGTAGGGAGATTGTTTTGATTCATATTGCATCAGTGTAGAACACCTGCCTTCTGTTCCCTTGGATGTGGGGGGAGAGTTGGAGATAATATACTTGCTTAACGCTTTGGGGGTCGTCAGGCCCTCTCAGAGACTTGTTCTCAGGGTCGCCAAAATATATGTAAAAAAAAAAAATTCTTTTTTCTTATGAAAAGATAGAGAATCTTTTCCCGATCATAATGACATCAAAAGTATGAAATTTGATGGAAAACTTACGGAATTATGCCCTCGCAAAGTTAGCGGTCTCGACGATGTTTACACATCGGCGATGTTGCCCACTTTCAGCCCTATTTTCGGCCAATTCCAGTGTACTTGTTGACAAAAATCATAACTATTTTGCTAGAACTCCATTTTTTTCTATCGAATGAGTACAAGAAACCTCCCATTTACCGATTTCAACTATCCAATAAAGTGGTCAGAATTTAGCAATTTTGCCAATTTCACACAAATTTCAAAAGATGCCAATTTCCGAATAGGGTCCAGAATAAACAAGAAAGACATTCCTGGCACTAAAATAACATTTCCTCTGTTCATTAGTCACGTCCCCACGGCCCTCTTACATTCTTTTGCTTTCCACTTTGAATTTTTATTCTCACAAAAAATAGAAGATTTACTATTATGCAGACTACTGCATTAGTGTAGAAATGGTATAAATAATATCAGCCCACTTGTGAAAGAATATTAGACTCACCAGTCGACGTGTATTGGAAGCTTGGCATGATTTGTTTAGTATTGAACTTTGGTAAAAATCGAACATTTCTGCTACTTTGAGCTCAATTTCAAGGTACTTTTCATTGTAAAACCAGTCAAAATCATCTCAATTTCTGTAATATGTCTTCCATTCTATAAAATGAGACCAAGAAAACTAGAATACAACAATAAATACCATATGAAAATACAGTGCAAAGTCACTGTTTTATTCCAAAAACACGGTGAAAGTTTTTTTTTTTCTCATTACGAACTGTGTGCTGCAGGATTTTTTTTTATACCGCGCACATTGACCACATAGACTCATTCTTTCATATGTAGGCCTACCAGCTTTCTCTCACTAGATTTGAGGGCGCTAGAATTTAGATGTACTAGTACGTCAAAAACCCTGGTGCATAAGCCGTACTAGTACAGCCGAAACCCCCAAAGGGTTAAAAAACAAACAAACCCTGTTTCCAGTCATATTGCTTGAATTTTATAGGCCCATTATGATATATTTAAGAGGCCTGAATAGAAGAACTGTGACATCATGTGCTTGGCAGTAAAACATTGGTGGCATTTGCTGTAGTTACGTCTCTTTGTAGAGCTGAGTACGCTTACTTCTTTTGGTCTTTAGATGTTTTCAGGTTGGTTTATACTGAGTTTTTATGTTTCCACACCCTGCTGGTGTAATTGGTGTAATATGTGGGTGACTTATTGGGCTGGAAAATTAGAATAAATGTGCAGCTCTTGGAAGTGTGAATCTTGTGGGCAACAGCTAAAATACAGTAAACCCTCGATATAACAGACTAACAAGGGTGTTTATTGTATCAAAATGATCTTAAAAAATAGTAAAAAATGCACTTAAGTACTCCACTGTATATATAATATACAGGTCAGCCATCACTGATCCGGCAATTGCCATTCCAGTTCCATCCCCAAGTGGCACCAATTTCGGCTAGCATAATTTCAAATATCCCAGTAATGTGCACATATTTCACATATATACTGCAATGAACATTGAAAAGTTAATCAGTAAATTTTGCCTATAATTATAAGTTTGCTATTACAGTGGACCCTCGAGTTTTGTAAGCCTCGCGCTTCGTAAATTTCTCCTTTCGTAACTTTTTTTTCATCAAAATATAGCCTCCCGGTTCGTCATTTGCCTTGTGATTCGTCGGTCGTACAGAACGCATCCAAGAGCGGCATCCACCGTCCGCAACTGCTTGCAACTGCCCAAAGAAAGCTTCTAGTGCCAGCCCTATGGTAAAGAAGGTGAGAAACACAATAGAATTCAAGAAAGAACTCGTAGCAAAGTACTGAAGTGGAGGAGGAAGAGAGAGGGGAGAATGCGCCTTCTTCAGTAATTCAGTGACTCTACGATATGTACGATACTAAAGCAGCAGGAGTCGATAAAGACTATATTGCCAGCCAGTGATAAAGTGTAGCATTAACAGTGTAGCAAGTAAGTTATGCGATACATAAATGACAACACAAAACTTAACTCCTCCATTGTTGTTTGAGGTATATAGGACACTGACAACATATGCTGCACTCTGCTAGCATCTCCTCCAAGGTAAGTGTAAATAGTGGACCCTCGAATTTCATAATCCCTTTTCTGTGTGTAAAACTATAGTTATCCTCTATAAAATGTATTTTTTTGTTTATATTTCCCATAAGAAAACATGTAAATCCAATTAATCCATTCCAGACACCCAAAAATATTAACAAAAAATACATTTTATGGAGAATAACTATAGTTTTACATTCAGAAAAGGGATTATTTCTTATTTATAAATTAAAGTGTAAATATTCTTATTTATAAATTGCATACATTATTTGTGTGAATAGTGGTAGTGGCCTCTGCTGCTGCCCCCTACCACTTAATATATGTACGGCTTACACTCTCATTGGCCCTTATAAACCCAACAACAACACACCATCACTTGTGACATACATAATGACATATTTTATTTATTCTAGAGTATATATCATAAGAACATAAGAACATAAGAACATAAGAAAGGAGGAAAACTGCAGGAGGCCTGCTGGCCCATACTAGGCAGGTCCTTTACAATTTATGCCACTAACAAAACATTTGCCCAACCCAATTTTCAATGCCACCCAAGAAATAAGCTCTGATGTGAAAGTCCCACTCAAATCCAACCCCTCCCACTCATGTACTTATCCAACCTATCATGTTTCCAAGTTGTTAATATTGTTTATTATGTCATATTAGATGAATTATAATAGATAAATAAGCCGTTGATATTAGCTTGTCGTTTATTTTGTCCTATCTCCAAACACTCTCCCTCTCCAAACAAGAGTCTTCAATAAAGGTATGTAATAGTGATATTCATTTATCCATTTCATTAGTGCTTTATAATTATTTCTCATTGTTTTCTGTATGTAAATCTATATTTAATCTTTAAAAAATGTATTTTTTGTTAAGATGTACTTTTGGGTGTCTGAAATGGATTAATTGGATTTACATTATTTCTTATGGGGAAAATGGCTTTACCATTCATAAATTTTTGCCTTTCATCAGACTCTCTGGAACAGATTAATTATGAAATTCATAAATTTTTGCCTTTCATCAGACTTTCTGGAACAGATTAATTATGAAATTTGAGGGTCCACTGTATCAAGGTTTTATTGTACTGACAGTCAGTACTGCAGTTCTCATTGTCACCTTGCACATGTCTTTCAAAGTAGCTTTTTCACATTTGACTTGTCCTTATAAAGTTGTAAAGTGTGCATTGGGAGGAGTGAACAACAGTTCTTGAAGTAGGAGCACCACTGAGGCTACAGTACCATCCTGCCCTCTTCTCTCCCCCCTCCCTTTTTTTTTGTCACTGCCTGTGTTTTGATGTTCATGCTCTTTTTCTTCATTCTTTTCTCCCCACAATCTCCCATATTTCTCCTTTTTAGCCTTTGGAAATTCAGTAGTTTTTATAATTTGAATTGTGTCTGTAACTTTGTTTGTGATGAATGTTATACTAGGTGTGAAGTGTACTGGGTTGGGTTTCCTTCATATATCTCAGATCACACACTTGGTTCCTCATTACACACAGGGGCAAGTTGTTCAGGAAAATTATTAATTCTAAATTTATTGTCTGAATGCAAGTCAGATTTCTGTTCAGATTTTTCTATAATTCGTTGACAAAAGTCCATGCATTAGCCTCGAAAAGAGCTCGAGTATCACTTTTCTTTGTGTTTATTATTTGCTTTATTAATTATTTTCAGTATTGTTTTACTATTATTTCATTATTCTTAAAGTATTATTTCTCTTGTAATTATAGCAAGAACAGTCGTGGACATCACAATATGCAGCGAGCCCCATCTCTGGACTCTGCAACCCATCGAGACCTTCCAATGTCGCCTATAACTCGGATACGAAACACACATAGTGACAGGTCAGTTAATATGTGAAACATTCACAGTGATTGGTCACTTAATAATATAATATAATAATATATGTAATATCTTTATTTCTACAAGTACATGTACAAGGCATACAGGCCGAGCTAACATCAGTACTGTACCACAATAGAAATCCCCTTGTAATTCAGAGCATTTCGGGCAAATTAGGTCAGTTTTGTCCCAGGATGCGACCCACACCAGTCTACTAACACCCAGGTACCCATTTTACTAATGGGTGAACATGCACAACAGGTGTAAGGAAACATGCCCAATGTTTCCACCCTTGCCGGGAATCAAACCCAAGCCCTCAGTGTGTGAAGCAAGAGCTTTGCCTACCAGGCCATGAGCCTGGTAGGCAAACCTTTGCAGTTATAAACTGGTTAAGATAAATAAAATTCTTAGGAATTTAAAGGTATTTGTAGGTACAGGATATTTTGTACTTCAGTTATAGTATTGTGACTGCACTATTTTTTTTATTACACTCTACTTAGTGGAAAACTTACCTTTGAAGAATGCTAGCCAGTCCTTGGAACCAATTCTGTTGCTTGCTCCTCTGCTAGTCTTGGTATTCCATGTAGTGCTACAACTTAACATTTCTGTTGCTCCTCTGCTAGTCTTGGTGTTCCATCTAGTGCTACAACTTAACATTTCTGTTGCTTGCTCCTCTGCTAGTCTTGGTGTTCCATCTAGTGCTACAACTTAACATTTCTGTTGCTTGCTCCTCTGCTAGTCTTGGTGTTCCATCTAGTGCTACAACTTAACATTTCTGTTGCTTGCTCCTCTGCTAGTCTTGGTATTCCATCTAGTGCTACAACTTAACATTTCTGTTGCTTCTCTGCTAGTCTTGGTGTTCCATCTAGTGCTTCAACTTAACATTTCTGTTCCTTGCTCCTCTGCTAGCTAGTCTTGGTGTTCCATGTAGTGCTACAACTTAACATTTCTGTTGCTTGCTCCTCTGCTAGTCTTGGTGTTCCATCTAGTGCTACAACTTAACATTTCTGTTGCTTGCTCCTCTGCTAGTCTTGGTGTTCCATGTAGTGCTACAACTTAACATTTCTGTTGCTTGCTCCTCTGCTAGTCTTGGTGTTCCATCTAGTGCTACAACTTAACATTTCTGTTGCTTGCTCCTCTGCTAGTCTTGGTGTTCCATGTAGTGCTACAACTTAACATTTCTGTTGCTTGCTCCTCTGCTAGTCTTGGTATTCCATCTAGTGCTACAACTTAACATTTCTGTTGCTTGCTCCTCTGCTAGTCTTGGTATTCCATCTAGTGCTACAACTTAACATTTTGTATTTGTTCCTTACATGTACTGTTGTCAGTGTTTACTAATACTTATTCTTTACATCCCTTGTTGTTTATAGGAGGTTTACACTGCTTCCAGCATCCTCCCTCTCACTTCATGCACTACTTCCACTAAATGCACTGCTTCCTCCCACTTCATACACTACTTCCACTTCATGCACTGCTTCCTCCCACTTCATGCATTGCTTCCTCCCACTTCATGCACTGCTTCCTCCCACTTCATGCATTGCTTCCTCCCACTTCATGCACTACTTCCACTGCATGCACTACTTCCACTTCATACACTACAACCTTATTCCCACTTCATGCACTACAACCTCCCATTTCATGCACATCAACTTTCCGCTTTGTGCCCTACAACCTTATTCGCACTTCATTCAGTACAACCTCCCGCTTCATGTACTACAACCTTCTTTCCACTTCTTGCACTACAACCTTCTTCCAACTTCATGCACTGCAACCTTCCTCTCAGTTCATGCACTACAACCTTCTTCCCACTTCATGCCCCAGAATCTACTTTCCACCTCATGCACTACAACCTCCCACGTCATGCACTACAACCTCTGTCCCACTTCATGCACTACTTCCACTTTACATACACCAACCTATCTTTTTCATGCACTGCGTCCCTCTTCATGTACTACTTCCTTTCACTTCATGCACTACAACCTTCCTCCCACTTCATGTACTACAACCTTCCTCACACTTCATGCACTACAACCTTCCTCACACTTCATGTACTACAACCTTCCTCCCACTTCATGTACTACAACCTTCCTCACACTTCATGCACTACAACCTTCCTCACACTTCATGCACTACAACCTTCCTCACACTTCATGTACTACAACCTTCCTCCCACTTCATGTACTACAACCTTCCTCACACTTCATGTACTACAACCTTCCTCACACTTCATGCACTACAACCTTCCTCACACTTCATGTACTACAACCTTCCTCCCACTTCATGTACTACAACCTTCCTCACACTTCATGCACTACAACCTTCCTCACACTTCATGCACTACAACCTTCCTCACACTTCATGTACTACAACCTTCCTCCCACTTCATGTACTACAACCTTCCTCACACTTCATGTACTACAACCTTCCTCCCACTTCATGTACTACAACCTTCCTCACACTTCATGTACTACAACCTTCCTCCCACTTCATGTACTACAACCTTCCTCACACTTCATGTACTACAACCTTCCTCCCACTTCATGCACTACAACCTTCCTACCACTTCATGTACTACAACCTTCCTCACACTTCATGTACTACAACCTTCCTCACACTTCATGTACTACAACCTTCCTCACACTTCACTACAGTATTTCTCCCACTTCATGCACTACAACCTTCCTACCACTTCATGTACTACAACCTTCCTCACACTTCATGTACTACAACCTTCCTCCCACTTCATGTACTACAACCTTCCTCCCACTTCATGTACTACAACCTTCCTCACACGTAATGCACTACAACCTTCCTCACACTTCACTACAACCTTCCTACCACTTCATGCACTACAACCTCCCTCCCACTTCATGTACTGCAGCCTTCCTTCCACTTCATGCACTACAACCTGCCTTCCACTTCATGCACTACAACCTTCCTCCCACGTCATACACTACAACCTTCCTCCCACGTCATACACTACAACCTCCCTCCCACTTCATGCACTACAACCTTCCTCCCACGTCATACACTACAACCTTCCTACCACTTCATGCACTACAACCTCCCTCCCACTTCATGTACTGCAGCCTTCCTTCCACTTCATGCACTACAACCTGCCTTCCACTTCATGCACTACAACCTTCCTCCCACATCATACACTACAACCTTCCTCCCACTTCTTGCACTACAACCTTCCTCCCACTTTGTGCACTAAAACCTTCCTCCCACTTCATGCACTACAACCTTCCTCTCACTTCATGCACTACAACCTTCCTCTCACTTCATGCAGTAAAACCTTCCTCCCACTTCATGCAGTAAAACCTTCCTCCCACTTCATGCACTACAACCTTCCTCCCACTTCATGCACTACAACCTTCCTTGCACTTCATGCACTACAACCTTCCTCTCACTTCATGCACTACAACCTTCCTCTCACTTCATGCAGTAAAACCTTCCTCCCACTTCATGCACTACAACCTTCCTCCCACTTCATGCACTACAACCTTCCTCCCACTCCATGCACTACAACCTTCCTTGCACTTCATGCACTACAACCTTCCTCCCACTTAATGCACTACAACCTTCCTTCCACTTCATTTACTACAACCTTCCTTCCACATCATGTACTACAACCTTCCTCCCACTTCATATACTGCAACCTTCCCCCCACTTCATGCACTACAACCTTCCTTCCACTTCATGCACTACAACCTTCCTTTCACTTCATGCAGTACAACCTTCCTCCCACTTCATGCACTACAACCTTCCTCCCACTTTATGCACTACAACCTTCCTCCCACTTCATGCACTACAACCTTCCTCGCACTTCATGCACTACAACCTTCCTCCCACTTCATGCACTACAACCTTCCTCCCACTTCATGTACTACAACCTTCCTCACACTTCATGCACTACAACCTTCCTCACACTTCATGCACTACAACCTTCCTCACACTTCATGTACTACAACCTTCCTCCCACTTCATGTACTACAACCTTCCTCACACTTCATGTACTACAACCTTCCTCACACTTCATGCACTACAACCTTCCTCACACTTCATGTACTACAACCTTCCTCCCACTTCATGTACTACAACCTTCCTCACACTTCATGCACTACAACCTTCCTCACACTTCATGCACTACAACCTTCCTCACACTTCATGTACTACAACCTTCCTCCCACTTCATGTACTACAACCTTCCTCACACTTCATGCACTACAACCTTCCTCACACTTCATGTACTACAACCTTCCTCCCACTTCATGTACTACAACCTTCCTCCCACTTCATGTACTACAACCTTCCTCACACTTCATGCACTACAACCTTCCTCACACTTCATGTACTACAACCTTCCTCCCACTTCATGTACTACAACCTTCCTCACACTTCATGTACTACAACCTTCCTCCCACTTCATGTACTACAACCTTCCTCACACTTCATGTACTACAACCTTCCTCCCACTTCATGTACTACAACCTTCCTCACACTTCATGTACTACAACCTTCCTCCCACTTCATGTACTACAACCTTCCTCACACTTCATGTATTACAACCTTCCTCACACTTCACTACAGCATTCCTCCCACTTCATGCACTACAACCTTCCTACCACTTCATGTACTACAACCTTCCTCACACTTCATGTACTAAAACCTTCCTCCCACTTCATGTACTACAACCTTCCTCCCACTTCATGTACTACAACCTTCCTCACACTTCATGCACTACAACCTTCCTCACACTTCACTACAACCTTCCTACCACTTCATGCACTACAACCTCCCTCCCACTTCATGTACTGCAGCCTTCCTTCCACTTCATGCACTACAACCTGCCTTCCACTTCATGCACTACAACCTTCCTCCCACGTCATACACTACAACCTTCCTCCCACGTCATACACTACAACCTCCCTCCCACTTCATGCACTACAACCTTCCTCCCATGTCATACACTACAACCTTCCTACCACTTCATGCACTACAACCTCCCTCCCACTTCATGTACTGCAGCTTTCCTCCCACTTCATGCACTACAACCTGCCTTCCACTTCATGCACTACAACCTTCCTCCCACGTCATACACTACAACCTTCCTCCCACTTCTTGCACTACAACCTTCCTCCCACTTCGTGCACTAAAACCTTCCTCCCACTTCATGCACTACAAGCTTCCTCTCACTTCATGCACTACAACCTTCCTCTCACTTCATGCAGTAAAACCTTCCTCCCACTTCATGCACTACAACCTTCCTCCCACTTCATGCACTACAACCTTCCTCCCACTCCATGCACTACAACCTTCCTTGCACTTCATGCACTACAACCTTCCTCTCACTTCATGCACTACAACCTTCCTCTCACTTCATGCAGTAAAACCTTCCTCCCACTTCATGCACTACAACCTTCCTCCCACTTCATGCACTACAACCTTCCTCCCACTCCATGCACTACAACCTTCCTCGCACTTCATGCACTACAACCTTCCTCCCACTTCATGTACTACAACCTTCCTCCCACTTCATTTACTACAACCTTCCTTCCATATCATGTACTACAACCTTCCTCCCACTTCATATACTGCAACCTTTCCCCCACTTCATGCACTACAACCTTCCTTCCACTTCATGCACTACAACCTTCCTTTCACTTCATGCAGTACAACCTTCCTCCCACTTCATGCACTACAACCTTCCTCCCACTTTATGCACTACAACCTTCCTCCCACTTCATGCACTACAACCTTCCTCGCACTTCATGCACTACAACCTTCCTCCCACTTCATGCACTACAACCTTCCTCCCACTTTATGCACTACAGCCTTCTTCCCACTTTATGCACTACAACCTTCCTCCCACTTCATGTACTACAACCTTCCTCCCACTTCATGCCCTACATTCTTCCACTTCATGCATTACACCTGTCAGTAGTGTTACTGTGTACTTGTGTCGTATACTTAGATAATCCCAGCTACCTTATAGATAGCTCTTTGGCTTGCTGTGACATTTCGAGTTTCTCATACGTGAGCTCTAGCCCACAGCATTCCTTGTGAGTTCAAGGCTAGGCATAGAAAACTTGACAGGCAGGCTCCTGGGCTCCCCTCAACTCGCATTAAATATATGCCTACAGGCATCCAGCTAGTGTATTTCTTACTGCAATATTTCCTCTGAACCCCCCATGACACACCCTTCCTCCCATTTCATGCACTACAACTTTCTCCCCACTTCATGTACTATAACCTTCCACTTCATGCATTACAACCTTACTATATTATATAATTATATTTTTATTTACTACAAGTACATGTACAGGGTATACAGGCCTAGCTGACATCAATGACATACTACTACAGCGAACCCTTGGTTATCGTAATTAATCTTTTCCAGAAAGTGTGACTAAAGCCGAATTTGGCGATTTCCAAATTCATTTTCCCCTTATGAAATAATGTAAATCCAGTTAATCCGTTTCAGGCACCCAAAAGTATTAAAAACAATATTTTTTTTACATGAAATATACATTTACCTACACAGAAAACAATGAGACATGAAGAATAAAACAATAATAACCTAACACTTACCTTTATTGAAGACACTTCTTAGTGTATTGTAGACGGGAGGGGAGAGGATGGAGAAATTACTGTTTGGAGAGCTAATTCCCTTCCTTAAAGACTTCAGGTATCAAATCCTTTTCCAGGGTTACTTCCCTTCTTTGTTTCTTAATGCCACTAGGACCAGCTTGAGAGTCACTGGACCCCTGTCGCTCAAAAAAGTGTTCCAGAGAAGTCTATTTCTGGCGTATGTTAGGAATTGTGGCGGTGGCAGGTGTGTTGGGGGACAGGACTAAATAGTCCTTCAGTATGACACTAATATCAACTCTATGGCTTATTTATCTAGCACAATTCATCTAATATAAAATAAACAATATTAATAACATAGAAACATGATATATACTCTAGAATGAATAAAATATGTCATTACATATGTGATGAGTGTTGTTGTGTTGTCTCTTGTTGGGTGTATAAGGGCCACTGAAAGATAAGCCTTACATAGTGATGGTGATGGCGGCAGCAGAGGCGGTGGTGTTAATCATTAGCCCTATACCTCCAACAACATTGGAGGAGTCAGTTTCGTGCCGTCTTTTTCTATCGATTAATCGCTTAACTTAATTGCTACACTGTTAATGCTATACTTTATTGCTGGCTGGCACTATAGTCTTTATCGGCTCCTGCTGCTTTAGTATTGTACATATTTCAGAATCACTGAAGAAGGAACATTCTTCCCTCTCTCTCAGCCCTTTACCAAAGGGCTGGCTGGCACTAGGAACTTTCTTTGGTGGCTTATTTAGCACTAAAAAAATGGAATAATACGAAATGTATTGTAATGAACACGCGGGATCGTGCTAACTGGCTGATAAACAATGGCACACTGAATGTTAGGCCACTGTTGCCGTGCGGATGCGTCCGACACGTATGACTATTACCGAGCTCAATGACTTTCACCGAGCCAATATTTTGACAAAAAAATGTTATGATTTCCGAATATTATGAAATCCATTGACGACAATATCTGTGGGTTCACTGTATATAGAAAGCCACTTATTTTGCTGTGCATTTTGGGCAAATTAGGTCAGTTTTGTCCCAGGATGCAACCCACATCAGTCGACTAACACCCAGGCACCCATTTTAAACTGAAGGGTGAACAGGGACAGGGACAGCAGGTGTCTTATTGAAACACATCCCTAATGTTTTCCAGTCATACAGGAGGAGATTCAAACTCCGGACCTCAGTGTGTGAGCCGAGTGTGCTAGTGATCGAGCTACGGGACACCCTTCCTTACACTTCATACACTACAACCTTCCTCACACTTCATACACTACAACCTTCCTTACACTTCATACACTACAACCTTCCTCACACTTCATACACTACAACCTTCCTCACACTTCATCCACTACAACCTTCCTCACACTTCATGCACTAGAACCTTCCTCCCACTTCATGCACTACAACTTTCCTCCCACTTCATGCACTTAACCCTCCTCCCACATCATGCACAACAACTTTCCTCCCACTTCATGCACTACAACTTTCCTCCCACTTCATGAACTACAACTTTCCTCCCACTTCATGAACTACAACTTTCCTTCCACTTCATGCACCACAACTTTCCGTCCATTTCATGCACTACAACTTCCCTCCCACTTCATGCACTACAACTTTCCTCCCACTTCATGCACAACAACTTTCCTCCCACTTCATGAACCACTTTCCTCCCACTTCATGCACTACAACTTTCCTCCCACTTCATGCACTTCAACTTTCCATCCACTTCATGCACAACAACTTTCCTCCCACTTCATGAACTACTTCCCTCCCACTTCATGAACTACAACTTTCCTCCCACTTTATGCACAACAACCTTCCACTTCATGAACTACAACTTTCCTCCCACTTCATGCACTACAACTTCCCTCCCACTTCATGCACAACAACTTTCCTCCCACTTCATGCACTACTTCCCTCCCACTTCATGCACTACAACTTTCCTCCCACTTTATGCACAACAACCTTCCACTTCATGAACTACAACTTTCCTCCCACTTCATGCACAATAACCTTTCTCCCACTTCATGCACTACAACTTTCCTCCCACTTCATGAGCTACAACTTTCCTCCCACTTCATGCACAACAACCTTCCTCCCACTTCATGCACTACAACTTTCCTCCCACTTCATGAACTACAACTTTCCTCCCACTTCATGAGCTACAACTTTCCTCCCACTTCATGCACAACTTTCCTCCCACTTCATGAACTACAACTTTCCTCCCACTTCATGAGCTACAACTTTCCTCCATCTTCATGAACTACAACTTTCCTCCCACTTCATGCACTGCAACTTTCCTCCCACTTCATACACTGCAACTTTCCTCCCACTTCATACACTGCAACTTTCCTCCCACTTCATGCACAAACTTCCTCTCACTTCATGAGCTACAACTTTCCTCCCACTTCATGAGCTACAACTTTCCTCCCACTTCATGCACAACAACCTTCCTCCCACTTCATGCACTACAACTTTCCTCCCACTTCATGAACTACAACTTTCCTCCCACTTCATGAGCTACAACTTTCCTCCCACTTCATGCACAACAACCTTCCTCCCACTTCATGCACTACAACTTTCCTCCCACTTCATGAACTACAACTTTCCTCCCACTTCATGAGCTACAACTTTCCTCCCACTTCATGCACAACAACTTTCCTCCCACTTCATGAACTACAACTTTCCTCCCACTTCATGAGCTACAACTTTCCTCCATCTTCATGAACTACAACTTTCCTCCCACTTCATGCACTGCAACTTTCCTCCCACTTCATACACTGCAACTTTCCTCCCACTTCATGCACAAACTTCCTCTCACTTCATGAGCTACAACTTTCCTCCCACTTCATGCACTACAACTTTCCTCCCACTTCATACACTGCAACTTTCCTCCCACTTCATGCACAACAACCTTCCTCCCACTTCATGCACTACAACTTTCCTCCCACTTCATGCACTACAACTTTCCTCCCACTTCATTTACTACAACTTTCCTTCCACTTCATACACTGCAACTTTCCTCCCACTTCATGCACTACAACTTTCCTCCCACTTCATACACTGCAACTTTCCTCCCACTTCATGCACTACAACTTTCCTCTCACTTCATGCACTACAACTTTAGTCCCACTTCATGCATTGCAACTTTCCTCCCACTTCATACACTGCAACTTTCCTCCCACTTCATGCACTACAACTTTCCTCCCACTTCATACACTGCAACTTTCCTCCCACTTCATGCACTACAACTTTCCTCCCACTTCATACACTGCAACTTTCCTCCCACTTCATGCACTACAACTTTCCTCCCACTTTATGCACTACAACTTTCCTCCCACTTCATACACTGCAACTTTCCTCCCACTTCATGCACTACAACTTTCCTCCCACTTTATGCACTACAACTTTCCTCCCACTTCATACACTGCAACTTTCCTCCCACTTCATGCACTACAACTTTCCTCCCACTTCATACACTGCAACTTTCCTCCCACTTCATGCACTACAACTTTCCTCCCACTTCATGCACTACAACTTTCCTCCCACTTCATACACTGCAACTTTCCTCCCACTTCATGCACTACAACTTTCCTCCCACTTCATGCACTACAACTTTCCTCCCACTTCATGCACTACAACTTTCCTCCCACTTCATGCTCTACAACTTTCCTCCCACTTCATGCACTACAACTTTCCTCCCACTTCATGCACTACAACTTTCCTCCCACTTCATGCACTACAACTTTCCTCCCACTTCATGCACTACAACTTTCCTCCCACTTCATGCACTACAACTTTCCTCCCACTTCATGCACTACAACTTTCCTCCCACTTCATGCACTACAACTTTCCTCTCACTTCATGCACTACAACTTTCCTCCCACTTCATGCACTACAACTTTCCTCCCACTTCATGCACTGCAACCTTCCTTCCACTTCATGCACTACAACTTTCCTCCCACTTCATGTACTACGACTTTCCTCTCACTTCATGCACTGCAACCTTCCTTCCACTTCATGCACTACAACTTTCCTCCCACTTCATGTACTACAACTTTCCTCCCACTTCATGCAATACAACCTTCCTTCCACTTCATGCACTACAACTTTCCTCCCACTTCATGCACTACAACTTTCCTCCCACTTCATGCACTGCAACATTCTTTCCACTTCATGCGCTACAACTTTCCTCCCACTTCATGCACTACAACTTTCCTCCCACTTCATGCACTGCAACATTCTTTCCACTTCATGCACTTCAACTTTCCTCCCACTTCATGTACTGCAACCTTCCTCCCTCTTTATGTACTACAACCTTCCTCCCTCTTCATGTACTACAACCTTCCTCCCACTTCATGTACTATAACCTTCCTCCCACTTCATGTACTACAACCTTCCTTCTTCATGTACTACAACCTTCTACTTCATGTACTACAACCTTCGTCCCATTTTATCTACTACAACTTTCCTCTCACTTCGTGCACTACAAGCTTCCTCCCACTTCATGCACTACAACCTTCCTCAAACTTCGTGCACTACGACCTTCCTCCCACTTCGTGCACTACGATCTTCCTCCCACTTCGTGCGCTACAACCTTCCTCCCACTTCGTGCACTACAACCTTCCTCCCATTTCGTGCACTACAACCTTCCTCCCACTTTGTGCGCTGCAACCGTCCTCCCACTTCATTCACTACAACCTTCGTCCCACTTCGTGCACTACAACCTTCCTCCCATTTCGTGCACTACAACCTTCCTCCCATTTTGTGCACTACAACCTTCCTCCCACTTTGTGCACTACAACCTTCCTCCCACATTGTGCACTACAAACTTCCTCCCACTCCATGCACCACAATCTTCCTCCCACATTGTGTACTACAACCTTCCTCCCGCTTCATGCACTACAGTGTGTGATATTTCATAATGAAAGCTATCTGTTAATTGTATTTTTTTTAAATTTAGGCTACAGTATAACTATTTTTGCACATTCTCATCAACAGTAACTTACCTTTCCATTAAAATTCCTCCATAATGATAATTTTTTCTAAATTTAAAGTTCTGAGAATTGGCCTTCAGCTTTTAAATGCTACAGTGCATAAAGCATTAAATTTTTGTATTGCTTATTTCACTAGTATAACTTCTTAATGTGACAGTGAAACTGAAGACGACAGTCCTCCT
>NC_091294.1:22774308-22806808 GCF_038502225.1 Cherax quadricarinatus
GATGGGCACGTTCACTGGTACCATCCACCTCATACGAGTCAAACAGTGTCTGAAACCGAGAAAAAGCTCCGAGGGGGGAGCATCACCATCCTCCCCAAGCCAATAGCTCAGAGATTCCAGAGTGCTTCCCCACTCAGCAAATACAAAGAAAGGGATCCTCTCATCCCAGTTGTTAGTATTGTCTATACCATAGGCTTGCATCATTGTCTTGAGGGCTTGATATAATTTCTCTATTTCCCCTTGAGATGGAGGGTGATAGGCCATTGCAAAGTTAGGCTCTACTTTTAATTCCTTCAAAACATTTCTAAAAGACTTTGAGGTAAAGTTAGGCCCCTGGTCTTTTTGCACTGCTTGTGGAAAACCAACATGAAAAAAGAACTTCATCAAAGCCCTTAAGACTACATGAGCTGTTATCTTATGCAGAGGGACTGCTTCCAGGTACCTGGTAGTGGAGCAAATATTTGTGAGTAAATAATCATTTCCCAGTTTGGTCCTTGGGAGTGGGCCAACGACATCCACTACCAGCTTGCTGAAGGGTTCACCTGGTGCTGAAATCGGCTGAAGGGGAACAGGTTTAATACTTCGACTAGGTTTCCCTATAATTTGAAAGACATGATAGGTCTCAATATACTCTCTGACAGTCTCCCACAGCTGAAACCAGAAGAAATGCCTGGAAACCTTGGACATCACCATCTGGGGACAAAACCCTTGTTCTCCTTCCATCGATACTGCAAATAGAGGTGAATTCTTTGTAAGAGTTTCCTCCCTGAAATGAAAACACTTATTTAACTGTAACATCTTTTCCTCAGCAACAGTGACATTTTCCTGCACAGAAATTAATTGCACCCTAGCAGGTGCAGCCTCTCTCACACTATTTAACTGATCCATTCTCCAATCATGCTCAGCTCTGGCTGGAACATCCTTTTCTTCAGTTGACTGCAGTTCAACATCAGAAAGCAGAGTTACCAAACTTAAGCCCTCACCATCCTCATGAGAAATATCATGAAGACTGTTGGTAGCATGATCATGAGCCATACTTTTCATGGTGGAACCATCAGGGAGAAGGTCTGGCAGGGTTTTCCTAGCCATTTCCTCCCAACATTTGGGACTTGGTTTCCCCCAAACTAGTTGTTCCTCACTGTCTAACAGGCCCATAACATTATTCCCTAATAAGAGGTCGACCCCTTCGAAGGGAATTTCATCTGAGATACCTACAGGGAGATAGCCAACTTGGTATGTAGATTCTACCCATAATTTGTGTACCGGTGTCCTTATGGTTGAACCTGTAATACCCTTCAACAATATATCTACCCCAGTATAGGTATCCTTAGACACTGGTAGCACTCCAGCACGTAGCAAAGAGTAGGTGCTACATCCATCTCTCAAGGACAATATGTTCTCAACTCTGCCTACATTCTTTTGCAAACCAACTGTGGACCTACTAGAAAATATACACATCCTGGGGTCTAGATCCAAAGTTCCTCCTCACCTTGCCTTGAAGACCTAATGCAGGCAACTGGATGTATCTCTGCAGTTAGAGTCCTCTGGGGTGGTTCCTCCCTTTCCTGATCTCGCCGCCTTGACCAACAAAACTTTTGTGTGTGTCCAGTTTTGTTACAGTAGTAACAGGCATAACTCTTAAAGGTATTTTAACCATTTGGTGTAGGACTGGTACTGTTTACTCGAGGACCTGAAAAATTATCTGATTGTCTAGGTAAACTTTGAACTCCAGCTGACTTACCTTTTCCTTCTATTTTAGAGGGCACCTCAGCCTTCATTTGTCCCTGAAAATTCTTGTCCCACTTACCTTTATGACCATAGGACTTGGAATAAGGTTTAGAACGAGTGGGGAAATTTTCAGAAGCAGCATGACTGTTTTTACTTACCAATTCCCTGCGAGCCAAGAATCGGTCACCTAGATCCAGTGCTTCTGAAAGATTTTCTGGGTTTTTGTCCTCCAGATATTCTCTGAGGTCAACAGGGATTGTATTGTACAATTCCTCATGAACCATCAGATCTACTAATTTGTTATAGTCTTTATTAACTCCTTTGGAACAAACCCATTTCTTAAAAAGGAACAGTTTCTCATTCCCAAACTCAGTTAAGGTCTGCCCATCCTGAAATTTTTGATTCCTGAACTTTTGTCTATATTTCTCAGGTATCATTTGGTATGCAAGCAATACTTCCTCTTTAATCTTATCATAATCAGAAAAATCTTGCCCCTCCAGAGTCTCTACTCTTTGGAATCCTTTACCTTCAAGTTGTGTGTGAACTAGGGTAGCCCACTTCTGTTTGGGCCATCCTTGCTCCAAAGCAGTCTTCTCAAAAAAAGAAAAATACCTATCTGGGTCACTCTCTGTAAACTTAGGGACAAAATTTGCAGCTTTAGTTATGTTAAAGTACTGCTCAGGCTCTTGTTCTGAACCTCCTAACCTTTGACGTTCTTCCTCCTTAGCTTTCATTAATTTCATTTCAGCCTCTAGTACAGCTAATTTCAATCTCATTCTCTCCATTTCCATATCACCTGGAGTAGGTGATCCCTCATGTTCACTGTTAACAGGCATGTTTACTGATGAATTATTACCTTCTTCCCTGAAGCCTAAAAAATCTGAAGACTCATCTTCTGACATAGTTTTATCTTTAAACACTTGCTTCCCTCTTACAGTATCAGTGGACAAAGTTTTCCCACAGGCACATAAAATAACACAAATTGAATGTAAACTATGCACATAGCACTTACCATAACCACAACAAAAATGTGTTACTCCCTTTCCCCCACCTTAGGAGAAAAACAACCTGTAAACTAATATATGAAAACAACACTCCCACTGACACCACCTTGGTAAATCTTCTACCAGAAACATGCAACTGTTATTACCCCATACCAGCACATATAGTTCAAAGAATGTTTTGAGTTATTTTAGCAGTCAAATAACTCTCCCGGTCAAGCTCCCATGTTACGTTGGTGTCCCTTATTACTTTGATAGTAAGGTTCTCACTACATGTTCTAGTGTGGGGTAGCTTTTACTTAATGGCCTTATCTGTCTAGGGGTAATACTTACATCATGGCTGATCATCTTGAGTGTCTCTGATACCCTTTCACCAGCCCTCTTCACAGGTTATGTAAACTACTACTATAAAAATATAACTGTATTCTCAATAGATATGTACAGAATATACAATCACAGCCTCCATTTTCAAAACAAAATCTACACACTCCATGCCTGTGCTCCACATGGTGTGTTGCAACAACTCTTGTCCTTCACTCTTCCTGACATAACTCTGGGCTAACCAGTGTTTTGACACACTTTAGTCACCCTGGGTATGGTGGCCAAAACTTAAATTATAAAAACTCACCCCTGGAGCACACATGATGCCCCAAAAGATAGGAGAAGGACCCAGAGATCCTGCCAGGTTGAAGGTCAGCCACAGAGAGAGAGAGTCAGTCAGAGGGAGAGAGAGAGAGAGCCTGGCTAACTCCTCCCACCAAAACAAAAGACTGTTGCCAAGCACAATTCTCCAGTTACCACAATTCTACCACCTCTTAACTTTACTTTTACAAAAAGAAATACAACTTTATAAACTACTTATTTAAATTGTGTGTTTATGTGTCTATAGTATAACCTATTATATTGAGAAAAATAGGTTTGACCCAGCTGCCTCTCAGTCATAAGGTTGATCAGTCCTTCTGACATTTAGAGCAAAGTCCCCATCAATTCAATATAATTAGGTATTCCAGAGTAACTGTTACTTATAAATACATGTTGGGTCCTATAGCCCCATAACAGTTATACAGCTCCCTACCTGATTTGCCATTGGTGTCTGCACATCACTGATTGTTTACAGCCTCTGTGAGCTCCACATCTCTCCATTATGTGTGGAAACTTTCCAGAATTTCAAATGTTTTAAAATTATTGTATATTTTATATATATATTTTTTCAACATGTCAGCCATCTCCCACCGAGACAGGGTGACCCAAAAAAGAAAGAAACACTTTCACCATCATTCAGCACTTTCACCATTTTTCGCACACACAATCACTGTCTTTGCAGAGGTACCCAGAAATGAGAGATGTCACTCCAAACAACATTGTACTTCTCACCTCCAGGACTCGAGTCTGGCTAACTGGTTTCCCTGAATCCCTTCTCAAAATATTACCCTTCTCACTCCAGCAGCACATCAGGTCCCAAAAACCATTCGTCTCCATTCACTCCTATCATGCTCTCATATGCCTGCTTCATGTCCAGTCCCCTTGCACACAAAATCTCTTTTACTCCTTTTTTTTTTATTATTATCACACTGGCCGATTCCCACCAAGGCAGGGTGGCCCGGAAAAGAAAAACTTAAACCATCATTCACTCCATCACTGTCTTGCCAGAAGGGTGCTTTACACTACAGTTTTTAAACTGCAACATTAACACCCCTCCTTCAGAGTGCAGGCACTGTACTTCCCATCTCCAGGACTCAAGGCCGGCCTGCCGGTTTCCCTGAACCCCTTCATAAATGTTACTTTGCTCACACTCCAACAGCACGTCAAGTATTAAAAACTATTTGTCTCCATTCATTCTTATCAAACACGCTCACGCATGCCTGCTGGAAGTCCAAGCCCCTCGCACACAAAACCACCTTTACCCCCTACCTCCAACCTTTCCTAGGCCGACCCCTACCCCGCCTTCCTTCCACTACAGACTGATACACTCTTGAAGTTATTCTGTTTCGCTCCATTCTCTCCACATGTCCGAACCACCTCAACAACCCTTCCTCAGCCCTCTGGACAACAGTTTTGGTAATCCCGCACCTCCTCCAAACTACGAATTCTCTGCATTATATTCACACCACACATTGCTCTCAGACATGACATCTCCACTGCCTCCAGCCTTCTCCTCGCTGCAACATTCATCACCCATGCTTCACACCCATATAAGAGTGTTGGTAAAACTATACTCTCATACATTCCCCTCTTTGCCTCCAAGGACAAAGTTCTTTGTCTCCACAGACTCCTAAGTGCATCACTCACCCTTTTCCCCTCATCAATTCTATGATTCACCTCATCTTTCATAGACCCATCCACTGACACGTCCTCTCCCAAATATCTGAATACATTCACCTCCTCCATACTCTCTCCCTCCAATCTGATATCCAGTCTTTCATCACCTAATCTTTTTGTTATCCTCATAACCTTACTCTTTCCTGTATTCACTTTCAATTTTCTTCTTTTGCACACCCTACCAAATTCATCCACCAATCTCTGCAACTTCTCTTCAGAATCTCCCAAGAGCACAGTGTCATCAGCGAAGAGCAACTGTGACAACTCCCACTTTATGTGTGATTTTTTATCTTTTAACTCCACGCCTCTTGCCAAGACCCTCGCATTTACTTCTCTTACAACCCCATCTATAAATATATTAAACAACCACGGTGACATCACACATCCTTGTTATTTAATGCCTACTTTTACTGGGAAATAATTTCCCTCTTTCCTACGTACTCTAACTTGAGCCTCACTATCCTCGTAAAAGCTCTTCACTGCTTTCAGTAACCTACCTCCTACACCATACACCTGCAACATCTGCCACATTGCCCTCCTATCCACCCTGTCATATGCCTTTTCCAAATCCATAAATGCCACAAAAACCTCTTTAGCCTTATCTAAATACTGTTCACTTATATGTTTCACTGTAAACACCTGGTCCACACACCCCCTACCTTTCCTAAAGCCTCCTTGTTCATCTGCTATCCTATTTTCCGTCTTACTCTTAATTCTTTCAATAATAACTCTACCATACACTTTGCCAGGTATACTCAACAGACTTATCCCCCTATAATTTTTGCACTCTCTTTTATCCCCTTTGCCTTTATAGAAAGGAACTATGCATGCTCTCTGCCAATCCCTAGGTACCTTACCCTCTTCCATACATTTATTAAATAATTGCACCAACCACTCCAAAACTATATCCCCACCTGCTTTTAACATTTCTATCTTTATCCCATCAATCCCGGCTGCCTTACCCCCTTTCATTTTACCTACTACCTCACGAACTTCCCCCACACTCACAACTGGCTCTTCCTCACTCCTACAAGATGTTGTTCCTCCTTGCCCTATACATGAAATCACAGCTTCCCTATCTTCATCAACATTTAACAATTCCTCAAAATATTCCCTCCATCTTCCCAATACCTCTAACTCTCCATTTAATAACTCTCCTCTCCTATTTTTAACTGACAAATCCATTTGTTCTCTAGGCTTTCTTAACTTGTTAATCTCACTCCAAAACTTTTTCTTATTTTCAACAAAATTTGTTGATAACATCTCACCCACTCTCTCATTTGCTCTCTTTTTACATTGCTTCACCACTCTCTTAACCTCTCTCTTTTTCTCCATATACTCTTCCCTCCTTGCATCACTTCTACTTTGTAAAAACTTCTCATATGGTAACTTTTTCTCCCTTACTACTCTCTTTACATCATCATTCCACCAATCGCTCCTCTTCCCTCCCGCACCCACTTTCCTGTAACCACAAACTTCTGCTGAACACTCTAACACAACATTTTTAAACCTACCCCATACCTCTTCAATCCCATTGCCTATGCTCTCATTAGCCCATCTATCCTCCAATAGCTGTTTATATCTTACCCTAACTGCCTCCTCTTTTAGTTTATAAACCTTCACCTCTCTCTTCCCTGATGCTTCTATTCTCCTTGTATCCCATCTACCTTTTACTCTCAGTGTAGCTACAACTTGAAAGTGATCTGATATATCTATGGCCCCTCTATAAACATGTACATCCTGAAGTCTTCTCAACAGTCTTTTATCTACCAGTACATAATCCAACAAACTACTGTCATTTCGCCCTACATCATATCTTGTATACTTATTTATCCTCTTTTTCTTAAAATATGTATTACCTATAACTAAACCCCTTTCTATACAAAGTTCAATCAAAGGGCTCCCATTATCATTTACACCTGGCACCCCAAACTTACCTACCACACCCTCTCTAAAAGTTTCTCCTACTTTAGCATTCAGGTCCCCTACCACAATTACTCTCTCACTTGGTTCAAAGGCTCCTATACATTCACTTAACATCTCCCAAAATCTCTCTCTCTCCTCTGCATTCCTCTCTTCTCCAGGTGCATACACGCTTATTATGACCCACTTCTCGCATCCAACCTTTACTTTAATCCACATAATTCTTGAATTTACACATTCATATTCTCTTTTCTCCTTCCATAACTGATCATTCAACATTACTGCTATCCCTTCCTTTGCTCTAACTCTCTCAGATACTCCAGATTTAATCCCATTTATTTCCCCCCACCGAAACTCCCCTACCCCCTTCAGCTTTGTTTCGCTTACGGCCAGGACATCCAACTTCTTTTCATTCATAACATCAGCAATCATCTGTTTCTTGTCATCCGCACTACATCCACGCACATTTAAGCATCCCAGTTTTATAAAGTTTTTCTTCTTCTCTTTTTTAGTAAATGTCTACAGGAGAAGGGGTTACTAGCCCATTGCTCCTGGCATTTTAGTCGCCTCATACGATACGCATGGCTTACGGAGGAAAGATTCTTTTCCACTTCCCCATGGACAATAGAAGAAATAAAGAGGAACAAGAGCTATTTAGAAAAAGGAGAAAAACCTAGATTTTTTTTTTTTTTTTTTCAACAAGTCGGCCATCTCCCACCGAGGCAGGGTGACCCAAAAAAGAAAGAAAATCCCCAAAAAGAAAATACTTTCATCATCATTCAACACTTTCACCACACTCACACATTATCACTGCTTTTCCAGAGGTGCTCAGAATACAGTGGACCCCCGCATAACGATCACCTCCGAATGCGACCAATTATGTAAGTGTATTTATGTAAGTGTGTTTGTACGTGTATGTTTGGGGGTCTGAAATGGACTAATCTACTTCACAATATTCCTTATGGGAACAAATTCGGTCAGTACTGGCACCTGAACATACTTCTGGAGTGAAAAAATATCGTTAACCGGGGGTCCACTGTACAACAGTTCAGAAGTATATACGTATAAAGATACACAACATATCCCTCCAAACTGCCAATATCCCAAACCCCTCCTTTAAAGTGCAGGCATTGTACTTCCCATTTCCAGGACTCAAGTCCGACTGTATGAAAATAACCGGTTTCCCTGAATCCCTTCACTAAATATTACCCTGCTCACACTCCAACAGATCGTCAGGTCCCAAGCATCATTCGCCTCCATTCACTCCTATCTAATACACTCATGCACGTTTGCTGGAAGTCCAAGCCTCTAGCCCACAAAACCTCCTATACCCCCTCTTTCCAACCCTTTCGAGGACGACCCCTACCCCTCCTTCCTTCCCCTATAGATTTATATGCTTTCCATGTCATTCCACTTTGATCCATTCTCTCTAAATGACCATACCACCTCAACAACCCCTCTTCTGCCCTCTGACTAATGCTTTTATTAACTCCACACCTTCTCCTAATTTCCACACTCCGAATTTTTTGCATAATATTTACACCACACATTGCCCTTAGACAGGACATCTCCACTGCCTCCAACCGTCTCCTCGCTGCTGCATTTACCACCCAAGCTTCACATCCATATAAGAGTGTTGGTACTACTATACTTTCATACATTCCCTTCTTTGCCTCCATAGATAACGTTTTTTGACTCCACATATACCTCAATGCACCACTCACCTTTTTTCCCTCATCAATTCTATGATTAACCTCATCCTTCATAAATCCATCCGCCGACACTTCAACTCCCAAGTATCTGAAAACATTCACTTCTTCCATACTCCTCCTCCCCAATTTGATATCCAATTTTTCTTTATCTAAATCATTTGATACCCTCATCACCTTACTCTTTTCTATGTTCACTTTCAACTTTCTACCTTTACACACATTCTCAAACTCATCCACTAACCTTTGCAGTTTTTCTTTAGAATCTCCCATAAGCACAGTATCATCAGCAAAAAGTAACTGTGTCAATTCCCATTTTGAATTTGATTCCCCATAATTTAATCCCACCCCTCTCCCGAACACCCTAGCATTTACTTCTTTTACAACCCCATCTATAAATATATTAAACAACCATGGTGACATTACACATCCCTGTCTAAGACCTACTTTTACCGGGAAGTATTCTCCCTCTCTTCTACACACCATAACCTGAGCCTCACTATCCTCATAAAAGCTCTTTACAGCATTTAGTAACTTACCACCTATTCCATATACTTGCAACATCTGCCACATTGCTCCTCTATCCACTCTATCATATGCCTTTTCTAAATCCATAAATGCAATAAAAACTTCCCTACCTTTATCTAAATACTGTTCACATATATGCTTCAATGTAAACACTTGATCTACACATCCCCTACCCACTCTGAAGCCTCCTTGCTCATCCGCAATTCTACATTCTGTCTTACCTCTAATTCTTTCAATTATAACCCTACCGTATACTTTTCCTGGTATACTCAGTAAACTTATTCCTCTATAATTTTTACAATCTCTTTTGTCCCCTTTCCCTTTTACATAAAGGGACTATACATGCTCTCCGCCAATCCCTAGGTACCTTCCCCTCTTTCATACATTTATTAAACAAAAGTACCAACCACTCCAACACTATATCTCCCCCTGCTTTTAACATTTCTGTCATGATCCCATCAGTTCCAGCTGCTTTACCCCCTTTCATTCTACGTAATGCCTCACGTACCTCCACCACACTTACATTCTGCTCTTCTTCACTCCTAAAAGATGGTATACCTCGCTGGCCAGTGCATGAAATTACCGCCTCCCTTTCTTCCTTAACATTTAAAAGTTCCTCAAAATATTCTCGCCATCTACCTAATACCTCCCTCTCCCCTTCTACTAACTCCCCTACTCTGTTTTTAACTGACAAATCCATACTTTCCCTAGGCTTTCTTAACTTGTTTAACTCACTCCAAAATTTTTTCTTATTTTCATTAAAATTTCTTGACAGTGCCTCTCCCACTCTTTCATCTGCTCTCCTTTTGCACTCTCTCACCACTCTCTTCACCTTTCATTTACTCTCCATATACTCTCCTCTTCGTATAACACTTCTGCTTTGAAAAACCTCTCGTAAGCTACCTTTTTCTCTTTTATCACACCCTTTACTTCATCATTCCACCAATCACTCCTCTTTCCTCCTGCCCCCACCCTCCTATAACCACAAACTTCTGCCCCACATTCTAATACTGTATTTTTAAAACTATTCCAACCCTCTTCAACCCCCCCATTACTCATCTTTGCACTAGCCCACCTTTCTGCCAATAGTCGCTTATATCTCGCCCGAACTTCCTCCTCCCTTAGTTTATACACTTTCACCTCCCTCTTACTTGTTGTTGCCACCTTCCTCTTTTCCCGTCTACCTCTTACTCTAACTGTAGCTACAACTAAATAATGATCCGATATATCAGTTGCCCCTCTATAAACATGTACATCCTGGAGCCTACCCATCAACCTTTTATCCACCAATACATAATCTAACAAACTACTTTCATTACGTGCTACATCATATCTTGTATATTTATTTATCCTCTTTTTCATAAAATATTCTTTCTTTCAACACACCGGCCGTATCCCACCGAGGCGGGGTGGCCCAAAAGGAAAAACGAAAGTTTCTCCTTTTACATTTAGTAATATATACAGGAGAAGGGGTTACTAGCTCTTTGCTCCCGGCATTTTAGTCGCCTCTTACAACACGCATGGCTTACGGAGGAAGAATTCTGTTCCACTTCCCCATGGAGGTAAGAGGAAATAAACAAGAACAAGAACTAGAAAGAAAATAGAAGAAAACCCAGAGGGGTGTGTATATATATGCTTGTACACGTATGTGTAGTGTGACCTAAGTGTAAGTAGAAGTAGCAAGACATACCTGAAATCTTGCATGTGTATGAGACAGATAAAAAAAAGACACCAGCAATCTTACCATCGTGTAAAACAATTACAGGCTTCAGTTTTACACTCACTTGGCAGGACGGTAGTACCTCCCTGGGTGGTTGCTGTCTACCAACCTACTACCTACATGTATTACTTATTACCAAATTTCTTTCTACACATAGCTCAATTAAAGGCTCCCCATTTACATTTACCCCTGGCACCCCAAATTTACCTACTACTCCCTCTGTAACATTTTTACCCACTTTAGCATTGAAATCCCCAACCACCATTACTCTCACACTTGATTCAAAACTCCCCACGCATTCACTCAACATTTCCCAGAATCTCTCTCTCTCTCCTCTACACTTCTTTCTTCTCCAGGTGCATACACGCTTACTATAACCCACTTTTCACATCCAATCTTTATTTTACTCCACATAATCCTTGAATTTATACATTTGTAGTCCCTCTTTTCCTGCCATAGCTTATCCTTCAACATTATTGCTACTCCTTCTTTAGCTCTAACTCTATTTGAAACCCCTGACCTAATCCCATTTATTCCTCTCCATTGAAACTCTCCCATCCCCTTCAGCTTTGTTTCACTTAAAGCCAGGACATCCAGTTTCTTCTCATTCATAACATCCACAATCATCTCTTTCTTATCATTTGCATAACATCCACGCACATTCAGACTTCCCACGTTGACAATTTGTATATGTATGTATATATATATGCATGTGCGTGTCTGTGAAGTGTGACCAAAGTGTAAGTAGGAGTAGCAAGATATCCCTGTTATCTAGCGTGTTTTACTCCTTCCCTCCATCATTTCCTTGGATGACCCCTACCTCTCCTCCCCTCCACTACAGATTTATACACCCTCCAAGTCATTCTGTTTTGCTCCATCTTCTCTAAATGACCAAACCACCTCAGTAACTCCGCTTCAGCACTCTGAATAATACTTTTTGTAACTCCACACCTCCTAACTTCCACACTACGATTTCTCTGCATAATATTTACACCACACATTGCCCTTAGACATGACATCTCCACTGCCTCCAGCCTCCTCCTCGCTGCAGCATTCACAACCCATGCTTCACACCCACATGAGTGTTGGTACCACTATACTCTCATACATTCCCTTCTTTTCCTCCATGGATAACGTTTATTTGTTTCCACAGATACCTCAATGCACCACTCACCTTTTTTTCTTCAATTCTGTGGTTAACCTCATCCTTCATAAACTCATCTTCTGACAAGTCAATGCCCAAATATCTTATCACGTTCACTTCTTCCATACTCCCTCCCTCCAATGTGATATCCAATTTTTCTTGATCTAAATTGTTTGAAACCCTCATCACCTTACTCTTACCTGTATTCGCTTTCAACTTTCTACTTTTACACACCCTCCCAAATTCATCCACTAACCTTTGCAACTTTTCTTTAGAATCTCCCAAAAGTACAGTATCATCAGCCAAAAGTAACTGTGTTAACCCCCATTTTGTATTTGATTCCCCTTATTTTCATCCCACCCCTCTCCCCAACACCCTAGCATTTACTTCTTTTACAACTCCATCTATAAATATATTAAACAACCATAGTGACATTACACATCCCTGTCTAAGATCTATTTTTAGTGGGAGGTAATCTCCCTCTCTCCTACACTCCCTAACCTGAGCATCACTATCCTCGTTAAAACTTTTTACAGCATATAGTAACTTATCCTACTTAGACAAGATGGGTCCTGCACAGATGACAGTGAGGAAATGAGTGAGCTACTAAAGTCCCAATATGACTCAGCTTTTAGCGAGCCACTAACCAGACTGAGAGTCAAAGACCTAAATGAATTTTTTATGAGTGAGACAGAATTTGGTAGATTCAATCCTATCTGATATTATCCTGACACCAAATGACTTTGAAAAGGCAATAAATGACATGCCCATGCACTCTGCCCCAGGCCCAGACTTGTGTTCATCAAGAACTGCAAGAAACCAATATCATGTGCTTTTACATCCTATGGAGAGGGAGCATGGACACAGGGGTCGTCCCACAGCTACTAAGAACAGCAGGATAGTCCCACTCCACAAAGGGGGAAGTAAAGCAATAGCAAAGAACTACAGACTGATAGCACTTAACATCCCATATCATAAAAATCTTTGAAAGCGTTCTAAGAAGCAAGATTGCAACTCGTCTAGATACCCATTAGTTATACAACCCAAGGGAACATGGGTTTAGAGCAGGTTGCTCCTGCTTGTTCCAACTACTAGACCACTATGACAAGGCCCTGGATGCTCTAGAAGATAAACAAAATGCATATGTAGTATAAACAGACTGCAAAAGCCTTTGACAAGTGTGACCATAGTATAATAGTGCACAAAATACGTGATAAAGGAATAACTGGAAAATTTGGTAGATGGAGCTATAATTTTCTAACAAACAACACACAGAGTAGTAGTAAACGGAGTAAAGTCTGAGGCAGCTACTGTGGTAAGCTCTGTTCCACAAGTTACAGTACTTGCTCCCATCCTGTTCCTCATCCTCATGTAGGCCACAGCATCGTGTCTTCCTTTGCAGATGACACCTGAATTTGCATGACAGTGTTCTCCGTTGAAGACACTGCAATACTCCAGGCAGACATCAACTAAATCTTTAAATGGGCTGCAATGAGAAATTTCAATTACTCCGATATGGAAAATGAGAGGAAATTAAAACTATATCGAAGTATAAAACAAATTCCTGCCACACAATAAAGCGAAAAACTGATGTAAAAGACCTGGGGGTGATAATGTCAAGAGGATTTTACTTTCAAAGACAACAGTATTGTATCAATTGCATCTGCTAGAAAAATGACAGGATGGATATTG
Organism: Cherax quadricarinatus; assembly: GCF_038502225.1. NCBI lineage: Eukaryota > Metazoa > Arthropoda > Malacostraca > Decapoda > Parastacidae > Cherax > Cherax quadricarinatus. The sequence continues at coordinate 22,788,073 of NC_091294.1, forward strand.
AGAACCTTCAAAGCTAGGGATGCCAAGCCCATGATGACACACTTCAGGCTGCTTGTTCTATTGGCTGGAATATTGCTGCACACTAACAGCACCCCTTAGGTCAGGTGAAATTGCTGACCCAGAAAATGTACAGAGAACCTTCACGGCACGTATAAGTTATTGGGAAAGTTTGAAGTTCCTCAACCTGTACTCCCTAGAATGCAGGCAGGAAAGATACACGATTATATACACTTGGGAAATCCTAGAGGGATTAGCACCAAATTTGCACATGAAAATCACTGACTATGAAAGCAAAGGACTCGGCAGATGATGCAACATTCCCCCAATGAAAAGCAGGGGCGCCACTAGCACAGGAAGAGACAACACAATAAGTGCCAGGGGCCCAAGACTGTTCACCTGCCTCCCAGCATACATGAGGGCGATTGCCAATAGACCCCTGGCTGTTTTGAAGAAGGCACTGGACAAGCACCTAAAGTCAGTACCTGACTAGTCAGGCTGTGGTTTGTATGTTGGTTTGAGTGCGACCAAGAGTAACAGCCTGGTTGAACAGGCCCTGATTCACCATGAGGCCTGGTCATAGACCGGGCCATGGGGGCGTTGACCCCCCAAAGCCTTCTCTAGGTATACTCCAGGTATTACTACCTATTCCATACACTTGCAACATCTGCTACACTGCTCCCCTATCCACTCTGTCATATGCCTTTTCTAAATCCATAAATACAATGAAAACTTCCCTCCCTTTATCTAAATACTGTTCACATATACCGGCGGAACATGTGAGCGCGTCTCGGAAGAAAATCGGTAAGCGGGTTTTTAAGCGGTATGTGAGGCAAAATTTTTGCAATTAAAGTAAGCGGTATGCGAAATAATCGCTATGGTTCAATGTAAACAGTTGATCTACACATCCCCTTCCCTTTCTAAAGCCTCCTTGTTCATTTGTAATCCTGCTCTCTGTCTGACCTCTAATTCTTTCAATAATATCCCTACCGTACATTGTACCTGGTATACTCAGTAAATTTCTTCCCCTATAATTTTTACAGTCTCTTTTGTCCCCCTTCCCTTCCCTTTACATAAAGGAACTATACATGCTCTCTGCTAGTCCATAGGTACCTTCCCTTCTTTCAGACATTAAACAAAAATACCAACCACTCCAACATTATGTCCCCACGCTTTTAACATTTCTGTCATGATTCTGTCAGTTCCAGCTTCTTTACCTCCTTTCTACATTATGTCTCACACATCTTTTCCTCACTCACATTCTGCTCTTCTTCACTCTTACAAGATGTTATACCTCCCTGGACAGTGCATGAAATTACTGCCTCTCTTTCTTTATCAACATTTAAAAAAGTTCTTCAAAATATTCCCACCATCTACCCAATACCTCCAGCTCCCCATCTACTAACTTCCCTACTTTGCTTTTAACTGACAAATCCATTCGTTCCCTAGGCTTTCTTGACCTGTTTATCTCACTCCAATTTTTTTTTCTTATTCTCGTCAAAATTTGTTGACAGTGCCTCTCCCATTCTATCATTTGCTCTCCTTTTGCACCCTCTCACCACTCTCTTCACCTTTCTTTTACTCTCCATATACTCTCCTTTGTAAAAATCTGTCATAAGCGACCTTTTTGTCTTTTATAGTATCCTTTAACTCATCATTCCACCAATCACTCCTCTTTCCTCTTGCACCACCCTCCTATAGTCACAAACTTCTGCCCCACATTCTAACACTGCATTTTTCAAACTATCCTACCCCTCTTCAACCCCTCCCCCTACTACCCATACTTGCACTAGCCCACCTTTCTGCCAATAGTTGCTTATATCTCTCCCTTAGTTTATAAACTTTCACTTCTCTCTTACCTGTTGTTGCCATTTTCTTTTTACCCCATTTACCTCTTACTCTCATTGTAGCTGCAACAAAATAATGATCTGATATATCTGTTGCCCCTCTATAAACATGCACTTCTTGAAGCCTACCCATTAGCCTTTTATCCACCAATACTTAATCTAAGATACTACTTTAAATTATGTGCTGTATCATATCATGTAAACTTATCCTGTTTTTCATAAAATATGTATTACTTATTACCAAACCTCTTTCTACACATAGTTCAGTTAAAGGCTCCCCATTTTCATTTATCCCTGGCACCCCAGATTTACCAACTACTCCCTCCACAACATTTTTACCCTCTTTAGCACTGAGATCCTCAACCACAAGTACTCTCTCACTTGGGTCAGAACTCCCCATGCACTCACTCAACATTTCCCAAAATCTCTCTCTCTCTCCTCTACACTTCTCTCTGCTCCAGGTGCATAAACACTTATTATAACCCAGTTTTCACAGCCAACCCATCTCTTTCTTATCATTCGCACTACATCCACACACATTCAAACATCGCACTTTGACGTTTTTTTCTTCCATTTTTTAGTAGGCTGTACAGGAAAAAGGGATACTAGCCCATTGCTCCTGGCATTTTAGTTGACTTTTACAACATGCATGGCTTATGGAGGAAAGATTCTTATTCTACTTCCCCAGTGATATGAAAGGAATAGTATTAAGAACAAGAACTGTTTAGATAAAATCAAAGAAAGCTCAGACGTGTGTATGCATAAGCGTGAATATGCATGTGTAATGTGACCTAAGTGTAAGTAAAAGTGGCAAGATATACCTGAAATCCTGCATGTTTATGAGACAGAAAAAAGTCACCAGGAATCCTACCATCATGTAAAAAAATTACAGCTATATGGTTCCTATATTCAAATCAGGAGATAAGTCCGTTCCTTCATATTACCACCCAATAAGCCTGACATCTTTAGTGGGCAAGTTATTACAATCAATTATAGCTGACATTATTAGAAGTCACCTTGAAGAGCATGATTAATGAATCTCAGCATGAGGTCGTTCCTGGATGGAAATAAATGGTATAAAATACCGACACAATGGAAATATAAACACATATGCAGTATAATGTGATCCTTTATTGACAACGTTTCACAGACACAGTAGGCTTTTTCAAGTCACAAACAGATCTACCTGGGGTGGAAGGTACGTGAATGCTGTGGTCAGGTGGAGAATGCTGCATCTGATGATCTACCGAGTGGGGTTATAGAGTCTAAAATCTTGGGTAGCTTGGAAGGGAGGTTGGATAAATTTTTGATCAGACCTTCTGCAGTGTTCCTCCATTCCTATGCTCTTATGTGGGATAGCGATGAAGAAGTTTCTTGGCAAGTGGTTCAGCTATGTTATAGAAGCCGTTGTTCTGGTTGAAGTTGTTGGTCATAGAGATAAGCGATGATTCCAGGATTCTTCGGTATTGAGTGTTGTCTTCTCTGGCGATAAGTCTTGAATTTCTGTAGTTTATTAAATGGTTGTGTGAATTACGGTGTTGTACACAGGCATTCCTTGTATCGTCAGACCTGCTTGTGTATTGGTGTTCTGAAATCCATTATTGCGGGTTCTCTCTTGGAGAGATATCCTCAAGACCTTATTTATATCCCCTTTGTTAATACCCATCTTCCACTTGTACACTTCGATCATGTCTCCCCTCATTCTTCGTCTTACAAGTGAATGTAGTTTAAGAGTCTTCAATTGTTCTTCGTAAGGAAGATTTCTAGTGCTATGTTTTAATTTAGTCATTCTTCGCTGAATGTTTTCTAACGAATTTATATCCATCCTGTAATATGGAGACCAGAACTGAGCTGCATAATCTAGGTGAGGCCTTACTAATGATGTATAAAGCTGCAGTATAACCTCTGGACTTCTATTGCTTACACTTCTTGATATAAATCCCAATAATCTATTTGCCTTATTACGTATGCTTAGGCATTGCTGTCTTGGTTTAAGGTTGCTGTTTACCATAACCCCCCAAGTCCTTTTTGCAATCTGTACAGCTAAGTTCTACATTATTTAACTTATAAGTGCTAGGGTTATGGACACTCCCGAGCTTCAGAACCTTGCATTTATCTACATTGAACTGCATCTGCCACTTTTCTGACCAAGAATAGAGTTTGTCTAAATCCTCCTGGAGTTCCCTAACATCTGCATTTGAATCAATTATCCTATCTATCTTTGTGTCATCGGCGAATTTGCTCATATCACTAGTAATACCCTCATCAAGGTCATTGATATATATTATAAACAACAACGGGCCTAAAACTGATCCCTGTGGTACGCCACTTGTTACAGATCCCCACTCGGATTTAACCCCATTTAAGCATACTCTGCTTCCTATTAGTGAGCCATGACTTGATCCATGACAGCACTTTTCCCCCAATGCCATGAGCTGCCACTTTCTTTAACAGTCTCTGATGCGGTACTCTATCAAATGCCTTACTAAAATCTAAATAAACAATATCAAATTCTTTACCATGATCAACGGCCTCAAAAGCTTTACTGAAGAAGGTTAATAAATTAGTTAGGCAGGAACGGCCCCTTGTGAGTCCATGCTGAGTATCATTAATCAAGCTATGCTTATCCAGATGGCTTCTTATATTATCAGCTATAATTGACTCCAGTAATTTGCCTACAGTTGAGGTCAGGCTTATTGGGCGGTAATTTGACAGTAACGACTTGTCCCCTGCTTTAAAAATAGGAATTACATTAGCCATATTCCACATATCAAACACTACACCTGTTTGAAGAGAAATATTAAAAATATTAGTCAATGGTTCACAAAGTTCCATTTTATACTCTTTAAGAATCCTGGAAAAAAGTTCATCAGGGCCCGGGGATTTATTTTGCTTCAGTCAGTCTATCTGTTTGATGACCATTTCGCTAGTGACTATGATATTGCATAATTTGTCGTCTTCAAGCCCACTATAAAAATTTATAGCTACATTGGGAAAACAATGAGAAATAAATATGAATGACTAATTTTAGTGATAAATGAACATTACATACCTTTATTGAAGACTCTTGTTGGTGAGTAGTATTTATTTTTAGTCCCAGGTGGACTACATCTTTGGTGTGTACCTACTGGCTACATAGACTGCGGCCTACAGTCATATTATTACCATCGACATACCATGTTCACTGAGTTTAATCGTTAGATGCCATCATAAACAAAGGGAAAAGTAATGAACAATTCATGCAGAGATTTGTAAACATAAGCGTTATGTGTTAAGGGCGGTTACTGGGCCAACGCAGATTCATACACGCTTTCTCTGAAGCATATAAACATTGCATGTTTATATGCTATGTACAGTAGACCCTCGCCTAACGATATTAATCCGTTCCTGAGAGCTCAACGTTAGGCGAAATTATCGTTAGCCGAATTAATTTTCCCCATAAGAAATAATGGAAATCAAATTAATCCGTTCCTGACACTCCAAAGTATGAAAAAAAATTTTTACCACATGAAATATTAATTTTAATACACACAAACTGAAGAAGACATGTACAATTACATGACTTACCTTTATTGAAGATCTTGTGATGATTGATGGGATGGGAGGAGGGGAGAGTGTGGATGGTGTTAATGTTTAGAAGGGGAATCCCCTTCCATTAGGACTTGAGGTGTCAAGTCCTTTTCCGGGGTTACTTCCCATCTTCTTTTAATGCCACTAGGACCAGCTTGAGAGTCACTGGACCTCTGTCGCACAACATATCTGTCCATAGAGTTCTGTACCTCCCGTTCCTTTAAGATTTGTCTAAATGGGCCATAACATTGTCATTGTAATAGTCACCAGCACGGCTTGCAATAACTGTGTTAGGGTGATTTTCATCCATAAAGGTTTGCAGTTCAACCCACTTTGCACACATTTCCTTAATCTTTGAAGTAGGCACAATGGATTCCACAATTGGCATAGGTGTCTCAGGGTTAGCCCCAAACCCTTCAAAATCTTTCTTAATTTCCATACTAATTCTCATCCTTTTTATCACAGGGTTGGCACTAGAAGCTTTCTTGGGGCCCATGGTGACTTATTTTGCAGGTGCAATCACTAAAAATGCTGTGATAATATGAAATGTTCCGATTGTATGTTTGGATGCGACCGCGGTGGCTGGCTTGTAAACACTGGCACCCATGGGACAAGTGAGGCGCGCCCAGGCCACACGTGGACGCATCTCGAGCGGAATGAATCACGTTGGGCGAGTTTTTTAGCGCTTGCCGAGGCAAAATTTTTGCGTTAAAATGTATCGCTAGGCGGATTTAACGTTATGCGATGCGTTCGTTAGGCGAGGGTCCACTGTAATGTGTTTCTTATATAATTTTGAAGAAAATATCATAGATGGATTAATGAAAGTCTATATTAATTAACCCTTTGACTTTTGGTCGTATATACAGTAGGGCCCCGCTTTACGGCGTTTTGATTTATGGCGTTCCACTAATATGGTCATTTCAAATTATGACCAAAACTCGCTATATGGCTCCCCCACTTGACTTTCTAATACGGTCACCAAGCCCCACCCTGTTTGTTTACATTCTCTGTGAGATCTGTATGCACTAAGTCTCTCCATTATGTCTGGAAACTCCAAAATTTCAAGTGTTTTTAAAAGTTATTTCATATTTTATATATACTCTGGTAATTATACTTATGTATACCTGTACATGTTTATTATATAATTTTGAAAAAATATCATAGATGGATTAATGAAAATGTGTATATTAACGTAATATGCGACATTTAAATGAGACTCGGTGATTATTATTATCATTACTAATATGACATCTCGAGATATAAGAGTGTCTTATATCTCGAGATGTCATATTAGTAATGATAATAATAATCACCGAGTCTCGTTGAAATGTCGCATATTACGTTAATATACACATTTTCATTAATCCATCTATGATATTTTTTTCAAAATTATATAATAAACATGCTGCATAACATATAAAGATGATAAATACACCCCACAGTAGAATAAATAAACATAAATATGAGATGTGGTAGCCAGACAACTTGCACAAGTGACGCCATATTAGAAATGATAATTATGGAAAATTACATTTACTTGGATGTAACATAAGGTACATACCAGTAAATGGTAACTAAGATAATTATTATTTATCAAAGTTACATAGACAAGTAGGAATTTGGGACACCTAGGTCACAAAAATGTCCCCCTTCGATACCTACAACTGTCATATCCACAAGTTGCTCTAGACCTATATTAATTACAAATGAAATGTACATTACACACCAGGAATTCTGGTAAAGTTATTATAATTTTTGTGGACTGTATATTAAAATTAATAAATGATTACTTATACACATTTACATAACAGAAGGAGAATTTATAATCATAACACTCACCAATTAGTCTGGAGATTACTGTGTATAATACTCAAAAACCTCCCTCTAACTAAATTTATGATGATAATGTTGGCCAGAATTACAAACATAATTTAGATAGCTTATCTGAGGTTCCTGGAGCTGTCCTGTACATTGATTTAATGCTCAAATTATGCAGAAATGCACATCCAACAATTTTGGCTCCTATTTGAGAGGTGTAAACCCAATATAACCTCTAGAGTGACGAAAATTCTTCTTATTTTCACTAACGTTTTCTTGGCTCATTCAAAAACACAATGGCGACTCTCTGCGCAGGTGCAGAGCTTCCCATTTTTTATAATATAATTTTATTAAATACAATATAAACCATCAATTTACATATAAAATACTGTATTTCTGTGAATATATACAGTATTTTCCACACTGCGGCCGGGCGGAGTTTGTTGCTAAACGACTCAAATTACTCCTTCCTCTAGGAGACGATTCCAGCCGGTTCTGGCTTGAGTGGCTGTTCTCCTAGTAGGTCTTACTACAATTTCCTCTTCCTGCATCACTTGGTCAGTGTTATCTTCAATATCACTCGTGTCACTTTCCCTTAGATTTTCTTCAGGATTATCTCTATAGACAGGGGCAGCTTCCAATTTCCTTCCACATATTAGGTGAGAAGGTGTTAATACATCTGCATCAGGTGTATCGCTCATGTACGAGAGAGGCCTATTATTTATTCGATTCTCCGCCTCCACTAACACTGCACGGAATTCTTCCAAATTAATTCTCTTCTGGTGTAGTACTTTACGGAGACGCCTCTTCACTGTGCCTATCAGTCTTTCGTACAGCCCCCCCTGCCAAGGGGCTCTAGGAGTAATAAATTTCCAGGCACACCCTCGCTGGGTTAACAGAGATTGAACATCGTTACTATTATTTAATTCTATCAAGTGTTGAGCACCTGCTACAAAATTTGTGGCATTATCCAAAATCATCAATCTCGGACAGGATCTCCTAGCTGCAAATTTTTGAAACAGCTGTATAAACTGTTCTGCAGACAAGTCCTGATCCACTTCTAAATGAACTGCCCTAGTAGCAGTACAAGTGAACAAGCATACATACACTTTCAGTGGAACACCATCTGAAGTACCTGTTAAAATGATTGGACCACTATAGTCTACACCTGTTACATCAAATGGTTTCACTAATTGTACACGCTCCTTTGGCAATGGTGGAGGACCTGGGTACATATAGGATCTGGCATCCACACAGCGACATATTACACAAGATTTAATCACCTTTTTACACTTTGCCGTCCTTGTGGAATCCAGAAAGTTTCCCTAATACAATTTAAGGTATCTTGTACCCCACCATGCATTATATTTTTATGGGCATTTAAAACAATTAAATTTGTTAGATGATGAGTTTTGGGCGGTAAGATAGGGTGTTTAGCATAATCACCCAATTCAGCATTTTGTAACCTACCTCTGCACCTAATTACATTGTTCTCTAAATACAGCCCCAATTTCTCTATTATGGAACCTTTCACAATTTTACTTTCCATCATCAGTTTAATTTCATTTCCATAGATTTCTTCCTGTACCCTCTTTATCCAATATTCAAGAGGATGTGAAAGCTTATATGAGATATTCATCTTGTTTAGAAATTTAAACACCAACTTAGTTACATTGATTAGTTTGGGTAAAGAAGAATACCTGTTTATATCAATGGCTAAGGAAGGACAAACTATTGGAGCTGTGGTCACAGTAATTTCAACAGGAGCAGTATATGCCTTTTGTACAGGCCAATTAGCTTTATTTACCAACCAGCTTGGTCCTTTAAACCATGATACAGCACTTACAAATTTAGCATAAGGTAAACCTCGAGACAAGAAATCAGCTGGATTCTCCTCACCAGGTATATGATTAAATGTTAACATATGCTGACCCAAACTATTATACTTCTCTTGCATCTGATTAATTTCAGCGACTCTGTTTTGTACGTACACAATTTACTGTTTCCATTACGAATCCATTGTAAGGATACCTCATTATCAGACCAAATTACAGTGTCGCTAATATTTATCTCCTGCAACTTATTTCTTATATAATTAGCTAATTTGACACCTACATAAATGGCTGTTAATTCCAACTGAGGTAAGGTACGTGATTTAATTGGAGACACTTTAGCCTTAGACATAACAAGAGAAATAACGCTATTACATTGAAGGTGAGCAACTGCTCCATATGCCAATTTTGAAGCATCACAAAAAATGTGGAGTATATTTTTCCCATCTGGATTGGCCACCTGGTGTGGGAACTCCAGCATTGTAATTTTTTCATAATCACCAATTAATTCATCCCACCTGTTAATGAATTCCTAAGGTAGAGTTTCATCCCAAGCACATTTATGGAAGATGGCAAATGTAGTCCCAGTTCTTAGGAAAGTAGACAAACACAAGGCATTAAACTGCAGACCTGTGTCACTGACGTGTATAGTATACAAAGTCATGGAGAAGATCGTAGGAGGAGAGTGGTAGATCACCTAGAAAGACACAATCTTATAAATGACAACCAGCACTATTTCAGGGAAGGAAAATCCTGTGTCACAAACCTACTGGAGTTTTATGACAAGGTGACAGAAGTAAGACAAGAGAGAGAGGGGTGGATAGACTGCATTTTCTTGGACTGCAAGAAAACCTTCGACACAGTTCTTCACAAGAGATTACTGCAAAAGCTAGAGGATTAGGCACACATAACAGGAAAGGCACTACAATGGATCAGAGAATACCTGACAGGGAGGCAACAGTGAGTCATGGTACGTGACGAGGTATCACAGTGGGCACATGTGATGAACGGGGTTCCACAGGAGTCAGTCCTAGGACCAGTGCTGTTTTTGGTATATGTGAATGACATGATGACAGGGATAGACTCAGAAGTGTCCCTGTTTGCAGATGATGCGAAGTTTATGAGGAGAATTAAATTGATCGAGGATGAGGTAGAATTACAATGAGACCTGGACAGGCTACAAGCCTGGTCCAGCAACTGGCTCCTTGGATTTAACCCTGCCAAATGCCAAGTCATGAAGATCAGGAAAGGGCAAAGAATTCTGCAGACAGAGTATAGGATAGGTGGCCAAAGACTGCAAACCTCACTCAAGGAGAAGGATCTTGTGGTGAGTATAATACCGAGCATATCTCCTGAAGCACACAGCCAGATAACTGCTGCAGCATATGGGTGCCTGGCAACCCAAGAATAGAATTCCAATGCCTCAGTAAGGAATCATTCAAGACTCTGTACACTGTGTATGTCAGGTCCATAATGGAGTATGCAGCACCAGTTTGGAACCCACACCTGGTCAGACACAAAAAAGAAATTAGAGAAGGTGCTAAGATTTGCAACAAGGCTAGTTCCAGAGCTAAGGGAATGTCCTACAAAGAAAGGTTAAGGGAAATCGGCCTGATGACACTGGAGGACAGGAGGATCAGGGAGGACATGATAACGACATATAAAATACTACGAGAAATTGACAAGGTAGACAGAGACAGGATGTTCCAGAGAAGGGACACAGACACAAGAGGTCACAATTGGAAGTTGAAGACTCAGATGAATAAAAGGGATGTTAGGAAGTATTTCTTCAGTCATAGAGTAGTCAGGCCATGGAATAGTCTAGAAAGTGAAGTAGTGGAGGCGGGAACCATACATAGTTTTAAGGCGAGGTATGATAAAGCTCATGGAGCAGGGAGAGAGAGGACCTAGTAGCAATCAGTGAAGAGGCGGGGCCAGGAGCTATGACTCGACCCCTGCAACCACAAATAGGTGAGTACACACACACACGCACACACACACGCACACACGCACACACACACGCACACAGCGGTAGTGAGGGATAACGTCAGACACTTAAGCTGTGACAAGCTAAATTTTACAACCTAGCTACTTTCTGAATTTTATAAGTAGAATCACACACACACACACCAACACCCACACACACACACCCTCACACACACCCACACACACATCCTCACACACACATCCTCACACACACCCACACACACACACCCACACACATAAGAACATAAGAACATAAGAAAGGAGGAACACTGCAGGAGGCCTGCTGGCCCATACTAGGCAGGTCCTTTACAATTCATCCCACTAACAAAACATTTGCCCAACCCAATTTTCAATGCCACCCAAGAAATAAGCTCTGATCTGCAAGTCCCACTCAAATCCAACCCCTCCCACTCATGTACTTATCCAACCTAGATTTGAAACTACCCAAAGTCCCAGCCTCAATAACCCAACTAGGTAGACTGTTCCACTCATCAACTACCCTATTTCCAAACCAATACTTTCCTATGTCCTTTCTAAATCTAAACTTACCTAATTTAAATCCATTACTGCGCGTTCTCTCTTGGAGAGACATCCTCAAGACCTTATTAATATCCCCTTTATTAATACCTATCTTCCACTTATACACTTCGATCAGGTCTCCCCTCATTCTTCGTCTAACAAGTGAATGTAACTTAAGAGTCTTCAATCTTTCTTCATAAGGAAGATTTCTGATGCTATGTATTAATTTAGTCATCCTACGCTGAATGTTTTCTAACGAATTTATGTCCATTATGTAATATGGAGACCAGAACTGAGCTGCATAATCTAGGTGAGGCCTTACTAATGATGTATAAAGCTGCAGTATGACCTCTGGACTTCTGTTGCTTACACTTCTTGATATAAATCCCAGTAATCTATTTGCCTTATTACGTACGCTTAGGCATTGCTGTCTTGGTTTAAGGTTGCTGCTCACCATAACCCCCAAGTCCTTTTCGCAATCTGTATGGCTAAGTTCTACATCATTTAATTTATAAGTACTAGGGTTATGGGCACTCCCAAGCTTCAGAACCTTGCATTTATCTACATTGAACTGCATCTGCCACTTTTCTGACCAAGAATAGAGTTTGTTTAAATCCTCCTGAAGTTCCCTAACATCTACGTTTGAATCAATTATCCTACCTATCTTTGTGTCATCGGCGAATTTGCTCATATCACTAGTAATTCCCTCATCAAGATCATTGATATATATTATAAACAACAACGGGGGTAAGACTGATCCCTGTGGAACGCCACTTGTTACAGATCCCCACTCGGATTTAACCCCATTTATGGACACTCTCTGCTTCCTGTCAGTGAGCCATGACTCGATCCACGAGAGCACTTTTCCCCCAATGCCATGAGCTGCCACTTTCTTTAACAGTCTATGGTGCGGAACTCTATCAAAAGCCTTACTAAAATCTAAGTAAATAATATCAAATTCTTTATTGTGGTCAACAGCCTCAAAAGCTTTACTGAAGAAAGTTAATAAATTAGTTAGACAAGACCGGCCTCTTGTGAATCCATGCTGAGTATCATTAATCAAGCTATGCTTATCGAGATGGCTTCTTATAATCTCAGCTATAATTGACTCTAGTAATTTGCCTACAATTGAGGTCAGGCTTATTGGGCGGTAATTTGATGGTAACGACTTGTCCCCTGTTTTAAAAATAGGAGTTACATTAGCCATCTTCCACATATCAGACACTACACCTGTTTGAAGAGATAAATTAAAAATATTAGTTAATGGTTCACAGAGTTCCATTTTGCATTCCTTAAGAACCCTTGAAAAAACCTCATCAGGACCTGGCGACTTATTTTGCTTCAGTCTGTCTATCTGCCTCACAACCATCTCACTAGTGACTGTGATGTTACATAATTTATCTTCTTCTAGCCCACTGTAAAAATTAATTACTGGAATATTGTTAGTGTCTTCCTGTGTAAAAACTGAGAGAAAATAATTATTTAAAATCAAGCACATTTCATTCTCTTTGTCAGTAAGGTGCCCATAGTTATTTTTAAGGGGACCTATCTTATCTCTAACTTTTGTTCTATAGACCTGGAAAAAACTTTTTGGGTTAGTTTTAGAATCCCTAGCAACTTTAATTTCATAGTCCCTTTTAGCTTTTCTTATCCCCTTTTTAATGTCCCTCTTAATGTCAATATACTGATTCATAAGATGACCCTCACCTCTTTTGATACGCCTATAAATTCCTTTCTTATGCCCTAGTAGATATTTGAGCCTATTATTCATCCATTTTGGGTCATTTCTATTTGATCTAATTTCTTTATATGGGATAAACGCTCTTTGAGCAGCATGTATAGTGTTCAGAAAACTGTCATATTGATAGATCTCTTCGTTACCCCAGTCAACAGATGATAAGTGTTCTCTAAGCCCATCGTAATCTGCTAAGCGAAAATCTGGGACTGTTACTGAGTTATCGCTACTAACGTACTTCCATTCAATGCTAAATGTAATTGATTTGTGGTCGCTAGCACCCAGTTCCTCTGAAATTTCTAAATTATTAACAAGGGATTCATTGTTTGCCATAACTAAGTCAAGCAGGTTATTTCCCCTTGTAGGTTCTGTCACAAACTGCTTCAAAAAACAATCCTGAAATACTTCTAAGAAGTCGTATGATTCTAAATTCCCAGTCAAGAAATTCCAATCAACATGACTAAAGTTAAAGTCTCCTAGAATTACTACATTATCGTGCCTCCCATAGTAGTTTCCCTTGGTCCCTATCTAAGTTTGGGGGACGGTATATCACTCCTAAAATCAGTTTTTCATGCCCCTCTGAAAATTCTATCCAAACAGACTCTGTATGTGTTACTTCAGACTTAATACCCGTTTTTATGCAACAGTTCAAGCGATCTCGGACATACAATGCCACCCCACCCCCCCTCCCAATACTTCTATCTTCTTGGAACAATTTAAAACCCTGAATATGACATTCCGCAGGCATGTCCCGACTTTTTGAATTAAACCACGTCTCAGTTAAGGCAAATACATCAATGTTACCTACACTAGCAACTAATCTCAACTCGTCCATCTTATTCCTAGCACTACGGCAATTAGCATAATAAACATTGAAAGACTCTCCTTTCTCTTTACCCTTCCTGCTCATTTCTATTTTTCTACTAAACCTATTACTGTCCTTATCACCCAAGGTCCCTGGCTTTTCAATATCTATCTCGTTCTTATTATTACTAGTTCCCCTAGAACTCGTAATATTACTACACTTGGACTTCACTGCTTTCCTGCCAAAACCCATACCACTAACTATTCCTAGTTTAAAGTCCTAACTGCTCCCTCCACTGCAGTTGCCAGTGCTCCCACCCCACACCTAGATAAGTGAACCCCATCCCTAGCAAACATGTCATTTCTGCCATAGAAGAGGTCCCAGTTGTCAATGAATGTTACTGCATTTTCCTTACAGTATTTGTCCAGCCAGCAATTGACACCAATTGCCCTGGACAACCATTCATTTCCAACTCCCCTCCTTGGCAAAATACCACATATGAGAGGGTTCCCACCCTTACTTCTAATTATTTCTATTGCTGACCTATACCTGCTAATCAGGTCCTCACTCCTACGTCTGCCAACATCGTTGCCTCCAGCACTGAGACAGATAATAGGATTGCTCCCATTACCTTTCATGATGTCATCCAGACGGCTAACAATATCCTCCATCCCAGCCCCAGGAAAGCAAACTCTCTGTCTCCTACTCCTGTCCTTCAAGCAGAACGCCCTATCCATATACCTAACTTGGCTATCCCCAACAACAACAATATTCTTACCTTCCTTAATGTCTTTCGTCGTCTCGTTCCCAGTAGTCGACTCACATTCGTCGGGTAGCACTGAGAATGTATTGGATGTTTCCACAACAGTTTCCACGGCAGTCTCTTTCTTCTTCATCGTTTCTACCTTTCCATTCATCTTCTTGATCGTCAACTTCTTTCCCTGCTGTCCAGCCACTGACCAGTTTCCCTTCTTGACCTGAGGACTCAAAACAGGAGGACTGCTACGAATCTTCTTGTTTTCCTCGGTCAGTCGCCGAATTTCCATATTCGCCAACCTCAATTCTTCCTTAAGCTGTTGGTAAAGTTGCTCGATGGAGGGCATCTTGCTTCAATTCTAGAGAGCGCGCAAACAGGTCTTCACAGAGCCAAGTACACGTCAACACTGCGCAAAAGCCAACTCAATCAGGAGCTACTGCGCAGCACGTCCGCACGGCCCAATAGCTAGATACCTCAAAGGCAATGGGGCCAGATAACATTTCCCCATGGGTATTGAGAGAGGGAGCAGAGACACTATGTGTACCCCTAACAATATTCAATACATCTATCGAAACAGGGAGATTGCCTGAGGCAAGGAAGACAGCAAATGTAGTCTCAATCTTTAAAAAAGGAGACAGACATGAAGCTTTAAACTACAGACCAGTGTCACTGACATGTATAGTATGCAAAATCATGGAGAAGATTATCAGGAGAAGAGTGGTGGAACACCTAGAAAGGAACGATCTCATCAACAGCAGCCAACATGGTTTCAGGGACGGGAAATCCTGTGTCACAAACCTACTGGAGTTCTATGACATGGTGACAGCAGTAAGACAAGAGAGAGAGGGGTGGGTGGATTGCATTTTCTTGGACTGCAAGAAGGCGTTTGACACAGTTCCACACAAGAGATTGGTGCAAAAACTGGAGGACCAAGCAGGGATAACAGGGAAGGCACTACAATGGATCAGGGAATACTTGACAGGAAGACAGCAGCGAGTCATGGTACGTGGCGAGGTTTCAGAGTGGGCACCTGTGACCAGCGGGGCCCCACAAGGGTCAGTCCTAGGACCAGTGCTGTTTCTGGTATTTGTGAACGACATGACGGAAGGAATAGACTCTGAGGTGTCCCTGTTTGCAGATGACGTGAAGTTGATGAGAAGAATACACTCGATCGAAGACCAGGCAGAACTACAAAGGGATCTGGACAGGCTGCAGACCTGGTCCAGCAATTGGCTCCTGGAGTTCAATCCCACCAAGTGCAAAGTCATGAAGATTGGGGAAGGGCAAAGAAGACCGCAGACGGAGTACAGTCTAGGGGGCCAGAGACTACAAACCTCACTCAAGGAAAAAGATCTTGGTGTGAGTATAACACCAGGCACATCTCCTGAAGCGCACATCAACCAAATAACTGCTGCAGCATATGGGCGCCTAGCAAACCTCAGAACAGCATTCCGACATCTTAATAAGGAATCATTGAGGACCCTGTACACCGTGTACGTTAGGCCCATATTGGAGTATGCGGCACCAGTTTGGAACCCACACCTAGCCAAGCACGTGAAGAAACTAGAAAAAGTGCAAAGGTTTGCAACAAGACTAGTCCCAGAGCTAAGAGGTATGTCCTACGAGGAGAGGTTAAGGGAAATCAACCTGACGACACTGGAGGACAGGAGAGATAGGGGGGACATGATAACGACATACAAAATACTGAGAGGAATTGACAAGGTGGACAAAGACAGGATGTTCCAGAGATTGGACACAGTAACAAGGGGACACAGTTGGAAGCTGAAGACACAGATGAATCACAGGGATGTTAGGAAGTATTTCTTCAGCCACAGAGTAGTCAGTAAGTGGAATAGTTTGGGAAGTGATGTAGTGGAGGCAGGATCCATACATAGCTTTAAGCAGAGGTATGATAAAGCTCACGGCTCAGGGAGAGTGACCTAGTAGCGATCAGTGAAGAGGCGGGGCCAGGAGCTCGGACTCGACCCCCGCAACCTCAACTAGGTGAGTACAACTAGGTGAGTACACACACACATACACACAGGAACAAGCCCTTGTAAGCTGTAGTACACACGCAAACACACCCCTGCAACCACAAATAGGTGAGTACAAATAGGTGAGTACATACACAGGATTTCACACCATCCTGTGAACTGACCATCTGAACCTCACTCCTTCTCTCTCTCTCTCCCTCTCTTCCTATCCTAGGTAGAGACCTATCTCTATCTATCTCTCTCTACCTATCTCACTCTACCTATATCTCTCTCTCTACATATCACTCTCTACCTATCTCTCTCTCTCTCTTCCCTCTCCCATCTCTCCCCTCTAACATCTCTTCCCTCTAACACCTCCCCCCCTCTAACATCTCTCTCCCTCTAACATCTCTCCCCTCCCATTATCTCTCCCCTCTCCCTTTTCCCATCTCTCTCCCCTCCTCCCCTCTCTCTCCCCCTAGCCTTTCCCCCTAGCCTCTCTCTCCCTCTCGCTCTTCCATCTCCCCCCTCTTTCCCCCTTCTCCCCCTCTCTCCCCCCTCTCTCTCCCCTCTCTTTGCCTTCTCTCTCTCTCCCCCTCTCTCTCTCTCTCTCTCTCCCTCTCTCTCTCTCTTTTTTTTTCTTTTTTTTGTTTTTACACAGGGTTTGACAAGGTTAAGGATCCCTAGCTTTATTGACAGCTATTTACAGGTTAAGGATTCCTAACTTTATTGGCAAGCTAAGAGCTGTTACCTACATCAGCTCATTTGAAAGCATTTTTATTGTTATGAGACATACAAGTAGGGAACAGGATGAAGTTGGAGCCATCTGTGGGCCAGCATTTTCATTTGATCAAGTGACTTTATCTCGTTGACATCATTATGCTGTACAAATGTGTTCCATACTCGAGTCATCCTGGGTATGTATGATCTCAGATGGAGTGATGTTCTGGAGAAGGGTACAGCCAGAGTGAAGTTGCTGCTTTCTGCCCGTCTTGTGGCATAAAAGCTTGTTTCACGCTGTCCTCGAAGTGGATCCAAGTGTGGTATTTTGAAAATATTGGCCTTGTACATAACAGTAAGGCCTCCCACATCCCTCCTATGTTGAAGGCTCTGCTGAAATGACAGATCTATCCAGGATGGGTCCAGGCGAGAGATGAGACGTCTTGCTCTGTTCTCTACTCTGTCAAGCAGTCGCAGATGAGAGGGGGGCAGGCAAACCAAGAAAGTGGAGCATATTCAAGGTGTGAGCATACTTGTGCCTCGTACAGGATCTTGCAACCCCTACTGTCAAGCAGATGCGAGATACGGCGAAGTGCTGTAAGCTTCCTGGCTGCCTTGTTTGCAAGATTTACAACATGGTTCTTCATGGTTAGTTTGGAGTCAAATTTCACCCCAAGGATATCAACTTCTTCTCCAGGTGCCAACACCCTCCCATTCATCCTTACTACTGCACCAGCATTACCATCATGGTGCCTAGAGACGATCATCATTTGCGTTTTCTCAGGTGCAAATGTTACTTGCCACCTATTTCCCCAAGCTGATACAGCTCTCAGCTGGTGATTGATGTAGCTTAGAGCAGCTGGCATTTCTTCTCTTGGATAAGCGAATGTCAGTGTACAGTCGTCTGCATATGCATGTGATTCTGGGATGAGATGAAGAAGGTCGTTGAAGTAGACATTCCATAACAATGAACCCAGAACGCTTCCTTGTGGAACACTTGCCCCAATAGGATGTCTTGCTGATTCCGTTCCATTGAGAACTACACTTAGAGATCTACCATGAAGGTAATCACTGAGGAGACATAGCGTAGAGCCTGCAATTCCCAGTGCTTGAAGTTTTGCTAAGAGGCCCTGGTGCCACACCCCGTCGAAAGCGCCAGCAATGTCCAGTGCTACCA
>NC_091294.1:22811808-22911808 GCF_038502225.1 Cherax quadricarinatus
GCCAAACTACAAGAAAGGGGACTACACAGGAATGAGGAACTTCCTGAACGGGGTTCAGTGGGACAGAGAACTGGCAGGGAAGCCAGTTAATGAGATGATGGAATATGTAGCAACAAAATGCAAGGAGGCTGAGGAGAGGTTTGTACCCAAGGGTAACAGGAATAATGAAAAAGCCAGGATGAGCCCATGGTTTACCCAAAGGTGCAGGGAGGCAAAAACGAAGTGTGCTAGGGAATGGAAGAAATATAGAAGGCAAAGGACCCAGGAGAATAAGGAGAGCAGTTGTAGAGCCAGAAACGAATATGCACAGATAAGAAGGGAGGCCCAAAGACAATATGAAAATGACATAGCAGCGAAAGCCAAATCTGACCTGAAACTGTTGTACAGCCACATCAGGAGGAAAACAACAGTCAAGGACCAGGTAATCAGGCTAAGGAAGGAAGGGGGAGAGACAACAAGAAATGACCGTGAAGTATGTGAGGAACTCAACAAGAGATTCAAAGAAGTGTTCACAGAGGAGACACAAGGGGCTCCAGAAAGACGGAGAGGTGGGGCACACCACCATGTGCTGGACACAGTACACACAACTGAGGAAGAAGTGAAGAGGCTTCTGAGTGAGCTAGATACCTCAAAGGCAATGGGGCCAGATAACATCTCCCCATGGGTATTGAGAGAGGGAGCAGAGGCGCTATGTGTACCCCTAACAGCAATATTCAATACATCTATCGAAACAGGGAGATTGCCTGAGGCATGGAAGACAGCAAATGTAGTCCCAATCTTTAAAAAAGGAGACAGACATGAAGCATTAAACTACAGACCAGTGTCACTGACATGTATAGTATGCAAAATCATGGAGAAGATTATCAGGAGAAGAGTGGTGGAACACCTAGAAAGGAATGATCTCATCAACAGCAGCCAACATGGTTACAGGGACGGGAAATCCTGTGTCACAAACCTACTGGAGTTCTATGACATGGTGACAGCAGTAAGACAAGAGAGAGAGGGGTGGGTGGATTGCATATTCTTGGACTACAGGAAGGCGTTTGACACAGTTCCACACAAGAGATTGGTGCAAAAACTGGAGGACCAAGCAGGGATAACAGGGAAGGCACTACAGTGGATCAGGGAATACTTGTCAGGAAGACAGCAGCGAGTCATGGTACGTGGCGAGGTGTCAGAGTGGGCACCTGTGACCAGCGGGGTCCCACAGGGGTCAGTCCTAGGACCAGTGCTGTTTCTGGTATTTGTGAATGACATGACGGAAGGAATAGACTCTGAGGTGTCCCTGTTTGCAGATGACGTGAAGTTGATGAGAAGAATTCACTCGATCGAAGACCAGGCAGAACTACAAAGGGATCTGGACAGGCTGCAGACCTGGTCCAGCAATTGGCTCCTGGAGTTCAATCCCACCAAGTGCAAAGTCATGAAGATTGGGGAAGGGCAAAGAAGACCGCAGACGGAGTACAGTCTAGGGGGCCAGAGACTACAAACCTCACTCAAGGAAAAAGATCTTGGGGTGAGTATAACACCAGGCACATCTCCTGAAGCGCACATCAACCAAATAACTGCTGCAGCATATGGGCGCCTAGCAAACCTCAGAACAGCATTCCGACATCTTAATAAGGAATCGTCCAGGACCCTGTACACCGTGTACGTTAGGCCCATATTGGAGTATGCGGCACCAGTTTGGAACCCACACCTAGCCAAGCATGTAAAGAAACTAGAGAAAGTGCAAAGGTTTGCAACAAGACTAGTCCCAGAGCTAAGAGGTATGTCCTATGAGGAGAGGTTAAGGGAAATCAACCTGACGACACTGGAGGACAGGAGAGATAGGGGGGACATGATAACGACTTACAAAATACTGAGAGGAATTGACAAGGTGGACAAAGACAGGATGTTCCAGAGACTGGACACAGTAACAAGGGGACACAGTTGGAAGTTGAAGACACAGATGCCTCAACTGCCTCCCAGCACACATAAGGGGGATTACCAACAGACCCCTGGCAGTCTTCAAGCTGGCACTGGACAAGCACCTAAAGTCAGTTCCTGATCAGCCGGGCTGTGGCTCGTACGTTGGTTTGCGTGCAGCCAGCAGCAACAGCCTGGTTGATCAGGCGCTGATCCACCAGGAGGCCTGGTCACAGACCGGGCCGCGGGGGCGTTGACCCCCGAAACTCTCTCCAGGTAAACTCCAGGTAAAGGGATGTTAGGAAGTATTTCTTCAGCCACAGAGTTGTCAGGAAGTGGAATAGTTTGGGAAGCGATGTAGTGGAGTCAGGATCCATACATAGCTTTAAGCAGAGGTACGATAAAGCTCATGGTTCAGGGAGAGTGACCTAGTAGCGACCAGTGAAGAGGCGGGGCCAGGAGCTTGGACTCGACCCCTGCAACCTCAACTAGGTGAGTACAACTAGGTGAGTACACACACACACACACACACACACACACACACACACGCATGCACGCACGCACGCACACAGTTACTATGTGTTCACTCTTTATTCATTATTCATAATAAGTGTCATTGTTGTTATCAACATTGCTTTGTTTAACTCAAGAATGGCTGTCCACCTGTACTTGTGTATGTTTTTTCTTTCATTCCATTGCCAGTTAATACATATTTTAAAAAAATCATTATATTTTTGCAACTAAAGCCATTTTGAGAATATTATTTTGTTCACATACAAAAATATTATTAAGAGTACAGTATGTTTTGCAGAAATGGTTGGCCAGATCCATGCTGCCCAGAAAGTACGGGACGAGGCCATGATGTCGAGAATTAAACTTGCTAATGAGGAGCGAGATGCAGCTATCACTCATAGCAGGGCTATGATGGACAGGTTGAGTCTGTCACCACGGGGAACTGCTGCGCCTGCTACTAATATTGACGTTGAGCAAGTAGGTTGACACCTGTTGCTTGTTTATACCTTAGAAAACGAAAGGTATCTTGTGACAGATTATTCTACATCTGTTGTTCAATAATCAGTTTTTCTCTCTTATCTTGTGTAAATATAAATATTTGGGCACTCATATAAATATTTGCGCACTCACTGTGTGCCATATGAAAAAAATTGGGGACGCCTGGGTACCATATGCTCTTTTTTCCTATTAAAAAAAAAACCATTTTTTTTTTCTCAAAATTTGGGACGCTACGCGAGAGAACGTACATATACATTTGGACCGTTTAAGGGTTAATTTAGTAAGACATGGAGAAACCAAAATGGAGGTTGAAACTGCAGAAACATGAAGCAAGTTGTGATGCTCATACTATCAAAATAATGCAGGACAGTGTTGTTCAGTGGTACTACATCATAGCTCACAAAATGACCTTAAGTACTGTGTGCAAGGTGCACATCATACATCTGTTCTTATCACAACATAATAGGGGCACTCAGCTGGGGGATCCAAGATAACAGTAGTAATAATTATCAACCTACTAAACAGCAAGAGACCATGGCAGGAATATGAGGACAATAACAGGACAGGGGTGACCACAGTAACATAGACTAGGAAAGTGGAGGCACGTGGAGGGATAGAAACATGGAGAGCTAAGCTGTTGGAGGTGGTGGTGGAAAACTCCATGTGTCATCACATCAGGGATGCAACTCGGGAGAGAGGAGGGGATGTACTAACAAGGCTGGATTTTTTGTTCACCCGAAGTGACTGATGGTGAGGACATTGATTATGAGAGGTCCCTTGATGCTAGCAGCCATGAAGTACTGAGGGTTGCATACCTTGGTGCTAGCAACCACTCAGTGCTGAGGTTTGCATACCTTGGTGCTAGCAACCACTTGGTGCTGAGGTTTGCATACCTTGGTGCTAGCAACCACACAGTGCTGAGGTTTGCATGCCTTGGTGCTAGCAACCATGCAGTGCTGAGGTTTGCATACCTTGGTGCTAGCAACCATGCAGTGCTGAGGTTTGCATTCCTTGGTGCTAGCAACCACACAGTGCTGAGGTTTGCATACCTTGGTGCTAGCCACCACACATTGCTGTGGTTTGCATGTCTTGTGGAAGTGGATGTAGTGAGGAATAGAGTATTCAGGAAGTGACAAATCTAACTTCAAAAGTGGAGACTATGATGGTATGAGGCAATTCCTAAGCAGAGTGCCATGGGAAAGAGAGCTAGAAGGAAAGGCAGCAAATGAAATGATGGAAAAGGTTGCTGTAAAGTGCTGGGAGGCAGAGGAGAAATTTATACCCAGAAGTAGAAGAGGCACAGGCAAGAACAAATGAGCCCATGATTTACCCAGAGGTGCAGGGAGGCAAAAGCTAAAAGTGTGAGAGCATGGAAGACACATAGGAAGCAAAGAGTGATTCAAAATTCACTCATTCATAGATGACTTCTTATTGTATATAATGCCAAGTCCACTTTCTTCACTACTACCCTGATGAAAATGTGAAAATACCACCGAGCTCTCTAGCATATGCCATGGCTGTTTAATGATAAACTATTAGAAATAATTTCTGTACTCACTGTCATGGGTGTTGCCAATTGATGTTCTGCAAGAAAATGACAAAACTGACACAACCAAACATTTTTGGGGGCACATTATATGTACTTTTCTCCATGGGGAAGTGGACCAGAATTCTTCCTTAGTAAGCCACGCTGGGGGCAAGGGGCTAGTAACCCTTTCTTCTGTATAGATTACCAAATTTTAACCCTTTGGGAGTTTCGGACGTACTAGTACGGCTTACGACCCAGGGTTTTTGACGCACTAGTACGCCTAAATTCTAGCGCCATCAAATCTAGTGAGAGAAAGCTGGTAGGCCTACATATGAAAGAATGGGTCTATGTGGTCAGTGTGTGCAGTATAAAAAAAATCCTGCAGCACACAGTGCGTAATAAGAAAAAAAAAACTTTCACCGTGTTTTTGGATTAAAACAGCAACTTTGCACTGTATTTTCATATGGTATTTATTGTTGTATTCTAGTTTTCCTGGTCTCATTTTATAGAATGGAAGACATATTACAGAAATTGAGATGATTTTGACTGGTGTTACAATGAACAGTACCTTGAAATTGAGCTCAAAGTAGCAGAAATGTTTGATTTTTACCAAAGTTCAAAAGTAAATAAATCATGCCAAGCGTCCAATACACATCAACTGGTGAGTCTAATATTCTTTCACAAGTGCGCTGATATTATTTATACCATTTCTACACTAATGCAATAGTCTGCATAACAGTAAATCTTATTTGTTTTGTAAGAATAAAAATTCAAAGTGGAAAGCCAAAGAAATATAAGAGGGGCCTGGGGGATGTGACTAATGAACAGAGAACTTGTTACTTTAGTGCCAGGAATGTCTTTCTTGTTTATTCTGGACCCTATTCAGAAATTGGCATCTTTTGAAATTTGTGTGAAATTGGCAAAATTACTAAATTCTGACCACTTTATTGGATAGTTGAAATCGGTAAATGGGCGTTTTTTTGTATTCATTTGATAGAAAAATGGAGTTCTAGCAAAGTAGTTATGATTTTTGTCGACTAGTACACTGGAATTGGCTGAAAATAGGGCTCAAAGTGGGCAAAATCGCCGATGCGTGAACATCGTCGAGACCGCTAACTTCGTGAGAGCATAATTCCGTAAGTTTTCCTTCAAATTTCATAATTTTGGTGTCATTATGATCGGGAAAAGATTCTCTATCTTTTCATAAGAAATAATAATTTTTTTTTTTAAATTTGGCTGACCCTGAGAACAAGTCTCTGAGAGGACCTGCCGACCCCCAAAGGGTTAAAAGAAAAACATTCGTTTTTCTTCTTAGGTCATGAGGGAGCCTTCACCATATTCAACTTCAATAACAAAAACTTATGGTAGGGCCAAATCAACTATGTCCTGAATGAAATAAACTGGGAAGACATCCTGTGCAACATGAATCCAAACCTATGTCTAGAAAAAATTAACTCTGTGGCACGTGAGGTATGTTTAATGCATATTCCTTTAACCCTTTGAGGGCCAAGACCCCTGTTCGCAAACCTACTCCCAAGGTCGAAGAATTAAAAAAAAAAAAATTCTTATGAAATGAAAGAATTTTTTTCCAAAGGTAATGAAACCAAAATCACAAAATTTGATGGAAAACTCATGGAATTACGCTCTCGCGAAGTTAGCGGTTTCAGCAATATTTATGCATCAGTGATTTCGCCCACTTTGAACTCTATTTTATTACAATTCCATTGTTTCAGTCGACCAAACTCATAGCTGTTTAACTAGAAATCCTTTTATTCTATCGATTGAGTACAAGAAACTGCTCATTTACCTACTTCAACTACGCAATAAAGTGATCAGAAATTACTAATTTGGCCAATTTCACACAAAATTCAGGAAAAAGCCAATTTCAAAATAGTGTTCAGAATAAATAACGTAGACATTCCTGGCACTAAAATAACATTTTCTCTGTTCATTAGTCGCAGCTCCAGGACCCTCTTATATTACTCTTGCTTTTTATTTTGAATTTTTATTCACACATAAAATAGAAGATTTATTCAGACTACTGCATAATGGTAATAATTGTATTAATAATGTCAGTGCATTTGTGAGTGCATATTAGACTGGTTAATTGATGTGTATCGGACGCGTGACATGTTTTGTTTACTCTTGAACGTTGGCAAAAATCAAATATTTCTGCTATTTTCAGCTGAATTTTAAGCTACTTTTAGCCGTAAACCATTAAAAGTCATCTCTTTTTCTGTAATATATCTTCATTCCTATCAAATGAGACCAAGAGACCAAATATACAACCATAAAAACCATACAAAAATACACTGCAAAGTCACTGTTTTACATCAAAAACACAGTTGCAGTTTTTTTTCTCATGCACTACATGCTACAGTGCATACTGGCAGGCACATCATCTGAAGGGACTAGAAGACACAGACCAGCCAGACTATGGGAAACAAAAGAGAGGAGCCACAACCTCTCCAGGGACAGAGGTTTTTTTTAGGGCCAGAAGGGAAAAAAGACTGGCAAGAAATGACAATAATCCTACACCACCTGAAAACACTTCTGGAGCGGAGGCACGGCCATTGGCCTCTACCTCAGAACATGGATATTAGAGCCAGCAAATAAAACCTCCTTAAATTCCACCAATATGACATTTGTCTTTGCAAACATACAGGGTCTAAAGCCGTCAAAAAACAACAAAATTCCTTATATCAAGGGACTGCTCATGGAGTCAAATGCAGTGTTTGCAGCATTCACAGAGACCCACATAAAGGATCACTATGACAATGAAATATGGATCCCAGGTTATAACCTATTCTGATGTGACAGACTAAACAGGCAACAAGGGGGGGCTTGGCCTGTATGTCATAGAGTCGCTCATTTGCACAGAACTACTAAACACCTCAAATGATGTAGTTGAAGTTTTGGCGGTAAAGATCGAAAACCAAAACCTTGTCATTGTGGTAGTACACAAGCCTCCAGATGCAACTTCCCAGCAGTTCCAAGAGCAGCTTGAGAA
Source organism: Cherax quadricarinatus (assembly GCF_038502225.1). NCBI lineage: Eukaryota > Metazoa > Arthropoda > Malacostraca > Decapoda > Parastacidae > Cherax > Cherax quadricarinatus. The sequence goes on from NC_091294.1 coordinate 22,819,266, forward strand.
AATTGAACACTGGAAAATCTCCCAATTCCTGCCCCAAACATCTTACTGCTAGGAGATTTCAACCTGAGACATCTAAAATGGAGGAGTATAGCAAACAATGTTTCAGCAGAGATTACCCCAGGAGGCAGCTCAGATGAAAATTCACACACACACGAACTACTAAATTTCTGCAACAAATTCACCTTAAACCAGCAAATAGTAGAGTCTACAAAGACTAGAAAATACGCTGGACCTCATCTTCACTAATGACTATCTGATACGTAATATAACTGTATCAAAGACAATTCACTCAGATCACAACATAATAGAGGTACAGACATGTGTGCACAGGGCTCTGGACCAGCAAAATGTGAGCAGTCATGAAGGTCTCTTCACGAAATTCAATTTCAATAACAAAAACATGCAATGGGATCAAGTAAACCATGTCCTAAATGAAACAAGTTGGGAAGATATTCTAAACAACACGGATCCAAACATTTGCCTTGAAAAAATTAATTCTGTGGTTCTTGAGATCTGCTCAAAACACATTCCATTAAGAAAAAGAAAGAGAAGATGTAAAGTAGAAAGAGAAAGACGTTTCCTATACAGCTGAAGGCGAAGAGTCACAGCTGAGTGGGGTCAGTATATCTGAAATACGAAGGGAAGCACTAGTCATTGAAATTGCAAATACCAAACTTAAGCTGAAGGAATCTTATAGGAGACAAGAATCACAGGAAGTACTAAAAGCCATAAAGGAAATTGAAAAAAAAATGAAATACTTCTTCTCTTATGCCAAATCTAAGGGAAAACACATCCAGTATTAGGCCCCTGCTTAGGCAGGATGGGGCATACACAGATGATAGCCAAGAAATGAGTGAGATACTAAAGTCCCAATATGACTCAGTGTTCAGTGATCCACTGCCCACTCTAAGGGTCGACAATCCAAATGAATTCTTTATGAACAAAACCCAAAATTTGGTCATCCCAAAACTCTTGGATATTATTCTAACTCCACAAGATTTTGAAGAGGCAATTAATGACATGCCTATGCACTCTGTCCCAGGCCCAGACTCGTGGAACTCCGTGTTCATCAAGAATTGCAAGAAGCCGCTATCGCGTGCCTTCAGCATTTTATGGAGAGGGAGCATGGACACGGGTCATCCCACACACACTAAAAACAACATAGCCCCACTCCACAAAGGTGGCAGTAAAGCAATTGCAAAGAACTACAGACCGATAGCGATAACATCCCATATCATAAAAATCTTTGAGAGGGTTCTAAGAAGCACCTAGATACCCATCAATTACACAACTCAGGGCAACACGGGTTTAGAGCAGGCCACTCCTGCCTGTCCCAGCTACTGGACCACTATGACAAGGTCCTGGATGCTGTAGAGGATAAATAAAATACAGATGTATACACAGACTTTGCAAAAGCTTTCGATAAGTGTGACCATGGTGTAATGGCACACAAAATGTGTAATAAAGGAATAATAGGAAAAGTTGGTAGATGGATCTACAACTTCCTGACAAATAGAACACAAAGAGTGATAGTAAAAAGAGTAAAGTTCCAGGCAGCCATGGTAAAAAGCTCTGTTCCCCAAGGCACAGTACTCGTTCCCATTCTATTCCTCATCCTCATTTCTGACATAGACAGAGATGTAAGCCATAGCTCCGTGTCTTCCTTTGCGGATGACACCTGGATCACCATGGCAGTGACCTCCATTGAAGACACCGTGAGACTCCAAGCGGACATCAACCAAATCTTCGAATGGGCTACTCAAAACAATATGAAGCTCAACGAGGAGAAGTTTCAACTACTCAGATATGGAAAACTTAAAGAAATTAAAAATGTGTCAGGGTATACCACAAATTCTAGCCATACAATAGAGTGGAAAAGTAATGTAAAGGACCTGGGAGTGATAATGTCAGAGATCTCGCCTTCAAAGACCACAACAATGTATCTACCTCATCCGCTAGGAAAATGATAGGATGGATAATGAGAACCTTCAAAACTAGGGATGCCAAGCCCATGATGATTTTCTTCAAATCCCTTGTGCTCTCTAGGCTGGAATACTGCTGTACACTAACAGCCTCCTTCAAGGCTGGTGACATTGCAGACTTGGAGAGTGTACAAAGAACTTTCATAGCACACACAAGTGCGATAAGGCACCTAAACTACTGGGAATGGTTGAAGGTCCTTGATCTGTATTCCCTCGAACGCAGGAGAGAGATACATGATAATATACACTTGGAAAGTCCTGGAGGGATTGGTACCAAACCTGCACACGAAAATCACTCCATATGAAAGCAAAAGACTCGGCTGGAGATGCAACATCCCCCCGATGAAAAGCAGGGGCACCACGAGTACACTGAGATACAACACAATAAATGTCTGGGGTCCAAGACTGTTCAGTTGCCTCCCAGCATGCATAAGGAGGATTACCAATAGACCCCTGGCTGTCTCCAAGAAGGCACTGGACAGACACTTAAAGTCAGTACCTGACCAACCAGGCTGTGGTTTGTACGTCAGCTTGCATGCGGCCAGCAGTAACAGCCTGGTTGATCAGATCCTGATCCACCATGAGGCCTGGTCTCAGACCGGGCCGCAGGGGCGTTGACCCCTGAAACCCTCTCCAGGTAAACTCCAGGTAAACTGACTATGCAGATTCATTTTCTCATATATAGGCCTACCAACTTTCTCCCACAAGATTGGAAGCCACTAGAATTTTGGCGTAGTTTTACAGGACCGACCCTGGCGTCAAAGCTGTAATTTTACAGGACTGACCCTGAAAGGGTTAAGGAAAAGGAAGAAAAGATGTAAACTAGAAAAAGAGAGGCACTCCCTATACAGGTGAAGGTGAAGAATTAGCGAGGCTGAAAGAGGCCAATATATCTGTAATACAAAGGGAGGCACTTGTCAGAGAAATAGCAAATATCAAACTTAAGGTAAAGGAATCTTACAGAAGACAAGAAATGCACGAAGAACTAAAAGCATAAATGAAATTGAAAGAAACCTAAAATATTTCTTTTCTTATGCCAAATGTAGGTCGAGAACAATATCCAGTATTAGGCCCCTGCTTAAATGAGAATGGTCTTACACAGATGACAGCAAGGAAATGAGCGAGTTACTCAAATCCCAGTATGACTCAGTTTTTAGTGAGCCGCTAACCAGGCTAAGAGTCAAAGACCTAAATGAATTTTTTAGGACCAAGACTCAGAATTTGGTAGTTTCACACTTCTCTGATATTATCCTAACACCATATGACTTGGCAAAGGCAGTACATGACATGCCCATGCACTCTGCCCCAGGCCCAGATTCGTGGAACTCAGTGTTCATCAAGAACTGCAAGATGCCCCTTTCATGTGCTTTTAGCATTCTGTGGAGAGGGAACATGGACATAGCTGCTAAAAGCAATGCATAGCCCTACTCTATAAAGGGGGCAGTAAAGCAATAGCCAAGAACCACAGACCAGTAGCACTAACATTGCACATAATAAAAATCTTTGAATGGGTTTTAAGAAGCAAGATTGCCACTCATCTAGATGCTCATCAGTTGCACAAGCCAGGGCAACATGGGTTTAAAACAGGTTGCTCCTGCCTGTTCCAACTACTGGACCACTATGACAAGGTCCCAAATGCCCTAGAAGACAAACAAAATGCAGTTGTAGTATACACAGACTTTGCAAAAGCCTTCGACAAGTGTGACCATGGTATAATAGCACACAAAATGCATGATAAAGGAATAACAGGAAAAGTTGGTAGATGGATCTATAATTTCCTAACAAATAGAACACAAAGAGTAGTAGTCAACAGAGTAAAGTCCGAGGCAGCTACTGTGAAAAGCTCTGTTCCACAAGACACAGTACAGTGGACCCCCGCATAACGATTACCTCCGAATGCGACCAATTATGTAAGTGTATTTATGTAAGTGCGTTTGTACATGTATGTTTGGGGGTCTGAAATGGACTAATCTACTTCACAATATTTCTTATGGGAACAAATTCGGTCAGTACTGGCACCTGAACATACTTCTGGAGTGAAAAAATATCGTTAACCGGGGGTCCACTGTACTTGCTCCCATCTTGTTTCTCATCCTCATATCTGATATAGACAGGGATGTAAGCCACAGCACCATGTCTTCCTTTGCAGATGACATCTGAATTTGCATAACACCTGAATTTGAAGACACTGCAAGAATCCTGGCGGACATCAACCAAATCTTTAGATGGGCTGCAGAAAACAATGTGAAGTTCAATGAAGAGAAATTTCAATTACTCCGATAAGAAAACATGAAGAAATTAAAACCATATCAGAGTATAAAACAAATTCCAACCACACAATAGAGCAAAAAACTAATGTAAAATACCTGGGAGTGATAATGTCAGAGGCTCTCACTTTCAAATACCACAACATTGTATCTACCACATCTAGAAAAGTGACAGGATGGATAATGAGAGCCTTCAAAACTAGGGATGAAATTGCTAACCTAGAAAATGTACAGAGAACCTTCACGGCACACGTAAGTATGATAAAACACTTAAATTACTGGGAACGGTTGAAGTTCCTCGACTTGTATTCCCTGCAACACAGGTGGAAGAGGTACACTTGGAAAATCCTAGAGGAATTAGTACCAAATTTGCACACGAAAATCACTCCCCAATGACAAGCAGGGGCTCCACCTTCACGATAAGAGACAACACAATAAGTGTCAGGGGCCCAAGACTGTTCAACTGCCTCCCAGCATGCATAAGGGGGATTACCAGTAGACCCCTGGCTGTCTTCAAGAAGGCTCTGGACAATCACCTAAAGTCGGTACCTGATCAGCTGGGCTGTGGTTCGTGCGTCGGTTTATGTGCCGCTGACAGTAACAGCCTGGTTGATCAGGCCCTGATCCACCATGAGGCCTGGTCACAGACTGGGTTGTGGGGGCATTGACTCCTGAAACCTTCTCCAAGTATACTCCTGGTATGCCCTGCCTTGGTGGGATATAGCTGGTTTGTTGAAAAAAAAAATATATGTACCGTATGCCTTATAATATCATCATATCAAGCACACTATATATTTTAACTGAGGTATGAGTTATAATTAGGTTAGGAATTGTAATGTAGATAAGAATAAAGAGTGGATGTGTTCAGTGGCACAGCCACGGAGGGGAAGGGGTAAGGGTAGCTTAAGGGGCTATAGCTTTCCCAGATGCAAATTATCTAACTTAATTTTTCCAGTTAATGGCTAATTTTCACTGTTTTATATTGACTAGTGACTATGAAAGCATGATAGTTCGAGAAATTTCATATACTGAAAAATATATTCTTTTAAAAATGATTTCTTTGAATTTTTCAGCATCATGTGATTATTAAGCTCCTCCCTGATTGAAATCTTGGCTTAATGTACCCCATTCCCTCCCAGATTGAAATCTTGGCTTATGTACCTCATTCCCTCCCAGATTAAAATCTTGGCTTATGTACCTCATTCCCTCCCAGATTGAAATCTTGGCTTATGTACCCCTTTCCCTCCCAGATTGAAATCTTGGCTTATGTACCTCATTCCTTCCCAGATTGAAATCTTGGCTTATGTACCTCATTCCCTCCCAGATTGAAATCTTGGCTTATGTACCCCTTTCCCTCCCAGATTGAAATCTTGGCTTATGTATCTCATTCCCTCCCAGATTGAAATCTTGGCTTATTTACCTCATTCCCTCCCAGATTGAAATCTTGGCTTATATACCCCTTTCCTTCCCAGATTGAAATCTTGGCTCATGTACCTCATTCCTTCCCAGATTGAAATCTTGGCTTATGTACCCCATTTTGTCCCAGATTGAAATCTTGGCTTAACATACCCCCATCCTTCCCTTTCAGATTAAAATCTTGGCTTAACATACCCCCCTCCCTCTCTTCCAGACTGAAATCTTGGCTTAATGTACCCACCCTCCACTTTCAGATTGAAATCCTGGCTTAATGTACCCCCACTCCTTCCCTTCCAGATTGAGATCTTGGCTTAATGTATCCCCTCCGTCGCTTCCAAATTGAAATCTTGGCTTAACATACCCACCTCCCTTCTGTCCATACCAAAATCATGGCTGTGCCACTGAATGTGTTGTACAATACAGTGGAACCTCGGTTTTTGTTTGCCCCCGTTTCCATCAATTTTGGTTATTGACGACTTTTCGTCAAAATATTGTCTCTGTTTTCGTTCCTCACATCGGATTTCATCCGCTGTACCAAACATGTCTGCCTGCCGTGCGCACACAAAGCCTCCCATGCACGCATTCTGAGTCAGTGTGGCGTTGTTTCTTGGCGAGTGAACATTACCTTGCTCATTCATACGAAACATTTCGTAATAATCTATTGTTTTTTTGTGCTTGTTTATTGTGTGTGACTGCTAAATAAGCCACCATGGGGCCAAAGAAATTTCTGAGTGCCAGTCCTTTGATAAAGAAGGTGAAAAACATGATAGAATTCAAGGAAGAACTTGTTGAAAAGTACGAAAGTGGTGTATGTATGGTTGATCTCGCCAGGATGTATGGGAAGTCCTCATCAATGATCAATTCCATCCTGGCGAAGAAAAGAGAAATCAAGGAAGCTGATGTTGCGAAAAGGATGAGTGTGCTAACGAAACAGAGATTGCAAACAGTCGAAGATGTTGAAAAGTTGTTGTTGGTGTGGATAATGAAAAAGAGTTAGCGGGAGTTAGAGGGGAGAATGTGCCTTCTTCAGCAATTAAGGACATTTGTGCAAAGTGGAGTGAGGCGCAAGGTTTTGTGGATAAATATCATCCTAACAAAGCTGTTGCAATCCATGTCTGCAACATATTCAATGACAATGCCTTGTCCCATTTCAGGCAAATCTTAAAGAGACGCCAGAAACAGAGCTCTCTGGACAGATTTTTTGTGCGACAGGGGCACAGTGACTTTGAAGCTAGTGCCAGTAAAAGACAAAAAAGGGAAGTAACCCCGGATAGGGCCTTCATGCCTGAAGTCTTTATGGAAGGAGATTCCCCTTCCAAACAGTAACCTCTCTTTCCTCTCCCCTCCTCGCCGTATCCCATACGCCAACAAGAGTCTTCAATAAAGATAAGTGTGATGTTAAATGCTCATTTATCATTAAAATTAGCCATTTATATTTATTTCTCATTGTTTTCTGTATGTAAAACTATATTTATTCTCTATAAAATGTATTTTTTGTTAATACTTTTGGGTGTCTGGAATGGATTAATTAGATTTACATTATTTCTTATGGAAAATATTGCTTCAGTTTTCGTTGAATTCGGTTTTTGTCTGACTCTCTGGAACAGATTAAAAATCGAAAACCGAACTTTCACTGTACTTAAAGGTTTGAATGATGCACATGCTTAATTAAGATACTTAAATGAGGCAGTATTTTAAGTTTTTAAATTTATGAGCTTTGTACAAGCTTGGTGTGTGTGTATCTACATTACATTAAGTTTGTACGTACAATAGGTTGAATCATATGCTAGGCATGCCAGAGATATTTATTTGCTGTAGTGTTCAGGGGACCAGTTGCAAAATTATAACTAGAATAACAGTGTAGAGGTCAGTAGATACAAAAATAAACAGTAATGGGCTTTTAATATTCAATACTTGGATAAATATAAAGGCTTCATTCACTAGGTAACATTTCAAATCTTTTACAGGATCTTCCATCGGGTGGCAACAGTAGCTGCACTAGTTCCCCGAGACGTAGTGACAGACGTTATTGTAGGTCCAGTGATCATATACCCTCATCAGTTTCTTCAGGCACTGCCTGTACCTCTGTACCTCCAGCTTATACACAGGTACCAATGTTACTGGATTTTAAACATCTGTGGTGATGGCAGTTTTAGTGTTGGTATTTGGCTGTTCAATCACAGAAAATAGCTTGGTGTGTGCTTCTTTCCATTTCTGGTAAAAAAAAAATTTCTCAATTTTTGGTGTTAGTGGAAGTTGATTTTGAGCACAAATTTTATGAAGTTAGCAATTCTCCAAATTTTCCTAAAAGGAAAGTGAGGGAAGTCTGTCATTAGAATGTGGAAGATGCATAGTGCACAAACTGAACTTGGGGTATTTTATTGCATACAGCTCCAAGTCTCTTCGTACTGTATTGAACACTTGCATGTTAATTCAGAAGCATTCCTAAAATTATGATAGCTTTTTCAAAGTTTTCAACCACTTTTGCTTAACACTTTATACTGCATACACTGCTATTAAGCAAACTCCAGAATCAACAGGTAGTCCATCCTAAATACAGAATTTTGTTCCAATCAGTGACATAAGTGTGTTTTTCAAAATTTATTTTCTTGATAACCCCTTATCTTTAGGTGTGAAACAAATGCGTAACACCTACAACTGTTGTTATTATATTTTCAAGATATTCATTATATGGGTAGTGATTTTAGAGTTTTCCTTAGAGCATGCATTAATCTCGTATCTCACTAAGAGTCTCTGTAGATAAACAATGAGTTACAGATCAGTTAGGAATGACAACATTGGAGCTCAGGTTGTCATGTATTATCCTAAAGTCATAACTATTATTTTCTCAGCCATTTCTCACAGTGGTCTTAAAAGCAGATTTCTGACTCAGTTTCTTCTTCCTCTTGCCGGGTGGGTGCAGTAGTGAGTGGGTGGCTGGGCTGTGCTCTGCTCTGCTGCTGCTTCTCTGGTTTGCCGCCAAGCATGAGGCGGGTGTGTGTTGCATGTTGTGCTTCCTGAAACTGGCTCCCATCCTACTTGTCCTATCATTGCATGAAGGACACTACATGTATTAAGGTTTTCCTTATCTAAAATCAATATTACCTAGTGAATTTTAACTTTGTGTGATAATCTTAAATCTGTTCTATTTGCATACAGTGTTTTATAAATTTCCTATTTAAGTTTATTACCACTATAAAACTTACAAATCACTATTAAACTTATAGTGTGTATAACAAATTTGTTTATATTGTAACTTTCTATTTGTGATGTAAACAGACCTGCAACTTTCTTCGAGAAAATATTTTAATCATCAAGAGGCTTAGTAATCAAATTGTGGTGTTGAATGTAGCCAAATTTAGGAAAATGTGTGAGTAGTACAGTATGTGGGTAAACAGGGGTCGGAACAGAGGACCCTCGGTGACCGAGAATCTGCTACACTGGCTCAGCTGGCAACCCTGGAGGATGAACTACGTACACTACGCCTTGCAACGGCCATCCATCACACATTGCACGAAGGAGGTGATGGTGGTACTGCAGGAACAGCTGCAGGTATGTAGTGTTGTTGACTGTCATTCATTGTCTGAGGTTTGTCCTTTTTTTATCATTACCAAGAATTTTGGGGGCTAAATTTAGAGGAAATTAGAGATGTTAGTCATCTTTTATTGACACTTGCAGTTACATTTCATGAATATTGTCATATATAATTTGTGTTAGATGGGGTGAGACACTGGGAAGTAGTGTATAGTGACAGAAAAAAAACTTGACCCTCACCCATTTTTAAATAAAAATTTGTCTTTGAATGCCATAAAAAGTACATTAAAAGTTATATAATCTTTGACTATTTTGTTATCCTCCCATGACTTTGATTACTTCTTGCATGTGTCTGGGCATGGAGTCTGCTAAAGATAAATAATAAGCAATATCCAAAGCGACTTTTTCAGCTTTGGCACTGACAAGGTGTCTTACTTATTTAGGTCATCCTTCATTTTGAGATACACAAGCTTTATCAGATTTAATTCTGGGCTATTACCAGGCACTTTAATACTGTTATCAGTTAACCACTTTTAACTATTTTAGATGTGTGACTGGGCACATTGTCTTGTTTGAAAAAATTGCTGTCATGAATGTTAAATTGCTAATTTCAGATGACCCTCTAGTACTTCAATATATTTAATTTATTCATTGTTTTGTTCTTAGAAGGAAGAACAGGCCTGCCCTCCCGTTCTCACTAATGCAAACACCCTACACCATAATGGAGTATAAGTGTTCAACACTTCTCTATACTTGGGAGTCACCCCTTTATTACCACAGGGGTGATGAACTCACTCTGATCTATCTTGGATGTTCTCAACAAACATCACTTTCTTCCATTGTTCTGGACCCTAATTTTTTTTTTTTAACAAGTCGGCCATCTCCCACTGAGGCAGGGTGACCCAAAAAGAAAGAAAATCCCCAAAAAGAAAATACTTTCATCATTCAACACTTTCACCTCACTCACACATAATCACTGTTTTTGCAGAGGTGCTCAGAATACAACAGTTTAGAAGTACAGTGGACCCTCAGCTAACGATGGCATCAGCTAACATTTATTACAAAAGTTCAACCTCTTGGTAGTCGTAGCCTTTGGTACTAGTGGTTTTAGAGCTGTGTGCCATGAGCTAAGGTGGTTTATCTCCATCCTGTGGCATACGATCCTCACCGACATGTCTTTGAACAGGTTTGGGTGGGCTTTCTTTACTTCACATGATGAAATTGCAGGGTTCTGGGTCACTGGCCTTTTTGGTAACCAGTCAGTGACATAAGTATTCTTAGATTGACTAGGGATTGGTTTAAGAGCAGGAACCAAAGTGGCAAGAGACAGTTTACCCTTAAACTGTCCAAACGTAGATATGCGTTCGCATGCTTAGCGCTCCGAACGTAGATCTACATTTGATTTTTCATTGTTTCTTATGCAAAAAAAAGAAATCTACATTTGGAGCACTACACGTGCAAATGTAGAGCTACGTTTGGACAGTTTAAGGGTTAATAGCCGATTCAAATCACACTGTTCATCATGCTGTTTCTTAATGGAGATGTTCTCTTCTCTCAAGACCAACACACAAGCCTTTTCCTTAGAAAGGTAGCTCCAATGCATTTTCACAGAATGATAAAATAAACTGGGGTTAGGAAAACCAAAAATACACCTATAATTCACAAGAATCAACCACTCACTGCCTCTCTTGCACTTATACCAAGGATGATACAGGTTGCTGCCACACACGTTAGGCAGGCACATGAATGGTTCTTCTGCACTAGAAAAATATCTTTCCCCTTTTGATCGTCAGGTAATCTGGACATGGGGTAGGGTTTTTTGCTGACACTGTAATATTATTTTCTTAAATATTTGTTACAGTTTATCACATTTTTCTTGTGATGTAACTGCTGTATTGTGTTTCAGAGATAAACAAGTATGGTATTAATAATTGGATTAGTCTACTAGTCTGGATCACTGCTAGTGTTTATTAGCCTGTGGACTGTTTGTATTAGCCAATCCATGAAGCCCTCATATACAGTTTGACTACTTTCTAGTGCCAGGATAAGTATAATTGATGTTGCTAGGAGCTTGGCAGAAAAATTAAACATATTAAGTTACTTGAACTTTGTGTGTACTAATTTATGGTTGCAAAAAATTATTTGTTCCACCTTATATTGTCAATTTAGCTAGCTTAGGAGTAAGTATTAATAGTGTTAGTGTATGAGTATTGAACCTTTTGATGCTCGAAGTAAGATCATATGACCTGTGTTGACTAACTCTTATTCAGATAATTTGTAATATTGGCCTCTTATGTGTTCATATTAGAGTATCGGGGGAGTGTCCACCCTTGTAGATTGTGGTACTATTGAGTATTGGAGTGTATGGTAATAATATCTGTGCTGCTTTCTTGTGTATGTTGGTGTGTACAGCATTTTCATTTGGTCGCTTGCTTTGTTTTTGAGAGATTTAATTGTGGAGGTCATCTCAGAAGGAGAAGTTGCAGCCAAGTACAAAGATTTTTGGTAGTTGCATTAAGTGCAAAGTGATTCATTGATACAAAACAGCATGACTTGCAAAGGTAGAGGATGTAGCAGCTGCTGCCATTGTTGCTGCTGCTGCTGCTGCTGCTGCTGCCACTGTTGCTGCCGCTGCTGCTGCTGCCACTGTTGCTGCTGCTGCTGCTGCTGTCACTTTCATGGCCTCTGTTGCCCATTGATGCTTCTGCTCATTCTCTTTCTTTAGGCTAAAAGCTCACTCTCCTTGCATGTGTCAGTGAAATACACTCCCAGACCATGAAGACTCGTGCTGTTGCACACGTCTGCAGGTGGTCACCTTTGTTTTTTTGAGTACTATACAGAATTTCTAATCAAAAAGAGGCCTTTGACAGTTGCTGGTAATATAACTCCCTTTTTACTAAGTATACCTCTGCTCAGTTATATGGATTTTGATTATATTGTGCCAGTTTCTTCTAAAGATACAGTCCACAATTGAACTGGGAGGCCTGTATAATTTTTTTCTTTTCCTAATATTCCAGTGCTGTATTTTTTTAATGGCTGTAGATTTCCTTATTTTTGAGGGAAATGACCAACCAGTGTGTTAAAAATTGGAGAGCATTTATGTGAGCTATAAATCATTCAAATTTTTCAAGTAAATAAATTTCCTTGAAAATAATTTTGATAAAATCATAGTACATTACTGAAAAATTCAAAATTATAGTCTACCACAGCTCTAGTAACATTGATGGGCTCCTCTTACACTTTCATCTGTTACTACCTGTGAATACATTGATAGGATTTTTGTTTTTCTCTCAGGGGAACCCATAGTGCCTGCAGTCACATACAATTTCATAATACAGTTGTACCTCGGGATACGAACAACCCAAAACTCGAACAGTTATGTAATTGTATTTATGTAAGTGCTTTTGTAAGTGTATTTTTGGTGGTCTGAAACAGATTAATCTAATTTACATTATTCCTTATGGGAACAAATTCGTTTGATATTGGCACTTGAACAGCCTTCTGGAACGAAATAAATTCGTATCCCAAGGTACCACTGTATTTCTTAGGTCTTGCTATTATGCCTTAAAAATGTATTAAATCATACTACCGTACACGCAGTGGTTGCCCAGTGGCTGGGAATTTACTCTAACTTTATGTAATGTGCAGTTGTTCATGATATTATTTTCGAATATTTCAGTTTCCAGCAGTTTGAAAGTATGTTATCTTTTAGTAGCTAACACATTTCTTTTATTTTGTAGGTGTCAGTCGTATCTCGGCTGAGTACATGGAGGGCCTTTGCACACAGCTGCGAGAAAGTGAAGCCTCAAGGTGGCAGCTTCATGACCAGTGCACACGCTTGGAACGGCTTGTGAATGTTCTCCGAAAGAAAGTAAATGGTCTGAATGTTGTGGAGCCAAGTTTACGACAGGATGGAGCAAAGCTGACACTGGTCGACCTTACTCTTCATGGTCCCCCAACTGAGGGACCTCCAAACTTGGGACAGCGCAATCCTACTGCATCAACTTCCTCAGAAGGAGAACCTAAGGATAGTCTTTCATCGCTGGAATCTGTGGAAACTGCCTCAGCTTCATCATGGAGAAGAGGGGATGTGGCAAATACCTCAAATCATTCTGCTGCAAACTTTCATTCCAGTTACATGTTGCATAACACTCCCAGCCATCTTTCCACCCTCAACCCCAGCCATAACAATCATACAAATCTCACTCATCCCACCACAGTGCAAGCCAGTTCAGCTCAGGCAATGCCCATTCATTCAAATCACTCGAGCTTGTCTACATCTTCAGGCCATACACCCAGTGCCTCTCCACATCATCATAGACAACAAGGAACAAGCGAGAGAGATTCTAGGCACATTCCTGGAGTAACCATTGTTGGACCTATTACTGAACTCTGACTAGAATATGAAAACTTTATCCAACGTTGACTTGGCCTGTAGAAACACTTTAAATTTTTAAGCATGAGAGTAAGAAAAACATTTTGATTTTTAAAATCACTCTGGTTTAGTGATAATACTTTTAAGTTTGGAATTGACTCGTATTCATATTTTCAGGAATTCAAAATTTTCATGCAGTTTGTATGAATTATATTATGCTCTAGCATAACTATCAGCAAAACTTGACATCTCCGTCCTCTTGTACTTACATGTGTGATATACTTGCCTTGCAATTCTTGGAGTTCTCAGTTTCCTAGTATGGTGCTTTGTGACACTCCATGAAGGGTCCAAGTTTATTGTTGCATTCTTCTCAACAGGGTGATCAAAATATCCATAGGCAAGTGTCACATTTTGACTAACCCTCTCTTTGACAGTACAGTATTCTTGCTTCATTACTCATGACAGGGATCCTATTATCATCTTTCCATTCATGTAGTATGGAAGGAGCAGGAAGGATCTGTTGCAATACATTGTATTTTCCAGATACAGTAGGTCACTGATTATCTGGCACCTTTGAGGGAAAGGGTGCATCAAATTTTCTGAAGCACTTGATCATAGTTTTTTTATTGTCTATTTTTGTCATTTTTCCTTTTTTTTTTTAGCATTATCTATATGCATGCCAGATCAAAAAGACTTTTGGATATTGTTGGATACCAGATAACTGATTGCTGGATTATCGGTGATCTGTTTTTTAATAATCGTTGTCCAGTTAATTATCAGTGTACCAACTGCTATGAAATATGATATTTATTTTTTCATTGACATTCTTTTGTCAGAGAAATTAGTTTAAATATTGTTTGTAGTCTACAGACTACATTTCATTTAAGTTTGTTCATAAAATTTTTTTTGGTTCATAGTTTTCACAGTGTATCACAAAATAAGATCATGTGGCAAGATTAAATCCTATTGTTATAAAATATTTAATACCTAATATAATTTGTTAGTGTGGGATGTGCTTTAACTTTGATGATTTAGGATATCCTCATTTTGAATCTGCAACCTCATATAATTACACTAAATCACTGAAAGCCCAGTTGTACAAGTATCTCTCGTTGTATGCTGTAGATGCATGTCAGGCCCATGGCAGGTATTCTAAGCTTATTCAATTCATAAACACTTAACTGCACATAACAAGATTCTTAAATATGCTTTGCAAACTTTATCAGTCATATATGGTAAGTGTATGTTGTCTGTATGGAATTACTGATGGAAATAGGACATCACATAATAGTGAATTTGCATAAAATGAGGGGAGCCTGTATATTGTTTATGGCTTGAATGTACATTAGTACTAATTCAGTTACATTACAATTATTCAGTGTTTTAAATAAGATGAGAATTATGAAATGAATCTATTTTATTTTTGATGCAAATGTCAAGAACATCTTTCTTAATGGGATATCATTGAACTGGGAGAGTTAAGCATCACTGCTAATATAATTGGAGGGATTATATTTCAGTTTTTATGGTGCTAAGTACAGTATGCCTGGAGGAATGACAAGCAATCTCTTCATAGTTTTGTTTTAATAGAACAGACTTGGAGAGAGGGGGTAAAGGAGGTTTTGTGGGCAAGGGGCTTGGACTTCCATCAAGCATGTGTGAGCATATTAGATAGTAGGTGGAGATGAATGGTTTTTGGGACCTGATGAGCTGTTGGAGTGTGAGCAGGGTAATATTTTGTGAAGGGATTCAGGGAAACTGGTTAGCCAGACTTGAGCCCTGGAAATGGGAAGTACAATGCCTGCACTTTAAAGGAGGGGTTTGGGATATTGGCTGTTTGGCGGGACATGTGAACTGTCGTATCTGAGTGCCTCTGCAAAGACAGTGATTATGTCTGAGTGAGGTGAAAGTGTTGAATGATGATGAAAGTATTTTCTTTCTTTTTGGATCACCCTGCCTTGGTGGGAGATGGCCAGCATGTTAAAAAAAAAAATTGGCAAAGTAGCCAGGTAGGGGTAGAGTTGGAGGGAAGGAGTAAAATTGGTTTTGAGTGTTAGGGGCATAAGTGTCCAACAGGCTTGTGTAAGCATGTTAGATCAGAGTGAGTGGAGACAAGTGATTTTCATGGCATGACATGCTATAGGTGTGAGCAAATGTAGCAGTTAAGGGATTTTAGGAAACTGGTTAGCTGGGCTCGAGCCTTGGAGATGAAAAATACTGTGCCTCATTATGAAGGAAGGGTAAATGTCTGGAAGATCAGTTGAATTGTGATGTTTGCTTATTTCTTTCAAGATGGCTATTGAATGAGTTATAATGAATGTGTTTCCCCTTTTTTGGTCATCCTACCTTAGTGGAAGACAATTAAAGTGTTAAAAAAATGGTTTTATCCAAATTTTATTAGATAATTTGCTTTTAGATCCATTTGCCTGGCAAAATTGTTTAGCCTTTCAGTTTCCTAATTTTTAAAAGCATGTCATATGTAAACAGTGTTGTAGTCTAGCAGTCAGTTACACTTTTATTTAAACAGAAGGGTAGCCAGAGTGGAATCATAGATACTGTAGCCTATCAAGATATGAAGCGCACAGGCAGTGAGATGCTTGAAGGATGTTTCTGCCCCAACTTTGGAGATGGTGGCTGCGGCTCGTATCCTTGCCCACCACCTTACAATTTCATTTTGAAAAATTTATGGTGGGAATGGATATAAATTTGGAAGAGAAGTGAAATATAGTTCGACCCACTTAATTTTAATGGAAAAAATTTCTTGAAAATTCCTGAAAATAAGGTTAAAAAATGAAGAAACGAAAATATTGTAAAATACCGTAGAGTATACATTTTGATGTTGAGATTTGAGTAAAGTTTTCCCCATAGGAAAAGAACACTTTGATCTATAATACCACACTAACAAGGAACAGTGCAAATGAAGGAAGTCAGTTTTCTAATGTCTGAACAGAGTGAAGAGGTGATGAATGAGGAAGGATGATTTTCGTGAGAAGAATGTTGTATGTTAATTAGGCATCATAAATATGCATGTGCGTAAGTATGCTTTTGTCAGACTGGCCAGTTGGACACGTATTGGACGGTGATGTCATTTGTTTACTCTTGAACATTGGCAAAAATCAAACATTTCTGCTACTTTGAGCTCAATTTCAAAGTACTTTTCATTGTGAAATCAATCAGAATCATCTCTATTTCTGTAGTATATCTTCCATTCTATCAAATGAGACCAAGAAAACGAATACAATCATAAATACCATACAAAAATACACCTCAAAGTCGGTGTTTTAAAACAAAAACACGTCAGCGTTTTTTTTTTCCTCATTATGCACTGCATGCTGCAGGATTTTTTTTATGCTGTGCACACTGACCACGCGGACCCATTCTCTCACATGTAGGTCTACCAGCTTTCTCCCGATAGATTTGAAGCCACTAGAATTTTGGCGTATTAATACATCACTGACACTAGCTTGTAAGCCGTACCTATTTGTCACCGACAGTGAAAAGGTTAATGACTGGCCTGGCTACTCATTGGACTCAATGGAAAACATTTGGAACCTTGGTAAGTGTAGGTTTTGTGGCTTAGACATGTCCTCCAACCCCAAAATCTCAAGTGCCATTAAGCAGGTTTAGAGGGTATTGACTGACTTCTATCCTCCATAAGTTAGCCTTATCAGTGCCTAGGAAGGGTAACCCTAGAAAATACGTATTTAGGTGATGAACCCATAAATATTTCAGTATTTTATTTTTAAGACAATAAGGTGAGGATTCTCATTATCTATGTGATCTGTTTATGCACATTTATGATGCCTTCTGTACTGTACAAGGTGCCTCTAAAAGAGGTTAATTCCATGAGTATTGGATCTTTTAAAAGGGTCGATATTTTTTTTATTCTGTGTATAAGGATCTGTGAACATTGTTCCTCAGTCAATTCACTCAGTGTTTTACAAAATGATGTTACACTTCAGGAAATGAAATTTGAGGCTGAAATGCTAATCTAAAGCTAAAACTAATGCTGCATTATGTTTCTCTTAGGACTATTTTTATCTTGCCCAATGATTTTTTTATATTAATTTTTGTTATAAGAAGAGAAAATTTTAAAGTGTAGCACTGTTAAGAGAGAGGATAATTGATGGTAGATGAAAAGGATGCAGTGACATGGATTAGAGAAGCTAGATATAAGGAGACAGATATAATGAAAGGATGGACTTAGAGCATAAAGTAAAATCTTGGTGTAACAGACTAATATTGTGGGAGGGAGTATTAGCTTTAACGAAAATCCATTGTATGGAAGTAATCAATGCAGTGGACATAGTCTGCTGCATCAGTCAACTTCCAGACATGGACAAATGAACAAATACTGCATTGATGACACTACCAAACATATTAAGTATAAACAACAGTATTATAGTACAGTACAGTAAATTACAGTCCAGTACCTGAAAGTCAAAGAGAAGTATAGTACAGTAATTTTCTTACGTTTTTCTGGTGGATAGATGAGCTCACAGTTAGATTCCTGTGCATCCATGAATCAGACATTATTTTTGTTATTACACCATCTTCATTTAAACAGGCTATTGAGACACTGCATTTCACCTTACTTATTACAGTGGACCCTCACCTAACGATATTAATCCATTCCTGAGAGCTCAACGTTAGGTGAAATTATCGTTAGCCAAATTAATTTTCCCCTTAAGAAATAATGGAAATCAAATTAATCCATTCCTGACACCCCAAAGTATGAAAAAAAAAAATTTTTTACCACATGAAATATTAATTTTAATACACACAAACTGAAGAAGACATGTACAATTACATGACACTTACCTTTATTGAAGATATGGTGATGATTGGTGGGATGGGAGGAGGGGAGAGTGTGGATGGTGTTAATGTTTAGAAGGGGAATCCCCTTCCATTAGGACTTGAGGTGTCAAGTCCTTTTCCGGGGTTACTTCCCTTCTTTTAATGCCACTAGGACCAGCTTGAGAGTCACTGGACCTCTGTCGCACAACTTATCTGTCCATAGAGGCCTGTACCTCCCGTTCCTTTATGACATTCCTAAAGTGTTTCACAACATTGTCAGTGTAATAGTCACCAGCACGGCTTGCAATAGCTGTGTGAGGGTGATTTTCATCAAAAAAGGTTTGCACTTTAAGCCACATTGCACACATTTCCTTAATCTTTGAAGTAGGCAACTTCCTCAATTTCTCTATCCCCTCCTCCAGAGCAGTTTCCTCAGGTCTGGCCTCTTGCTGTTGAAGATGATCTTGCAGCTCATCAGTGGTTAGTTCTTCATTGTCCTCCTCCACCAACTCTTCCACATCATCCCCACTAACCTCCAACCCCAAGGACTTCCCCAATGCCACAATGGATTCCACAACTGGCATACACTTCTCACGGTTAGCCCCAAACCCTTCAAAATCCCTTTCTTCTACACATTGTGGCCACAGTTTCTTCCAAGCAGAGTTCAAGGTCCTCTTAGTCACTTCCTCCCAAGCCTTACCTATAATCTTTACACAATTGAGGATACTAAAGGGATCTCTCCAAAACTCTCTTAGAGTCAATTGAGTTTCTGAGGTCACTACAAAGCACCTTTCAAACATAGGTTTTGTGTAGAGTTTTTTGAAGTTTGCAATGACCTGCTGGTCCATGGGCTGCAGGAGAGGAGTTGTATTAGGAGGCAAAAACTTGACCTTAATGAAGCTCATGTCCCCAGAAAGTTGCTCTGCCACATCTGAAGGATGACCAGGAGCATTGTATAATACCAGGAGGCACTTAAGGTCCAATTTATTTTCCAGGAGGTAATTTTTCACAGTGGGGGCAAATGCATGGTGTAACCAGTCATAGAAAAGGTCTCTAGTGACCCATGCCTTACTGTTTGCCCTCCACATCACACACAAATTAGCCTTGAGGACATGGTTTTTCCTGAACACTCTGGGAGTTTCAGAGTGATACACCAATAAAGGCTTCACTTTGCAATCACCACTAGCATTAGCACACATCAACAGAGTAAGCCTGTCTTTCATAGGCTTATGTCCTGGGAGTGCCTTTTCCTCCTGAGTAATGTAGGGGTTCAGGGAAACCGGCAGGCCGGACTTGAGTCCTGGAGATGGGAAGTACAGTGCCTGCACTCTGAAGGAGGGGTGTTAATGTTGCAGTTTAAAAACTGTAGTGTAAAGCACCCTTCTGGCAAGACAGTGATGGAGTGAATGATGGTGAAAGTTTTTCTTTTTCGGGCCACCCTGCCTTGGTGGGAATCAGCCAGTGTGATAATAAAATAAAATAATAATGTAGGTCCTGCTTGGCATTTTCTTTCAAAACATGCCTGTTTCGTCACAATTAAACACTTGTTCAGGTTTCAATTCTTCAATGTCTATGTACTCCTTGAATTCCTTCACATATTTTTCAGCTGCTTTTTGGTTCGAACTGGCAGCCTCACCATGCCTTATCACACTATGTATGCCACTACGATTCTTAAATCTCTCAAACCAACCTTTGCTGGCCTTAAATTCACTCACATCACCACTAGTTGCAGGCATTTTTCTAATTAAATCGTCATGTAACTTCCTAGCCTTTTCACATATGATCGCTTGAGAGATGTTATCTCCTGCTATCTGTTTTTCGTTTATCCACACCAATAACAGTCTCTCAACATCTTCTATCACTTGCGATCTCTGTTTTGAAAACAAAGTTGCACCTTTGCCAAGAACAGCTTCCTTGATTGCCGTTTTCTTGGCCACAATAGTAGTGATGGTTGATTGGGGTTTTGTGTACAACCTGGCCAGCTCGGAGACACACATTCCACTTTCATACTTAGTAATGATCTCTTCTTCATATCCATAGTAATTCTCACCCTTTTTGCTGTAGGGTTGGCACTAGAAGCTTTCTTGGGGCCCATGGTGACTTATTTTGCAGGTGCAATCACTAAAAACGCTGTGATAATATGAAATGTTCCGATTGTATGTTTGGATGCGACCACGGTGGCTGGCTTGTAAACACTGGCACCCACGGGACAAGTGAGGCGCGCTCAGGCCACACGTGGACGCGTCTCGAATGGAACGAATCGTGTTGGGCGAGTTTTTTAGTGCTAGCTGAAGCAAAACTTTTGCATTAAAATGTATCGCTAGGCGGATTTAACGTTATGCGATGCGTTCGTTAGGCGAGGGTCTACTGTAATTCATGTTTCTGCTTAACACTCAGATTCATGTATTTCTTCTTGGCACCATCACTTGCTTTGGAGGCCATTGTTAGTAACACTGTATGGGGTACTTTACTACCCCCTTACCTGTGGCATACCTAGAAATTAAAATTCCTGTATGTATATGGCAAGATTTTTAAAAATAAAAGAGAGATCTTTGTTTCTTACAGAGTGCATTTTTTCTGTATTGAATAAGACTAAGATGAGTGAATCTGACAAAAACTTAAGATTTTATGGTAAGTTGAAGTTAGTGAAAAAATGATTACTCGTTAGCAGCAGTGATGTAAATGTGAAATGTTTTACCAAATTTTTTATCATTTTTAAATGTAAAATGTTTTGCCAAATTTTTTTATCATTTTTAATATTTAACAATATGTATACTACTTTCTTATGATATTAGATGTTTCAAGGTGTTTTAGTATTTCAAACGTGGGGAAATGCATAGCCAGATATTGTTCTACGTAGAATGAACAGTATAAAGACTGAGTCACATCCTTGAGATTTAGTCACGTGAAGGTGGGGCAAGCCTGAAGGTGGGGAATTCTGAAGGAGGGGTAGCATCTGTTCCTATGGCTAGCCATTACAGCAGTGATTGTAGTCTTACCTGTGCTGGACTCAGTGATTTACACATCCATACTCCAGCACAGTGTGTGTAGATTGTGCAGTGGTGTTCTGTACTGCCACACATAAAAGAGAGGTTAAGAGAGTAGTTAGGGAGTGTCAAAGGAGAGCAAATGAGAGTAGGTGAGGTTCTATCAACAAATTTTGCTGAGAATAAGGAAAGGTTGTGGAGTGAGATTAATAGGTTGAGTAAGCCTAGGGAACGAATGGATTTGACAGTTAAAAACAAAAGGGGGAGTTATTAGATGGGGAGTTGGAGGTATTGGGAAGATGGTAGGAATATTTTGAGGAGCTGTTATATGTTGATGAGGAAAGGGTGGCAGTGATTTCGTGCATTGACCAGGGAGATATGACATCTTTTGGGAGTGAGGAAGAGCCAGATGTGAGGATGGTGGAAGTGCATGAGGCAGTGGGTAAGATGAAAATGGAGAAAGCAGTTGGGATTGATGGGATCAAGACAGAAATGTTAAAAGCAGGTGGGGATATTGTTTTGGAGTGGTTGGTACTTTTTCTCAATAAATATATGAAAAAGGGGGAGGTACCTAGCAATTGGCAGAGAGCGTGTAGTTCCTTTGTATAAGGAAAAGGGGGACAAAAGAGAGAGTAAGAATTACACGGTAATAAGTTTGTTGAGTATGCTAGGTAAAGTATATGGTTATTATTGAATGAATTAAGAGTAAGACAGAGAACAGGATTGCTGATGAACAAGAAGGCTTTAGAAAGGGTAGGGAATATGTAGACCAAGTGTTTACAGTAAAGCATATAAGTTAACAATATTAACATTAAGGTAAGGAAGCTTTTGTTGCATTCATGTATTTAGAAAGGCTTATAATAGGGTGAATAGGGGAGCAGTGTGGTAGATGTTGCAAATGTATGGAATAGGTGGTAGGTTATCAAAAGCAGTTAAGAGTTTTTATGAGGATAGTGTGGCTCAGGTTAGGATATGTAGGAGAGAGGGAGATTATTTTCCAGTAAAAGTAGACCTTAGACAAGGATGCATGATGTCACCACAGTTGTTTAACATATTTATTGATGTGGTTGTATGCTGGGGTGTTGGGAAGAGGTGCAGGATTAAAATATGCAGAATCTAATACAAAGTGGGAGTTGTCACAGTTACTTTTTACCACTTACACTGTGCTTTTGGGATATTCTGAAGAGAAGTTGCAAAGGTTGGTGGATGAATTTGATAGAAGATATAAAAGATGGAACTTAAAAGTGAACATAGGAAAGAGCAAGGTAATGAGGGTAACAAATAATTTAGGCAAGCCATAGAATTGAGGAGGAAAAAAAGATTAGTGGTGCATTGAAGCATCAATGGAGACAAAGATGTTGTCCATGGAGGCAAAAAGGGAAATGCATGAGAGTACAGTAGCACCAACACACTTTTATGAGTGTGAAGCATGGGTTGTGAATGTTGCAGCAAGGAGGCTGGAGGCAGTGGAGATGTCATGTCTGAGGGTAATGTGTGGTGTAAATATTATGCAGAGAATTTGTAGTTTGGAGATTAGGAGGAAGTGCAAGGTTACTAAAAGTATTATCCAGAGGGCTGAAGAAGGGTTGTTGAGGTGGTTTCAACATTTAGAGGATGGAGCAAAATAGGATGACTTTGAAGGTGTATCCTCTTCAAGGGGGGCTCCTTGGCGTGGTGAAGAGGCTCTTGGTCTGAGGAATTAGACCTGTCAGTCTCCTTGCTCAGACCGAACCTAATTACCCCCCAATCCCCCCTTCCCTATCCCATCCTCCCCATCCCATCCTCCCCTTTTTCCTTTCCTCCTCCTCCTCCCCACCCCTCCCTTTTGCCCTTCCTTTTTTGGCCTTTGGGATTTTTCCCACAGGCGTGCTAGTTCCTGGGTAGGGAAAAGGGTACCAGGGTCCATCCCATTCCGTTGAGGTTCTTGGCGGTGGCGTAGTTTGCCGTGGAATCTGGATCGCCTCGGGATGTCCTGATCCCTCTCCGGTGTCCCAGAGGGTGGCTTTGGGTGTCTTTCAGGCAATGGGTGTATCTCTGGAAGCCACCTTTCGGATTCCGGGGTGGTGGCTGAAGGAGGTATGCTTTGTGGCGGATATCCGGCCGCCCTCTCTTTTGTCCACTGAGGTAGCTTGGCAGATGTGAGGTTGCTATCCCAGATTGCTGGTTTACTGGCATGATGGGTAGGGTATGGCATGGGTTCCATGCTGCATCTGCACTACTTGCGGTGCTGAGGTCCTCTTGGGTGCAGAGGGAGATTTCTGGCCCTTTCATTCCTCCTAGGAACTATCCCTCCCCGGTCCCCCCTTTTTTATTCTTTTTTTTATTTTTATTTTCTTTTCTTCTTTCTTTTTTTTTTCTTAAAAACAAAAAGAAAGAAGTAACCTAACCATGGAGTTCCCAATCCATGACCCCGCTACCCCCGGGCCCCTTATTGTTACCGCACCCCGTTCTGACCTCGCCTCGTCTTTTGGCCACTCTTCAGACATTCCTAAGGCCCCTGTACCTCTTGCTGGTGCTGTTTCCTCACCCGCTTCAGGTACCGGGGCTTCCACTGACTCCTTCGATTTGTCTGACCTCCGCTCTCCTTTGACTATGCTTCCGGCTTCTCCCTCTACGGTGCGGCAATTTTTGAATCGCCAGCCCGTCCCATGTCAGACCGACTCTGGTCCCACTTCTAAACGTCAACGACAATCTCCTAATGATGTTACTTCGTTACCCTCCCTTTCTACTCGGAAAAGACCGACACGTCATGCACTCCCTCTCCACACTCAGTTTCAGACCACACAATGGACTAAATTCTTTACATTAAGACAGACTTCTTCTACTGCCTATCTTTCCAACCATAGTATTGGCAAAGCGCTCCTACGCCACGTTGGTAGAGATATTTCCTTTCATGCTCTTAAGAGTGGTACGCGCATCATCACAGTCCAGAATTCTACTCAAGCTCATGATCTTTCTCTTCTTTCACATATCGATACTATTCCTGTCACTATCGAAAAACTTCATTCCCTCAATTCTTGTAGTGGTACTGTTATTCTGCCCCATACCATAGTCCAACAGAATTTCCAGACATGTGGCACTGACATTCTCGAACAGCTGGAACTCCAAGATCTCCCAATTCTCAAGGTAGACACTTATGTTCTTCCTGCCCGCAGGCTAAGACGATACCCTTGCAATGTGGCTCATTTAACTTTTGACAGCCGTGAACTCCCATCCTGTTTATGTAGCAGGACATTGGTTACATGTTCGGAAGGTGATCCCTATACTGCAACAGTGTAGGAATTGCTGGCGATTTGGCCACCCAGCAAAATATTGCAGATCTATAGCCGAATGCCCAGTCTGTGGTGCCGATGACCATTCTAATACGACTTGCAGTCGAACTCCCTCTTGCCTCAGTTGTCATGAGGCTCACCCTTCGTACTCTCGCCATTGCCAAGTCTACTTAAATGAGCGGGAAATTCATTGCCTCAAAGAGGCAGAAGGTCTCCCTTATGCTATGGCAGTTTCTCATCTCTGCCTCCAAGGGAGACTGCCCCGTGTTTCTTATTCTCGTGTTTCAAAGCGTCCCCCCACTTCTGGGGTCACATCTTCTGCAGCCTCCTCTGCGGTTGCCAGTCCCATAGTCACTCCTGTATCTAATTCTTTTGCTGTCCTGGGCTCAGATGTCCCTACTTCAACTCCTCAGTCTGTCCTCACTTCTTCGTGTCCTCCCTCACAAATCCCGGTATCGACAAGACCTCGTACAACACCTCCTCCCAATCGTCCCTCTACTTCTCAGAAGCCCAAAAAATCTCCTTTAACCCCTCCTTCTCTTCATCCACCTCCACATTTTACCTTCCCGGTCTCTGTACCTGAGTCTTCCCCTTTCAGTGGCTCTGTTACAAGTATGGAGGTTCATCCTCCTCCTCGTGCTGTGCCTTCCTCCCCTGTCCCCTCCCACGTTTCTTCCTCTTCTGCCACCTCCCAGGTTTCTGCCTCTTCTGTACCCTCCCACACTTCTCCACTTCCCTCCACCCTTTCGCCCCCCCTACCTTGGTACAGTCCATTACAGCTCCGATCTTTACTCAAACTTCTCCTCCTTCCATCTCCAATATTGTCTCCCATACGATGTCTCTGAACTCCGAAACACTTGAAGCAATCTCTGAATATATTGCAGAGACCAAACCATCAGTGGACACTGATCCACCCTCTGTTCCTTCTCTTTCCTCTTCTCCATCTGCGCAACTCCTTTCTTCACAACGCACCGTTCCTTCGCTACTTGAACGTTTTCCTTTGCCACCACATGTAGACTTTTCTAACCCCTCTAGTCCGTAGGTACCCTTACCTGCGGATTTCAGGTATCTTTATCGTTGAAAATCATGGCCTATTTACAGTGGAATATTCGCGTCCTCAGGGGTAATCGTGGTGAGCTTCAGAGGTTGCTCTCCCAGTTTTCCCCTGTTGGTGTTTGCTTACAGGAACCAAAATTACACTCTGCCATTATCTATTCTATCTCAGGCTATAATTTACTGTATTCTTCAGATCCTTTTCCTGATGGGACCTTTAATGAAAGTGCCCTTCTTCTGCGCACTGATATTCCATACCATCAGCTATTTGTTCGTACCGCTGCATTACACAGCAGCCCGTATCCATTTGCATAGGTGGTAAACACTCTGTTCTTTGTATCTCTCTCCTTCTCGGGCATTATCTGTCCCAGATATTGCCTTTCTTGTTTCGTCATTACCGCCACCACTTCTGTTACTTGGCGATTTTAATGACCATCATTTCCTCTGGGGGGTCTCACTGTGATTCCCGTGGCATTCAGTTAGAAGCTTTTCTTGCTACCCACCCCCTCCATGTTTTAAATATAGGTACTCACATCCATTTTGATCCTCAGACTCATACTCTCTCTTGCATCGATCTCTCAGTCTGCTCTTCCTCCGCCACATTAGACTTCACCAGATCTGTTCTCCTGGATTTACATAACAGCGATCATTTCCCAATCATTCTTACTTCCCCTTCATATTCACCACCTCTTCGTATCCCACGCTGGCAATTTGATCAGGCAAATTGGAACCTTTACTCACAGCTAACTGTTTTTAGTGAGGTTCCTTCTTCGTCCTCCATTGATGAGCTTTTACACCTCTTCTCGTCCTCCGTTTTAAAGGCAGCTTCTCATTCTATACCCCAAACTTCGGGAAGACATTCTCAGAAATGCGTGCCTTGGTGGTCTCCTGCTTGTGCTCATGAAGTATGTTTGAAATGCGCTGCGTGGGGCAGGTATCGGTACAATAGAACCACGGAGAGACTTCTTGATTTTAAGCAGAAGCGTGCAATCGCTCGCCGTGTCATCCGTGACGCTAAACGCACTTGCTGGTGAGACTGTCTCTCCACCATCACCTCTGCTTCCTCTATGAGTGCAGTCTGGAAAAAAGTACGAAAACTGAGTGGTAAATATTCTCCTGACCCAGCTCCTGTTCTGCGGGTTGCCGGTGTTAATATAGCAAATGCACTAGATGTTGCCAATGAAATTGGCAATCATCTGGTCCGTATTTCTCAGAGGCTCCATCTATGCCCCTCGTTTCTTTCCTCAAAGTCTGGCAGAGAGTTAGCACGTTTGGACTTTTCTTCTCTCAGAGAAGAACAGTATAATGTGCCTTTTACACTTCAGGAACTGGAGGCAACACTCTCAGCTTGTCGATCATCGGCAGCTGGGCCCGACCACATTCATACTCGTATGCTACAACATGTACATCAGTCAGCCCTTGCAGTCTTATTACGCCTTTTCAATCTTATTTAGTCACATCACAGGGAGTTCTTCCACAGCTGTGGAAATCTGCCATTGTTCTCCCTTTCCGCAAACCGGGTACTACGGGACATGAAGCCTCCCACTATCGTCCCATTGCTCTTACCAGTGCAGTTTGCAAAGTGATGGAACGCCTGGTAAATAGACGTTTAGTGTGGTATTTAGAGACACACAACAGTCTCTCCACTTGTCAATATGGCTTTCGTAAAGGCCGTTCTACCATAGACCCCTTCCTACGCTTGGATACATATGTTCATAATGCCTTTGCGTATAACCACTCAGTTATTGCCATATTTTTTGACCTTGAGAAGGCATATGACACAACTTGGAGGTATAATATTTTGGCCCAAGCCCACTCCTTAGGTCTTCGAGGCAATCTACCATCCTTCCTTAAGAACTTTTTAACTGACAGACATTTCCATGTTCAGGTTAATAATGTGCTCTCCCCGGACTTTATCCAAGCTGAAGGTGTCCCCCAGGGATGTGTTCTGAGCACAACACTTTTTCTCCTTACTATAAATGATTTGGCCTCTAGTCTTCCATCCAATATTTGGTCATCACTCTATGTTGATGACTTTGCTATTGCCTGTGCAGGCACTGACTGTCACCTCATTACAGTTTCTCTCCAACATGCGGTCGACCGTGTTTCGAATTAGGCCACCACACGTGGGTTTAAATTTTCCAATATCAAAAGTCACCAAATTACTTTCACTAGACATTCTGTCATCTCCGATCATCCTTTGTACCTCTATGGCACCTGTATCCTTGAACGTGATACAGTCAGGTTTCTAGGCCTCCTCTTTGACCGTAGGTTATCCTGGAAACCTCACATTACCTCTCTGAAGGCAACTTGTCACAGCCGGCTGAACCTTCTTAAAACCCTTGCTCATCTTTCATGGGGAGCTGATCGTCGAACTCTCCTTCGCCTACATTCCGCCCTCATTTTATCGAAACTTGATTATGGTGACCAGATCTATTCAGTGGCCTTTCCTGCTACTCTCTCTAGCCTTAACCCCATTCATCACCAAGGATTACGTTTATGCCTTGGTGCTTTTCGCTCTTCCCCTGTTGAGAGCTTCTATGCAGAAGCGAACGTTCCATCCTTATCCGATCGCCGGGATGCCCATTGCCTTCGCTACTATGTATGCTCTCATGATCTCCGCAATCCTTCCATTTATAGAATGGTCACCGATATTAGTAGACATTCTTTATTTGTTCGTCGCCCCTGTTTGCTCCGTCTCTTCTCTCTTCGCCTACATTCGCTCTTTTCTTCTCTTCAATTACCACCTCTCTATGTTCATGTAGCATCTCCCTTTTCCCTACCCCCCTGGGAAGTTCCAGCTGTTCGAGTCTGTTCTTTCTCACTCCCTTGCTTGAAAGCCCAACTGTCTACGGTAGCTTCCCGCTCTCTTTTTCTTGACCACTTCCACTCTCATTCTCATGGCATTGCAGTGTACACAGATGGCTCTAAGTCTTTTGACGGCGTAGGATTCGCAGCAGTGTTTCCGGACAGCGTCGTATGAGGGCATTTACTATCTTCGGCTAGTGTCTTTGCTGCTGAATTGTACCCCATTCTTGCAGCACTTATCCGTATTGCATCTATGCCTGTGTCATCATTTGTGGTTGTCTCAGACTCCCTTAGTGCTTTACAGGCTATACAGAAATTTGATACACCTCACCCCTTAGTCCTCCATATCCAACTTTGGCTACGCTGCATCTCTTCCAAGCATAAAGATATTGTTTTTTGTTGGGTCCCTGGTCGTGTTGACATACAGGGCAATGAACAGGCAGACACTGCTGCGCGGTCAGCAGTACATGACCTACCAGTTTCATATAGAGGTGTTCCATTTACAGACTATTTTGCTGCAGTAGCTACCAACCTTCACACCCGTTGGCAACAATGTTGGTCTACTCTGCTTGGTAACAAACTTCAGTCTATTAAACCGAGTATAGGTTACTGGCCGTCTTCTTATCACCAGTGTCGAGGTTGGGAGACTACTCTCTCCCGTCTTCACATTGGCCATACTCATCTTACTCATGGTTATCTCATGGAGAGGCGCCCTACTCCTCTCTGTGAGAATTGTCAGGTTCCATTATCAGTTAGCCACATTCTATTAGACTGCCCATTTTATCAACTAGCACGCAGAATATACCTCCAGTGTCGTCTTTGCTCTGCTGCTCTCTCTTTACCTTCCCTTCTTGCTGATGGACCCACCTTTCATCTGGACTCTCTCATTGACTTTTTGACAACAACTGACTTACTTCTCAAACTGATGATACCTTCAGCCCTTTCTTCCTCAATCTCTTGCTACCCTCTACCCCCGCACTATCCCCTGCCCAGCTGTTTTCTGTAACCTACTGATCATCCCTCCCTCCTCCTACCACCCAACACTCTCGCTTCCTTCCCTACCCTGCAGCGCTGCATAGCCCTTGTGGCTTAGCGCTTCTTTTTGATTATAATAATAATAATTTGAAGGTGTATAAATCTGCAGTGGAGAGAAGTTGGGATAGGGGCTGCCTTAGGAAAGGTTGGAGGCAAAGGAGGCTTTGTGAATAAGGGGCTTGGATGTCCAGCTAGTATGTATGAGCATGTTAAATAGGAGTGAAGGGAAATAGTTTTGGGGATTTGATGAGTTGCTTGAATATGAGCGAAGTACATTTTCCAAAGGGATTCAGGAAAACTGATTGGCTGGACTGAGTCCTGGAGGAGGGAAGTACAGTACCTACATTCTAAAGGAGAGGTGGGGATATTTGTAGTTTGAAGGGGCATTTGAACTGTAGTATCTGCTCTCCTCCTTTGGCAAGACAGTGATGGAGTGAATGATGGTGAAAGCATTTCTTCTTTCCCTAGTCACCCTACCTCACTGGGAGATGGCTGGTATGCTAAAAAAAAAAAAAAAATCTTTACTGCATTGGTCTTTTAACAGTATGTACAAGGATTACATGTGATATTACAATTGTTTCAAGGAGTGATACTTCTCAGTACATGGAAATATGTCACATTATTTGACTATATTGTGTTATCTAAGTTAATTATATTACATAATTAAGTTTGAGGAATATCACAAGTCATATAAACATAGTGTACATAATTTCATATACATCATTTCTGTTTGCCTTCCAGACCACCGTAAAACGTATATATACAAGGAAATCTTATGTAATTACAATTATTTCATGGTATAATGTTCTTGAAACATGGAAATAAGTCACATTGTTGAACTGTGATGGGTTATCATGGATTAAATCTGTGTGGTGTGCTTATTGATTGAATTCCACTGTTAGTATCGTGAAATTGTAATAAATTTGGAATGGATATGGCATCTTCCTAGGAGTTCCACAGCCTGTTTGTTGGTAGGGAAGCTGGTGCTGGAACAACAGGTCCTGGTTTCATTGTTTACTTATGCTAGTTAGGCAGTGTTACTCCATGATGTACTGCTTGGACCCACCTAGTCTTATATGTATATTTTTTTTTTCAAAGATATATGGAGGTTGTAGGAGATCCAAGCAGTTGAGCTGAAGTCAAAAATGTTGGCAGGTGGAGTTTTTGAATGCATTAAAAGATTTAAGTAATGCTAAATACTGTAAACCCCAAAAAATTGGAGACCAAATGATGATAGTACATGAGAGATTCCACAGACAGTGACAAACTGATGCAAATTGAGTTGCTGGCCCAGCTTGCTCAGGACTAATGAAAATGGACAGGTCCTAGTTGCAGCCGAGACAACACACACCTGTGATGAAGCAGACTTGGTCTGCTTCACTGATGGTACAACCTGACTGGAAAATCATGCACTGCAGCAGACTTGGTCTGCTAAATTGATAATTCTGTTGGACATCCCCCCATGCAGCCATATTATTTGTTTTTGTCCTAAATCTGTTGCATAAGGGTGCATTACACAGAGGTTTTATTGTCAGTATGAACAAGCATAGGAAATTTAATTATTTTAGAAATGCTTGGAGGAAATATCACCTTTCACCCTACTGTGTAGTGGAAAATTATGCACTGTTTCTGATATAGATACATGTTTGGTACGTAAAGGCGAAAAAATATTTCGGCTATTAATGCATGTAAAGTACATATCTACATACATGTTAGACAAATGACAAAGCCTGGACATGAGATATGTAAGATATAATGAAGCTCAATATTCTTTATATCTTTACGTTTACATAAAAATAATTTTTTAAAATTATTTTATAAGAAAAATTATTTTCCCTTTCTAATAATGTTTTCAAGGAAAATTTTGACTAATATTAAAATGTCAGCGTGATAAAATTAATGTGAGGGGTTTTCTTTTTTTGGCAAAATAACACTAGTAACCAACCATGATTTCATGTGATGTGGCACAAGAGTTAATACCGCTTAGGTATACCCTGTGATTCTGGTACTTGACATAAAGGAAAGCATAAATCCATATATAATCAGTGGTGGCACCAAAGCAGGGCTTGACAGGGAGCTTTTGCCCCCAAAAAGTTGGTCAGCCCCTAAAGGCCCCCAAATAAAAATAGTAATAGCACTAATGTTGTTTCATAATAAGTCTTGTAGTCCCCAACCTTACTAGATAGCCACCCCTGGGCTTCCCAGTGTAAAAATTCTGGCACTGCCCCTGAAAATAATAGCCGTTTTGTGCAATCACTAATGTATGTGTTTCTATATTAGCTGCAATCTGTTTTACTAAAGAGTTATCCACATTACAGTAATTGCAAATATGGCTTCTCACTTCCAATACCCTTTTATAGTTTAAATTTTACATATCACTTTTGCATAAGTAAGTATAGACAAGGCTTTGCTTGAGTGACAGCTAGTGAAGACACAAAGGGTTAGTTTTGTTGACACTTGCAGGATTGCTGAAATGAGAAGTTTTGCTGACTGAATTAATTAATGTGACATATCACATTAATGCTACAACTGAACTTTCTGTAGCATCTTGCTAGTGGAAAGATTAAAACAAAATGCTGTTTTGTTTAGTTCATGATATATTCCTGTATTTTTGTTGAAGATCAAATGTCTCCAGTACCAATATAAGTAATTGTTCCAAAATTTCTTTAACTATGTTAATAATACAGTTTATTATTTGACTTGTATTGTTTAGTGATTGTTGGCTGTGTGTAATATCTCTTGTGTGTTGATGAACTTATCTTAACAGAAGTGCTGATCAGCACTCTGTGTACAGTTAGGACAAGACTTCAAAAGTGTACATTAATCAGTTTTTTTGTTATGCTTGATGTCAACACAGGCTAGCATTACATTACTTAACAGTTGTCGGTATCTCTCTCTTGGCTTCCACTTCGTCACTTTTTAGTTTTGAATTTTTATAATTCTTGACTTCGCATCCTAGTGCTTCTGAAGGAGGGGTGAGAACGTTGCAACCATAGGGTTGGGAATTGTGATGCCATTACACTTCTGGTAAGACAGCGATTGAATGAATGATGGTGAATGTGGCTTTTTTTTGTGGGGGGGGGGTCACCTTATCTTACATTTTATTACATCACGATTCAATATAGAGACTGTATATTCATGAATAGTTGCATGT
Organism: Cherax quadricarinatus; assembly: GCF_038502225.1. Lineage (NCBI taxonomy): Eukaryota > Metazoa > Arthropoda > Malacostraca > Decapoda > Parastacidae > Cherax > Cherax quadricarinatus. The sequence goes on from NC_091294.1 coordinate 22,851,946, forward strand.
ATGCAGGAGAGTGTTGTGAAAAAAAATCTGTGTGTGCTTGTGAATGGCACTCATATTTTCATCAGCTGCTGATGTTAATTTTTTACAAGCATTTCAGTAGACAGGTTTAATGTAATGGATATTCTTAGGTTTTCTTACCTAGATGGTACTCTATATTCAGTCTTTTTCCTTTCTTACTGGCTTCAGTCTTTTTTTCTTTTCTGTCACTAAGATTTATGACTCATCTTTTGCTTTGGGTTAGTAACTATTTCCTGAAGTGTGTTGAGGGCTTTCTACAGCCACCTTCAATCCTTTTCAGTTTGTATTCTAATTATTTCAACATCATCTGCAAATAGTAATATGAAGGAGTTTAGTCCCATTGTCGGGTCATTAATATACACTAGGAATAATATGGAGTTCAGTGCTATAACCATCATCATCCTGATACTTCATCTCTTGTTTTCCATAGATTTTTATTTATCTCTGTTAATATGTTAGGTTCTAAATATTTGTGTGCAGTTACAGCAATACTGCTCATGTTCATGGTGTCCTGCCCTCATATAATTTTCTTAAATTTCCAGTTGTTCTTAGCACTATTTTTTCTATCTACCATTCTGTTTGTTAAAAGAAATGTTTCCCACTGTCCTTTCTACATTGCATTTTATGTACCATAATTTAGAGTACAGTAATGACCCCTTGTTTTCCTGATTGTTGGCACTGAAGTCCCTATCTACTTTATTTTGCACTCATAAATTTGTCACTATTACTGCTCTTCTCATCTTCCAATTAGGACAATTCCAGTGGCTTTAACCTTTCTTTGTAACTTATATTTATTAGTTGTTGACTTTATTTCATGTCTTTTAACTTTATTTTGACTGTATTCACAAAGGTGTTGACACCATACTATAATCACACATTCCACATCTTGTCAAATACGTGTTCTAAAACAAATTCACTATTTTGCAAACCATGTATTAGAAAATATTTCAAAACCAATAAATATAGCATCAGGGTTTCTCACTACACTGTTTCTATGATTTTCATGTAATAACTTTTTGTTATAATTACCCCAAGGTATTTTTCTTTATCTTTTGCTCTTAAAATTTGATCACACAAGCTATAATCATTATTCAGCCTATTTGCAATTGTGCCCATTTCCATTTTGTGGCATTTATTAATATACAGTAAGACCTCAGTGTAACTGGCTCCTAGGCAATGAATTTTAGATATAATGGGCAAAATTTTTGGCAAGAGGACACCATGGTGAGTCCACTGTATGGGGTGTCCAATAGAATCATTAATGTAATGGACCAAGTCCTTTGCATGGCATATTTATCCATATATAGTACCATTGATTCAGCAGACCAGATCCTATACATCGTAGATTTGTCAGAAATGTGCCACATTCAGTAGGCTGCTAGCCAAGCCCACATCAGTTTATTATCTACATTCACTCTTACATACCATTATCACTTGGTCTTTGATTATCCCTGGATTTGTGGTATTTTTTGTTACTTTATTATAATATAAAAGTACTGTACTGTATTTCAAAGTACTGTTAATGTAATGTATATATTACATTAACCACTTATTATAGTACTATTAACTTTTATTATTTTCAGGTAATTTACTGTACTACAGTAAATCATAGTTTTTCTTAGTACATATCCAGTCATGTCATTGATGCAGTGGACTAAGTCCACTGGATGGGGCATTTGTTCTTGTCTGGAAGCATCATCAATGGAATGGATTTCCTTTTAAGGGGAACACCCCATGCCTTTCCCCATTAGTTCATTATTGTGAGGTTTCACTGTATATTTTGACCTTTTATTTTTTACTTACTGGTATGTTTTCAATTCATCTCAATCCTTAAAAAAAAAAAAAGAGCAGTCTTGATTTTCTACTTTACATGATTATTGCATCATCCACATTTTCAAATACATAATTTATTCATTCTAGTAGGTTATTTATATAGTTTACGATGAAAGCATCATGAGGGTGAACTCTGATTCTTGCAAGAGTCCCACTAGTAGTATCATCCCACAAAGGCATTGTATCCTCTGGTCCTCTTGTCACAGATTTGTTTCTTCTAAAGAAATCTTTCAACCCTTGCAGATTTCCAGATTAATGTCTTGAGAATCTATATCAAAAGATGTTTTTTTAATTACATGCAGTCTTTCTACCCATTTCTTGTATAATTTTTGTAACTATTATTAGAAGTTAATAACTGAATTTGCATGAAAAGATTTATCAAAAATCAACCTGCTTATTATTTAGCAGAGATGTTTTATCCACTTTCCTCTAATATTAGATTCTCTTCAGTGTTTTAGAAACTACACTTCCTTGTGAATCAGACTTGTAATTTTAAATACATATTGGTACAATATTTGTTATTTTCCACTGATCTGGCATTTTACATTTTTTTTTTTTTTTTTTTTGTGAAATCTTAAAGTTAATCCAGATTAGATAACTTAATTCTTCTGTACAACTTACAGTAGTACTTTGTATGAACTTGCTTTTCTATTTTTTCTTTGATCTGTTAATATTTTCATAGTATAATCTGCTTATTTTGGTGGACTCTCTTTAATTTATGTTTTGGGTTCATGTCAGCTCATTTATATTTCTGTCATAATTAAAAAACTAATGGTTACTCTTGATTTGTTGCACTTTTCCTTCTCATTAAATTTTTTTTATGAATTTTTTTACAGTAATACTGTAAATTGGTGGTGGTGACTGTTAACATTCCAACTTAGTCACAACATTTTGAAAGACTGACCTTTCCATTCCTTCTTGTCTTAGTCATCATACCCTAGAATTCCTATAGATTAGTTAGGCAAGATTTTCCTTCTTAGAATCTATACTGATTATTTGTAAGTAGTCTTGCCAAGTGTGCATGTGTGTATTTGTATATATACATAAATGTATGTATGCATTTGCACAGGTAGATATATGAAAGATTAGGTAAAGTAAGATAAAATTAGTCATTGCTCTTTGATGTGTCTTTTAATGAGACTGGTTGTGAGGGGTGTCTAAGGAGTATGGTATATAAAGATATAGATAAACAAATTTTTTATATTAACCATGTTTAACCCTTTGAGGGTCGGTCACGTACAAGTATGTCATTGCAGCCAGGCTTGGTCACGTACTTGTACGCCTAAATTCTAGAGCCTTCAAATCTGGTGGAAGAAAGCTGGCAGGCCTACATGTGAAAGAATGGGTCTGTGTGGTCAGTGTGCGCAGTATAAAAAAAACTTTGACTGTGTTTTTGGTGTAAAACAGCGACTTTCTAGTGTATTTTCACATGGTATTTATGGTTGTATTCTCGTTTCCTTGGTCTCATTTGATAGAATGGAAGATTATTACAAAATTAGAGATGATTTTGATTGGTTTCACAATGACAAGTACAGTGGACCCCCGCATACCGTCGCCATCACATAACGTACAATCCGCATACCGCTCGCTTTTATCGCAAAAATTTTGCCTCGCATACCGCTCAAAAACCCGCTCACCGCTATTCGTCCGAGACGCGTCCAATGTGCGCCCTTAGCCAGCCTCACATGTGCCGCCGGTGGCATTGTTTACCAGCCAGCCTCCGCGGTAACATCCAAGCATACAATCGGAACATTTCGTATTATTACAGTGTTTTTGGTGATTTTATCTGGAAAATAAGTGACCATGGGCCCCAAGAAAGCTTCTAGTGCCAACCCTACAGCAATAAGGGTGAGAATTACTATAGAGATGAAGAAAAAGATCATTGATAAGTATGAAAGTGGAGTGCGTGTCTCCGAGCTGGGCAGGTTGTATAATAAACCCTAATCAACCATCGCTACTATTGGTGGTACAGCTGCTGCTGCTGCTGTACCACCGTCAGCTGCTGCTGCTGCTGCACTGTCAGCTGCTGCTGCTGCTGTAGCACCATCAGCTGCTGCTGCTGCTGCACTGTCAGCTGCTGCTGCTGCTGTAGCACCGTCAGCTGCTGCTGCTGTTGCTGCTGTAGTACCGTCTGCTGCTGCTGTAGTACCGTCTGCTGCTGCTGTAGCATCGTCTGCTGCTGCTGTAGCACTGTCAGCTGCTGCTGCTGCTGTACCACCGTCAGCTGCTGCTGTAGTACTGTCTGCTGCTGCTGTAGTACCGTCTGCTGCTGCTGTAGCATCGTCTGCTGCTGCTGCTGCTGTACCACCATCAGCTGCTGCTGTAGTACTGTCTGCTGCTGCTGTAGCATCGTCTGCTGCTGCTGTAGCACTGTCAGCTGCTGCTGCTGCTGTACCACCGTCAGCTGCTGCTGTAGCATCGTCTGCTGCTGCTGTAGCACTGTCAGCTGCTGCTGCTGCTGTAGCACTGTCAGCTGCTGCTGCTGCTGTAGCACTGTCAGCTGCTGCTGCTGCTGTAGCACTGTCAGCTGCTGCTGCTGCTGTAGCACTGTCAGCTGCTGCTGCTGCTGTAGCACTGTCAGCTGCTGCTGCTGCTGTAGCACTGTCAGCTGTTGCTGCTGCTGCTGCTGCTGTAGCACCATTGTTGGTGTGGCTTATTGAGAATACCAAGAAACAATTAACCCCAGAGGATTTGCCACCCAGGATAACCCAAAAAAGTCAGTGTCATCGAAGACTGTCTAACTTATTTCCATTGGGGTCCTTAATCTTGTCTCCCAGGATGCAACCCACACCAGTCAACTAACACCCAGGTGAACAGGGAAAAATGCCTGGAACTAGTGCTCATATTGGTGAATTTAAAGCCAGCAAAGGTTGGTTTGAGAGATTTAAGAATCGTAGTGACATACACAGTGTGATAAGGCATGTTCTGGAAGAAAATACCAAACAGGACCTACAGTACTCAGGAGGAAAAGGCACTCCCAGGACACAGTGTCTCATCAGTCATTGCTGCATCTTCAATAAAGGTAAGTGTCATTTATTCTTCATTTAGTAGAGTTGTACATGCACAATATATATCGTGCATGTACTACTCTACTATTGTGCATGTATCCTTCTCTTTGTGTGTAGGAAAATGTATATTTCATGTGGTAAAAATTTTTTTTTCATACTTTTGGGTGTCTTGCACGGATTAATTTGATTTCCATTATTTCTTATGGGGAAAATTCATTCGCATACCGATCATTTCGCATAACAATGAGCCCTCTTGCACGGATTAAAGTCGCTATGCGGGGGTCCACTGTACCTTGAAATTGAGCTCAAAGTAGCAAAAATGATAGATTTTTGCCAATGTTCAAGAGTAAACAAATCAAGCCATGCATCCAATGCATGTCAAGTGGTGAGTCTAATATTCTTTCACAAGTGCGCTGATATCATTTATACCATTTTTACAATGGTGCAGTAGTATACATAACAGAGAACCTATTTTCTGTGAGAACAAAAATTCAAAATGGAAAGCGAAAGTAATGCAAGAGGGGCCTAGAGACGTGACTAATGAACAAATAAAATGCTATTATAGTGCCATGATTGTCTGTCTTGTTTATTCTGAACCCTATTTCGAAATTGGCATCTTTTGAAATTTGTGTGAAATTGCCCAAATTGCCAATTTCTGACCACTTTATTGGATAGTTGAATCGGTAAATGGGCAGATTCTTGTACTCAATCGATAGAACAAATGGAGCTCTAGGGAAATAGCTATGATTTTAGTCAACTGCAACATTGGAATTGTCCAAAAATAGGGCTCAAAGTGGGTGAAATCGACCACTTTGAGACTGGTAACTTCACGAGAGCATAATTCCGTAAGTTTTCCATCAAATTTCTTACTTTTGGTGTCATTATGATCGGAAAAAGATTGTCATTTCATGAGAAAAATTTTTTTTTTTTTTTTTTTTTTTTTTTTGAAAATTTTTCAACCCTGAGAACGAGTCTAGGAGAGGGCCTCTCGACCCTCAAAGGGTTAATGTCTCTCACCAAGGTAGGGTGACCCCAAAAAAAGGAAGCACATTAACTATAATTAATTCAACAGTCATCTTGTCAGACATGTGTGGATGTCACAACCTAATGGCTCTCCAGACTACATCATCTCTGTCTATCCTTCGGATTGCAGGCACTCTACTTCCCACCTTTGAGACTCAAGTCCTGGACACGTCTCTACATATTTTTGCCCAGTATATTAGTCTTGTGTTGAGAGCTTAATGTTCACTATTTTAAATTCTTATGATTTGTCTGTAAGTGACTCAAGGTAAACTTTGTCTTCTTGTCCTAGCTTTATAATAATTTGTTCACTGGTGAATTATGTACTGAACATTCATTTTACTTATTGTATTTTATATTTTGTTTTTAGTCATACTTGTGAGTTCTAGAAAACTGCATGTACATTGTTGTGTGTTACAGCAACAGCAATGTAGCTGTGTGACACAACCTTACAATGATACTGTTCTTGTGTGTTACACCTTCACCAGTGTAGCTGTGTGGCAGTCTTTATGATACTGTTCTTGTGTGTTACACCTTCACCAGTGTAGCTGTGTGGCAGTCTTTATGATACTGTTCTTGTGTGTTACACCTTCACCAGTGTAGCTGTGTGGCAGTCTTTATGATACTGTTCTTGTGTGTTACACCTTCACCAGTGTAGCTGTGTGGCAGTCTTTATGATACTGTTCTTGTGTGTTACACCTTCACCAGTGTAGCTGTGTGGCAGTCTTTATGATACTGTTCTTGTGTGTTACACCTTCACCAGTGTAGCTGTGTGGCAGTCTTTATGATACTGTTCTTGTGTGTTACACCATCACCAGTGTAGCTGTGTGGCAGTCTTTATGATACTGTTCTTGTGTGTTACACCATCACCAGTCTAGCTGTGTGGCAGTCTTTATGATACTGTTCTTGTGTGTTACACCATCACCAGTGTAGCTGTGTGGCAGTCTTTATGATACTGTTCTTGTGTGTTACACCATCACCAGTCTAGCTGTGTGGCAGTCTTTATGATACTGTTCTTGTGTGTTACACCATCACCAGTCTAGCTGTGTGGCAGTCTTTATGATACTGTTCTTGTGTGTTACACCATCACTAGTGTAGCTGTATAACATAACCTCACTATGATACTGTTCTTGTGTGTTACACCATCACTAGTGTAGCTGTGTGACATAACCTCACTATGATACTGTTCTTGTGTGTTGTAGCAGCACAACACTACACATTTGTTTGTTGCACTTGGTCACTTTTACATACTGATACAAGCATGCATTGATCATACAATTTTTTTTTTTTTCAGTATTGTCCTATTTTTAAAGTATGAGGCAAGCCTGTGAAAGAATTAGTGTATTTTTTTTAATTAAAGCAAGAGTTGAGCCTCAAATTATCACCATGGCTCTTTGCCTTAACTATATAATAAAAAGAAAATTAATTTAAAATTTTCATATTCTTAAGTATGTATTAGCAAACTGGTGATATTTAATTTAAAATTTCGTATTATAAAGTATTACCAAACTGGTGATATTTTGAGCTCTTCATGGTTATTGAGTTTCATGTATTTTAAGATTTTTTCAGTAGGTTTATAGTCATCTGATTATTAATTTACATTCAACATTCATGTGAGGAAATGCACTTACAATTTCAGCAAGTACAGTATTTATTATTTTGCAGTAACATGAATTATGTTTGAATTTAATTATGTGCAGACAGCTTGTGTGGTAGCAGCTGTGTTGTATTAGTGATGTGATCAAGGTAAGCACCATTTGTATACATTGAGGAAATCGGACAGCTGCACATCCACTTGCATTTCATTTTTTTAACTAAGAAATAATTTTAATCTAATGATACCCTGTTGAACTGCAACATCCTCTTCCCACCTCCAAAAGTCAAGTACAGCTATCTGGTTTTCCTGAATCCCTTCAGAGGTAATATTATTCTTACATTTCAGCAACATGTCCGATCCTATATACTGCTTCTTTCATCACGTCTAGTGAGTGTATAAATGCCGGCTAGATGCTGAAGCCCTTACTTCTCTTTAAAACTGTTTTATTCCCAGAAAAAATTGCTAATAATACCTTACACATTCTTTCATTTGTTCTTCCTTTGCATCTCACAACTGCTATAACCTCTTTCAACTCTATTAAACTGCCTTCTTTGTACTGTTTTTACTTTAACCCTTTGACTGTTTCGGCCGTATATATATGTCTTACGAGCCAGTGTTTCGGATGTATATTTACTCAATAATTCTAGTGGCATCAAATCAAGCAGGAGAAAGCTGGTAGGCCCACATGTGTGCACTGTATAAAAAAAAAATTCTGCAGCACGCAGTGCATAATGAAAAAAAAAAAACTCCGACCGTGTTTTTGGATTAAAACGCTGACTTTGAGGTGTGTTTTCATATAGTATGTATGGTTGTATTCTCGTTTTCTTGGTCTCATTTGATAGAATTGGAAATATATTACAGAAATAGAGATGATTTTGATTAGTTTCATTATGAAAACCACCTTGAAATTGCGCTCAAAGTAGTGGAAATGTTTTAATTTTACCAATGTTCTAGAGTAAGCAAATCACACCACACATCCAATACACGTCAACTGGGGAGTCTAATATTCTTTCACTAGTGCACTGATATTATTTATACCATTTTTACAATAATGCAGTAGTCTGCATAACAGTAAATCTATTTTTTTTGTGTGTGAATAAAAAATCAAAATAGAAAGCAAGAGTAATATAAGAGGGACCTGGAGACATGACTAATGAACAGAGAATATGTTATCTTAGTGGCAAGAATGTCTGCATTGTTTATTCTGGACCCTGTTTTGAAATTGGCATCTTTTTTAACTTGCGTGAAATTGGCCAAATTGCCAATTTCTGACCACTTTGTTGGGTAGTTGAAATCAGTAAAAGGGCGGTTTCTTGTACTCAATTGATAGAAAAAATGGAGTTCTAAAAAAATAGCTATGAGTTTGGTCGACTGGCGCAATGGAATTGGCCGAAAACAGGGCTCTAAGTCGACGAAATTGCTGATGCGTATACGTATATCGCCGAGATCGCTAACTTCACGGGAGCGTAATTCCGTAAGTTTACGATCAAATTTTGTACTTTTGGTGTCATTAGCATTGGGAAAAGATTCTCTATCAATTCATAAGATTTTTTTTTTTTTTTTTTCCAAAAATTTTGTGACAGAATGACAGCTTCAGAAATGGGCTTGCGACAGTCAAAGGGTTAAAAAGCCCTCTTGTGCCACCTTCCACTAGTCATTTATCTGCCTTTCTGTGCCTGCCCTCTTGTAACCTTAAACCTGTACTGCAGGCTGACTGCTTTTTTAAAATCTGCACCACACTTTTCTAGATGCTTTTTCTTACACTAGCCACTCTTTCTTGCAACTCTTGCTTATATCTGTTATTAAGAATCCTGTTCTTTTGTTCACTGACTTCACAGTTTTTTTTTTTATCTACTGATTCAATTTACATTTTCTACCATCCTCCTGCAGTTCTTCTAAATACAGGTAGATGGCAAAGTCTGGCTCCCCATCTTTTATTCTCCAGCACACAGTCCAGCAGACTGCTCTCATTGTACTCTTCATCATACCTTGTATACTTTTTTTTTTAAATTGTATTGCATATTGTACTCTCTCTAAGCATACAGTACTTCGTTTACAGATCTACCCATTATTATTTACACTTGGTACTATAAAGTTGCCTGGAACAGTTATTCTCTTGGCTTAAAATTTCTTCAGCATTATTACCTGACTCCCAGAATCAGTCTATCTTTGCACTGTTCTTGCCTCAAGGGGCAAAAACACCAAGTGTTGCCCACTTTTGCATCTGGCTTTTATTCTGAACTACAGTGTTATTGAATTTAAACATTTATAACTTTTTCCTTTTCTAAATGCTCATTCAGCAATATCCCTCAAGTTTAGTGCTTATTCTCTTACATATACTTGACCTAATTTATTTAACTCTTTCCCATTTAAACTTTGATTATTTTTCCAGTTTCTTTCACTCATTGCTTGGACATTCAGCTTCTTTCCATTCATAACAACAATAAGTCTTTTAATAACATTTACACACATTCAAACAGCCAAATTTTAGAGCACCTTTACATTTTCTTTTGGCAGTTATGTCTAGGAAAGGAAGCGAGCAAACTCTTGATGCAAGCATTTTAGTCACCTTTTTAACACTGAAAGCTATGGAAAAATTATTCTAACTCAGCAGAATTGGAAAGGGAACATTAGAAAATTAAGAAATATTAAAAAAAAAAAAAAAAAAAAAAACGCACAGGAAGGCGAAGATAAATGTATAATGCATGTAAGTAAAAGCTGAAACCTATAATTGAATTACCAATTAACATTTTCAAAAGACAAGGGGAAAATTGTTCTTTCTTTCATTTTATTGCACTGTGTTGGATTTTCAAAAACACTGAATAATTACTTAATTTTTTTTTATGGTACAGTTGTCCCTACAGTCCTGGAAAAGTACATTCCTTGAGTGCCACATAACTTTAAACAGTGAATAATACTTTATTTTTAGATATGAGTTTATTTTATTTCAGAAAGCATAGCTCTGCAATACATCATTAATATTAACATTTATAAAAAAAAAAAAAAGAATTACCAGATTAGAGAGAGAGAGAGAGACTTGGATCTTTCTTCTTTCAACAAACCGGCTGTATCCCACTGAAGCAGGGTGGCTCAAAAAAAAAAGCAAACATTTCTCTTTTCAACTTTAGCAATGTATACAGGATAAGGGGTTACTAGCCCCTTGCTCCTGGCATTTTAGTTGCCTCTTACGACACACATGGCTTACGGAGGAAGAATTGTGTTCCACTTCCCCATGGAGAAGAGATTTGGATATGGGAAAATAATGAGTCAGAAAAATTTTGGATAATTGAATCTATTTGCTGGTTGTCCATCAGTAAAGATTGAATAATTGAATTTATTTACTGGTTCCTCATCAACAAAATATTGGATAATTGAAACTCATACATTTGGAAATTGGTAGGGATGACTACATGTTTTTACATTCCTTTTCCATACTGTCTTCTCAGGTGTTCTCTACAAAAAAGATTAGGGGATTCTGTTAAATGTCAAGTAAGCGATCAGTTGATAAGTGATGATCTGCTGTTCTGTAGGCTTCTTTGGTGATTGTCTTTTACAAATATTGGCTGTTGCTGAAACATTCACAACTAATAATCTTAAATTGTTGTTGATTGTTGCAAAGTTTTATAGCATTACATATATCTTATAGATTATTAGTGGAGTTTTATAAGTTAATTTAAGACTGTTGAGTAATGATTCAGTATTAGGTTCAAATTGAAGTAGTGCATTTGAAGAACCAGTCATCAGCAATTTCTCATTGTTGACTTGACAATACATAAGTGTAACTTAATAAATAGTGATATTTGAATGATGTACCATGAATGTAGCAATACACAGTTGACATCAGAACTCCCAGAAACTTTGATAACTTGCAGTACCTGAATTTATTCAAATAACAGGAAATTAAATATTCTTTTAATAAAATGAGATATGGTTTATAGGTAACTATCTATTTATGAGTTTGTGGGGGATGAGCTCTAACTCTTGGTCCCACTTTTAATCTTGGACTAACTTGATTTAAGACTTGTTATATCTATTCTTGAACCACTGTGGAGTCAGTTTCCACTGTGTCATTGTATTGTTATAATTGTATGTTATGCCAGTGATCATGCCATATATGTGTGCCTCTGTCATCTGCAGATCATATTGGTGCAAGTTTGCAAAATTATCCAAATTCAGATAGATCTGAAGTACTGTATAAGTAGCAATAGTTTGTTTGAACTTGGTTAAAAGCTTTGAGAATAATATGCAAGTTTGGGCTTAAGGGGTCATGGTCAAACAGTTTTGGCCTTGATTTAAGTTAGTTTAAATCACCACTTTACTTTTGATGACAAATTCAGTATATCTCTGATTATTTATGATTTGCTTCAAATATTTTTAATAGAGATTACTTATATGCCTGTATAATTGAGGCAAAACCTTGAAATTAGTTCATATGCAATACAATTACGTAGCTCATATACACTGGCATAAATAAATTTATATTAAAACATACAAATATATTAGTGAGTTGAAATACAAGTATACACTAATTGTAATAATGTTGGTAAAATTACCAACAATATGTAACAGGACACAAGTGTAACTAATGTGACATTTTATTGTGGAGAGCAAAATGTTGCCACAACAAAATGTCACATTAGTTGCACTTGTGTCCTTTTACCTAACAAGTACACTAGTTTGTTGAATGAAATTGTGTTGCTGCTTGCCAGTATGTCTTATATAACAGATGCATCAGTGTGTATTTTCTTTATTATTTAGGCTGGATAAAGAGTGCCATTTTAATTTCTGCCAAGTACTGTAATTTATCTATTTTAAGCAATGTTATAGTATAGAAGAGTAGCTAAGTACTGTGTAATTAGGTAGTACAGAAAGAGTAGCCAAGTGTACATTTAACTCAGTAGTTCTGATGAATGAGTGAGTAGATGTAATTGATGTTGTATGATCGGTGATGAAGTAGTTTTTAGCTAAGTATATATGTTAGAAAGAAATAAAGATAGTAGCCTAGTATACATGTAACAGGCTAGTGTAGAAGAATATCCAGGTAATTCAGTAGTTGAGGTTACTGAGTTAATAGATGAAATTGTTTAGCCTTTCCCTATGTTCTCACCACAATGCCAAAGTTGTGTACTTGATGTCTTGTAGCATTCTGCTAAGGCAGTAGTTATAAGTTTGTCACCTTAGTGTGCCACAAGGACGGGAGGGAGGTCGCCCTCTGTTTTAAGTACGTTAACCTGCTCATATATCTCATTCTCTCATTTTAAGTATATGAACATTTTTTTATGTACAGTGGACCCCCGCATAACGATTACCTCCGAATGCGACCAATTATGTAAGTGTATTTATGTAAGTGTGTTTGTACGTGTATGTTTGGGGGTCTGAAATGGACTAATCTACTTCACAATATTCCTTATGGGAACAAATTCGGTCAGTACTGGCACCTGAACATACTTCCGGAGTGAAAAAATATCGTTAACCGGGGGTCCACTGTATTAGTATTAATTTTTTTATTGATATAAGTTCAGTGTCTATTTTTTTTGTTCCATAATATTTTATGTCATACTTTTTATGAAAGTATTGAGTTGCCAGTCTATCAGTACAATTTTTTCTATTAAAACAAAAAAATGCTTTCAGTCATCACTACTAGTGTTTGATTTAATTGCTAAGTGTTCATTTTGGAATACCTGAATCTCAATCAGAAATGTAATAATCAAAATTCTTCAAGGGCCTAGCAGTATTTATACCTTAATTTATAGATAGTATTCAACAAATTCCTATAAATATTTCATTCCCCACTTCAGGAAAACAGATGTTTGCCTTGTATGCCAAAGCTTTTAAATATAGTTCATTATGTACATATGTTCTTTTGAGTGTCCAACTTTCTTATTTATTAATTACTTTGTATTACTTAGTATTGCAACTTGTGTTAGAATGTGCATGGCTGTCAGTAATCTACAAATGAGTGTTTGATGTATTGGCACTGTATTTGTTATGTACCATTTATGATAGAAAATGCAATCCAAAAGTTCACTAAAATATTTAGGCTTGAGATTGCCGAACTAAATGATTATACTAACAGACATTATTAGTTTCTAAAATTTGCTTTATTTTGGCAAAGTTTGACTAGCTATCCAGCATTGAGGCATTTTTAGTAGGATATAGATAATATATTCTGTGCATACAGTACCAATTAAAATTAAATTTTTAAATATATTTATTAAATGTGTGTTTGTAGTTTGGCTTGCACATGATATCTGCCAAGATGTGCAAGAGTGGTGCTTAGACCTTTATTTGCCACTTTAATCATTCCACAGGTGAAGCTGGTGTGTTGTGCTCAAGTTTACGTAAATAGTAATACCTGTTGAGTATAAATTTTGCTCTTCGGATCTAGATCATTACCAGTATTAATTATAAATTGGTACATAGGAGTGGCTCAAACTATGACATCTTAAATGTTATAGTCTTTATTAGGTAGCTCATCCTGTAACAGATGCATCAGTGAATTTCAGTGTCATATGCCGTCCAGTAGTGCCATTGCTATGATGTTCAGACTTGTAGGAACATTCAGTTGCCTCCTTTGTCTTGCAATTTACAAAGGTGTGTCTTAAATATTATTATTTTAGACACAGGATATCACCTCATGTTGAGCTATTGGTATGTCTGAGAAAGACTAAGGTGATTTTAATTATTTTATTATTAATTATATACTTATTTATTTATTATTATTATTATTGTTATTATTATTACTACAAGAGCATTAATAAGCTACATTTCATTTTTAAGAAAAGTGACACTTAAACACCTGTTAGTTTTATTGATATACGTAGTTAATTGCACATGCTGTCCTGGGCTAAATATTTCCAACACTTGACTGGCACTATAAGAACTTTGTGAAAAGGTTTCATTTGAACTCAGTATGGAACTATACAGTAATACTAGCTATAGGAGCATAATTCTGTATTTAAGGCAGAAGACAGGTACAGGCTTTATACATAATGTAGTTCTGTTTTCTTTTGTCACAGTACATATATGCATGCAGTGTATTTACAGTATTATTCCCATGGTAACTGATATGAAATATGAAAAAAATTAGATCTAGAGTAAGTTTTTATAAATATTACACATACAGTAATGAGTTCTGTATAGTTTAGTAATTAATAACCTTATAAATTTATGCAAAAACTTAGCTTTTTGACATTTCATAGTATCCTTGAGTCGGCATCATCATCATCATATGGTTCTTATGTGATTATGTATAAATGTTACGACAGTTGTGATGTAGCATACCAGGGAGGCCTTGTATGTCTCCAGTGCCTCTAGAGTGACTGAATTTATGCAACCATTGTGTTGGTGATGCAATCAGTTTATTAGTGTACAATTATTTTTATTGGGAAAAGGAGTTAGGCGAACATTTCTTAAGCATAGTAATATGTCAAGAAAGATTTAATATGTAAATAATCACTGCTGACCTGATTCACGAAATCGTAATGACATGATTGCAAACAAACCATTCCATGGGCAGGGATTAAACTCATGGTAAGTGAGTCGTAAAACTCCAGGCCATTGTGTAAGCCACTGGGCCAGATGGCTACAATAAGATTCATCCAACTAGGCCTGTGCTAACACCTCTATGGTGTATATATATACCTAGTTGGATGAATCTTATTGTAGGCAGCTGGCCTAGTCGCTCACGTGCTTTACGACTCACTTTCCATGAGTTCAATCCCTGCCGTGGTATGGTTTATCACTGCTGAATCCCTGCTGTGGTATGGTTTATCACTGCTGAATCCCTGCCGTGGTATGGTTTATCACTGCTGAATCCCTGCTGTGGTATGGTTTATCACTGCTGAATCCCTGCCGTGGTATGGTTTATCACTGCTGAATCCCTGCTGTGGTATGGTTTATCACTGCTGAATCCCTGCTGTGGTATGGTTTATCACTGCTGAATCCCTGCTGTGGTATGGTTTATCACTGCTGAATCCCTGCTGTGGTATGGTTTATCACTGCTGAATCCCTGCTGTGGTATGGTTTATCACTGCTGAATCCCTGCTGTGGTATGGTTTATCACTGGCTGTTCTTTTAAGCCGAGGTGGACAGGTCCCAGAGAGTGAGTGATAAACTAAGTACTACTGACATAACATTGTCTTAAGCTATGCCTACATAGAAACCCAAGCTAGATCAGCAATTACTTGGTTTGTGGTAACCAGTTTTTATTTTAAATGAAATTCCATCTCAAACACTGCTGGGCAATTGCCACTGAATTTTCAGTTTATGGAGACATGTTTATGACCCAACATCATTATTGCTTGGTATCATTTTTTGGTAATCTTTGGTCATTGTACCTTAAGTCTGAAACTAAATCAAGCTGTCAGCTTTAGCTCTTTACCTAAATCATAACTTTTTTAATAATATTGTTTAAAGAGGGCCCCTGTGCTATGCTAGAAATTTTGAATGAAGCTACTTTTAGGAATTATGCATACTGTATGTATGTGTAGTACAAGATTATTCTGGAAGAAAATGTTGTCTACAATATACAGGGAGCAGCAAGAGAAAAGTGCACCTGGATTCAAAGCTGTGAAAGAGTGTTTCAGCCTGCTTCTCCACAATAATGCTTTTTTATCACTCAGAAAATCTCTGTGCTTTAATAGGTTAAGGCAGTAGCACATAACCTGTTATATAGAGGTCTAACCCCACAGCATGGGTGACTGAGGCTTTCTTCATTGAGTGGTTCAAGTATTATTTTAATTGCGAAGTGATAATTGTCATAGTTATCCTTAACTCTTGGAGGATATGGGGCCAGGTGTGAAGATTGTCTTTTTACTGCCAAATATAACATCCTTGATACAACCATTGGATCAAGGAGCTATTAAATTTGGGCCAACATTGTGGATGCACTGCCCTATGCCTGAAATGCATGGGATCATGCGCTGAAATCAATGATAAATGCAAGCTGGAGAAAAATATGGCTTACTTTGATGCAACCATCAACTGATGATTCTGCATTAATATCAACATAAGATCCCCAACTTTCAACATCAAATCACTCAGGACAACTGGTAGGGCCACACCCACCCTCTCACTCATTTTCGGATATTAAGCACACCCAACCGGACTTGAAAGAAAGTAACAAACGCATTATTAACATAACCTTTTTAGCTACATATACTCATCCTTATCACTGACCCGTACTCGAGTTTAATTATTTCACAGAGCATCATCAACAGTGTTAGGTAAGAAAAATTATTTTTCAAAGCATTGTGACATTACCATATTTGTTTAGCTTTTTTGGAGGTAAAGGAGCACAACTCGGTTTTTTCTTCTTCTTCGTTCAGCTAGTCACAGAAATCGTTGGCAGTGCAAATTTTAGGAACATACCATGTGACTTATAGTCATCCACTGTATATGCTTGTAATATAATAAATATGTTTTGGAAAGTGTGATTCATCTCACTTGTTGCATAAATGTGTATTTTAACAAGATACTGATCCCCTCTCCACCTAGCTGTTTATAGCCCCAGCCCCATTTTCTGCCCCGCAGCACTGCATGACCCTTGTTGGTTTAGCACTTTATTTGATTATAATAATAATTAATGAGATACACATCAACATACCTTGCATCCTACCTTGGTTAACAGAGGGCAGTGTTAAGACAGTTTTCACAGTGTAGACTAATATGAATTGTAAAGTACTCCTGTAGTGTAAAGGCTGGAGTCTTATTTTTGTGATGTGATGCAGCTCAGGGTTTGCACAGTGTTGTGCTTTCATACAAAAATGCCAAGGGTATAGTGAAAATATTAAATCTAGCTCAGGTTTTCAATTGTAGCTCATTTGCACCAATATCAAGATCTTGAGGGAGACAATAAGTCATTTTAGCTTTTTATGAGGCACTGGAGGAAAAAGTATGATGAATAATATGAAGTGTGTGATCAAGCTGGGCAACACTTAAAGGGAAAGAAAGTAGTAAATTGTTTTATGTTGATGGTTCTGTGTCACTGCCAATGAAATCAGTCGTTTGCATTGGAGTTCATGTGCTTCTTCAGCATACAAACTCTGCAGTTGATGTTGGGCTGCATGTGATTCAGCATCATTTGCAGAGTATGTACATATAGCAGATGTGATTCAGGCATATTTCCTCATATTAAACAAGATTCATGGTACTATGCCAGATAGTGCCCTATGATACATATCAAAGCAGGTCAAGAAATAGTTGCAAGAGAGCAATATTATTGTTATCCAGTGGCTAGGGAACATCCCTGACCTGAATTGCTTAAAAAATTGTTGGAATGTAATGAAAGAAAATTTCATTCCAAAAACATATTGTCAGTAGCCAACATCATTTGCAGAGCTCAATGTAAATTGCAAAATGTAGTATGAATGAAGTATACTTTCTGGTATTTTTATATTTGTTGAGTTGAGCACGTCACTGTTAACAATATAAACTGGGTTGGTTCAAATGCTATGGGTCATCTTGATCAAAAGTTCATTACTACATAGCACTTCATATTGATATTTATATCTACATTATAATTTGGGATGTTACTGGTTATGATTCTCTATTAATTAAAACTTGTATTTTTTGTAAAATTATGCTTTATTTCATGAGAAATCATAAAGATTTTGGGGAATGGAAAGTAAACAGGTCTGATCCAAGGAAAGGGAGGGTAGCTCCAACTTCTTGAATCAAGAGCTTTTCAAGATCAAGGCAATCAAAGGGACTTTCATTTCAAACAGAAGGATTCCATGATGATGATATCACATGAAATACATACTAAAGGTGGTGATGTACACTTAGTTCACCAGAAAGTTATCACTGGGGAGCTAACACATTTAGTCTCACTTTAGCTAGGCTGTATTTAAGACATCGCTACCTGTGCATATATGACAACATCTCCATACTGTTTACAACATTGATTTTGTTGGTTTGAAAAATAAATGATGAAGTGATTATTGTTGATTATAAAATTTATTTTATGAAACAGGGATAGCTGTGTAATAAAAAATGTGGAATTTTTAAGGTAAATTTTTTAAAGATTACACCTACCATCCGACTTACGACCGAGTTCGGTTCCAAGAAACCGGTCGTAAGTCGAAATGGTCGCAAGTCGAACTTTACTACTGAATATCAACAAAACATTTTTGTAATGACTTTATTTTATTGTTTTATTTTGGTATTTCATGTTTTACTTTACTTTTTATGTTGTTAGTACTGTATTTTATACTGTAAGGTTTAGGATAAATGCTGTGTACAACACAAATAGTTGTTTATTTCCCAGAAATTTGGCATAAAAAACACGGTCATAAGTCGAGTGGTTGTAAGTCGAGCAGGTCGTAAGTCGGATGGTAGGTGTATTTACTTTTAGGATAATACAACACATCTTCATCACTACTGTAAAAGATTGCATGTATTTTATAATGTTAATAAAAACAGTGAGTTATATACAGTAGGACCCCTGTATCCATGGGGGGATACATACCAAGGACCTGCTGTGGATACCAAAAATGCAGATAGCAGATAACCCTATATACAGTGGACCCCCGCATACCGTTGGCATCACATAACGATTAATCCGCATACCACTTGCTTTAATCGCAAAAATTTTGCCTCGCATACCGCTTAAAAACCCGCTCACCGCTCTTCGTCCGAGACGCGTCCAATGTGCGCCTTAGCCAGCCTCACATGTTCCGCCGGTGGCATTGTTTACCAGCCAGCCTCCGCGGTAGCATCCAAGCATACAATCGTAACATTTCGTATTATTACAGTGTTTTTGGTGATTTTATCTGGAAAATAAGTGACCATGGGCCCCAAGAAAGCTTCTAGTGCCAACCCTACAGCAATAAGGGTGAGAATTACTATAGAGATGAAGAAAAAGATCATTGATAAGTATGAAAGTGGAGTGCGTGTCTCCGAGCTGGCCAGGTTGTATAAACCCCAATCAACCATCGCTACTATTGGTGGTACAGCTGCTGCTGCTGCACTGTCAGCTGCTGCTGCTGCTGTAGCATCGTCTGCTGCTGCTGTAGCATCGTCTGCTGCTGCTGTAGCATCGTCCGCTGCTGCTATAGCATCGTCTGCTGCTGCTGTAGCACTGTTGTTGGTGTGGCTTATTGAGAATATACCAAGAAACAATTAACCCCAGAGGATTTGCCACCCAGGATAACCCAAAAAAGTCAGTGTCATCGAAGACTGTCTAACTTATTTCCATTGGGGTCCTTAATCTTGTCTCCCAAGATGCAACCCACACCAGTCGACTAACACCCAGGTGAACAGGGAAAAATGCCTGGAACTAGTGCTCATATTGGTGAATTTAAAGCCAGCAAAGGTTGGTTTGAGAGATTTAAGAATCGTAGTGACATACACAGTGTGATAAGGCCTGTTCTGGAAGAAAATGCCAAACAGGACTTACAGTACTCAGGAGGAAAAGGCACTCCCAGGACACAGTGTCTCATCAGTCATTGCTGCATCTTCAATAAAGGTAAGTGTCATTTATTCTTCATTTAGTAGACTAGTACATGCACAATATATACTGTGCATGTACTACTCTACTATTGTGCATGTATCCTTCTCTTTGTGTGTAGGAAAATGTATATTTCACGTGGTAAAATTTTTTTTTTCATACTTTTGGGTGTCTTGCACGGATTAATTTGATTTCCATTATTTCTTATGGGGAAAATTCATTCGCATACCGATTATTTCGCATACCAATGAGCCCTCTTGCACGGATTAAAATCGGTATGCGGGGGTCCACTGTATAAGTCATTTTTCATTTACATACATACCTATTATAAAGTTTAATTGATAAATTATACACAGTAAGTGGAGAATTATCACTTTTTTCACTGATGGAAAGCACTTCATGGCTTCTCTTAAGCTTTGATGAACTTCCACCCTCACTACTTTTACACTTTAAGACCATTATTAAGCAAAATTAAGGGTTATTTTTGGGCCATGGCAAACCGTGGAAAACCAAAACCTTGCATACAGGACCTGCAGATATTGGGGTTTCACTGTACTAGCTTCATCGTTGACCTTGTACTAGGCATGATTGTTGGTGCAATGAAACCAAAAATTATTTGTAGAAAAACCTTAATTAGGAATTAACCTAGTACAATTTTTATGAATATTTTCAAATACCCTGTAAAATTCTGCATTAACTTTAGTTCTGTCCCAAAACCTGCACATGAAATTTATTTTTCTTCTCCCTGAATTCTTGCAAAAAAGATTTGGTATGTTCTGGAGTAAATAATTTTTTTTTTTTAAATGAAAATTTTTTTCCGAGACTAACACAGGATTGAAACAGAACTGGTAAAGTGGGGTTTGACTATGAATTCACATGTGCATTAAAGAGCACATAACAGCTGGCTCCTGTGTGGTAGCCTTACCTTAAGTTTGTATTCCATAATTATAATGTTAAATACCTTTTCTGTATTTAGTTATTGAGCATAAAAAAATAACTTTTTGCTGCTCAAGGTAAGTGAAAGGTATATAGTAATAATTACATTAGCCATGTAGACATTACAAAGAAATGTCAACTTGTAGTGATGAGTGAGAGGTTTACCTCGATCAGTGAGTATAAGTGAATGTAGATACATATAAACACTGAGACTATAAGAATACATGAGCATGAAATGTTATTTGCATTTTTTTTGGGGGGGGAGGGGGGAAGGGAGAGTTGATTGTGTCCTTGTTTTGGGAGTGTATTTTTGCTTTTAATATGTATACATAATCTCTATATTTTAAAAGTAACGTACAATATATGTCACCAGTGTAAATGCGTGGAATTTATGTACAGTGTCCTGAAATTCTCTATTTGTATTAGTTCAGCATTTTACATATGAATATCGTCTCATTCCACCTAATTAATTTGTACAGGTTATTATGCTTGATTTATAACTAACCCAAATTATTCCCCATATCATTATACTGTAAATGCTTTTACTTTAAAATAATATATATATTTCTTGTATAGAAAATGCTGTACAAGGTATATACAATAATTATGCTTAAAGTTGTGTGAGGTGTAACTATCTTGTGTTATGATACAAAGTGCAGAAAGTCAGTCAGTATTGGACCAAGATGTTGCCACCTAGGCACCAGAAGCACGCACTGCACTGCTCAATGCCATGTAGTTTATTTACATTCATATGTAACTAATATAAAGAATAAACTAATTCATAGAACTTGGTCTTTGAACTATAAATGAATCACATTTGATTCTTTTCCCTTGTAATGCCATGAAGTGAAAACAAACTTAATTGTCTTTGGAAAGTTGTCCTCTTCAGACCAAGAGCCTCTTGATCTGAGGAATTAGACCTGTTGGTCTCCTTCCTCAGACCAAACCTAATTACCTCCCATTCCCCCCTTCTCTATCCCATCTTCCTCATCCTCCCTTTTCCCTTTCCTCCTTCTCCCCCCATCCCTCCCTTATTCCCTTCCTCTTTTTGGCCTGTGGGATTCTTCCCACAGGCACACTGGTTACTAGGTGGGGGAAGGGTCCCAGGGTCCATCCCATTCCATTGAGGTTCTTGGTGGTGGTGTAGTTTGCCGTGGAATCTGGATCGTCTGGGGATGTCCCGATCCCTCTCCGGTCTCCCAGGGGGTGGCTTTGGGTGTCTTTCGGGCGACGGGTGTATCTCTGGAGGCCACCTTTCGGATTCCGGGGATGGTGGCCAAAGGAGGTATGTTTTGTGGTGGATATCCGGCCACCCTCTCTCTTTTGTCCACCGAGGTAGCTCGGCAGATGTGAGGTTGCTATCCTGGATTGCTGGTTTACTGGCAAGAAGGGTAGGGTATGGCACAGGTTCCATGCAGCATCTGCTCTGCTTGCGGTGTTGAGGTCCTATTGGGCGCGGAGGGAGATTTCCAACCCTTTCATTCCTCCTGGGAACTTTTCCTCCCCATTCCCCACTTTTTTTCTTTTTTTTTTTTCTTTTTTCTTTTTTTTTCTTAAAAACAAAAAGAAAGAAGCAACCTAACCATGGAAGCCCTGGTTCATGAACCTGCTACCCCTGGGCCCCTTACTGGTACCGCACCCTGTTCTGACCCTGCCTTGTTTTTTGACCACTCTTCGGACACTTCTAATGCTTCTGTACCTCTTGCTGGTGTTGTTTCATCACCCGCTTCAGGTACTGGGGTTTCAACTGACTCCTTCGATTTGTCTGACCTCCGCTTCCCCTGGGCCCCTTACTGGTACCGCACCCTGTTCTGACCCTGCCTTGTTTTTTGACCACTCTTCGGACACTTCTAATGCTTCTGTACCTCTTGCTGGTGTTGTTTCATCACCCGCTTCAGGTACTGGGGTTTCAACTGACTCCTTCGATTTGTCTGACCTCCGCTTCCGGCCTCTCCTTCTACGGTGCGGCAATTTTTTAATCACCGTCCCGTCCCACTTCGAACCGACTCTGGTTCCACTCTGAAATGCCCACGACAATTACCTGATGCTACTTCTTCGCTTCCTTCTCGCCCTCAGAAACGACCAACCCATCACGCCCTCCCTTTCCACGATCAGTTTTGAACCGCACAATGGATTAAATTCTTTACTTTACGACCCACTTCTTCTACTGCCTCTCTTTCCAACCATAGTACAGTGGACCCCCGCTTAACGATCACCTCCCAATGTGACCAATTATGTAAGTGTATTTATGTAAGTGCGTTTGTACGTGTATGTTTGGGGGTCTGAAGTGGACTAATCTACTTCACAATATTCCTTATGGGAACAAATTCGGTCAGTACTGGCACCTGAACATACTTCTGGAATGAAAAAATATCGTTAACCGGGGGTCCACTGTATTGGCAAGGCACTCCTACGCCATGTTGGTAGAGATATATCCTTCCACGCTCTCAAGAGCAGTACACACATCATTACTGTCCAGAATGCTAACCAAGCTCGTGACCTATCTCTTCTTTCACATATCGATACTATTCCTATCACTCCTCTTCAAGGGGGGCTCCTTGGCGTGGTGAAGAGGCTCTTGGTCTGAGGAATTAGACCTGTCGGTCTCCTTCCTCAGACCGAACCTAATTACCCCCCAATCCCCCGTTCCCTATCCCATCCTCCCCTTTTTCCTTTCCTCCTCCACCGCCCCCCCCCCCCCTTTTGCCCGTCCTTTTTGGCATTTTTTTTTTTTTTTTTTTTTTTTTTTTTACCACAGGCACGCTAGTTCCTAGGTAGGGGAAAGGGTACCGGGGTCTATCCCATTCCATTGAGGTTCTTGACGGTGGCGTAGTTTGCCGTGGAATCTGGATTGCCTGGGGATGTCCCGATCCCTCTCCGGTATCCCAGTGGGTGGCTTTCGGTGTCTCTCGGGCGACGGGTGTATCTCTGGAAGCCACCTTTCGGATTCCGGGGGTGGTGGCCGAAGGAGGTATGCTTTGTGGCGGATTTCCGGCCGCCCTCTCTTTTGTCCACCGAGGTAGCTCGGCAGATGTGAGGCTGCTATCCCGGATTGCCGGTTTACTGGCATGATGGGTAGGGTATGGCACGGGTTCCATGCTGCATCTGCGCTACTTGCGGTGTTGAGGTCCTCTTGGGTGCAGAGGGAGATTTCTGGCCCTTTCATTCCTCCTAGGAACTATCCCTCCCCGGTCCCCCCTTTTCTTATTCTTTTTTTTTTATTTTTTTATTTTCTTTCTTTTTTTTTCTTAAAAAGAAAAAGAAAAAAGTAACCTAACCATGGCAGCCCTAGTCCATGAGTCTGCTACCCCCGGGCCCCTTCTTGATACCGCACCCCGTTCTGGCCCCGCCTCGTCTTTGGACCACTCTTCGGACACTCCTCATGCCTCTATACTTCTTGCCGGTGCTGTTTCCTCCCCCGCTTCAGGTACTGAGGCCTCGACTGACTCCTTCGATTTATCTGACCTTCGCTCTCCTCTGACTATGCTTCCGGCCTCTCCCTCTACGGTGCGGCAATTTTCGAATCGCCGGCCCATTCCACGTCGGACCAACTCTGGTCCCACGCCTAAACGCCAATGACAATTACCTGCTGATGATACTTCTCCACCTTCTCGTTCTTCTCAGAAAGGATCGACACGTCCTTCACTACCTTTCCATGCTCAGTTTCAGACTGCACAGTGGACTAAATTCTTCACTTTACGCTGACTTCCTCTACTGCCTATCTTTCTGACCACAGTATTGGCAAGGCACTCCTATGCCATGTTGGTAAAGATATTTCTTTTCATGCTCATAAGAGTGGTACGCACATCATCATCATACAGAATGCTACCCAGGCTCATGAGCTTTCTCGTCTTTCCCATATCGATACTGTTCCTGTCACTATTGAAAAACATCATTCCCTCAATTCTGGTAGTGGTACCGTCATTCTGCCCCATACCATAGTTCAACAAAATTTCCAGACATGTGGCACTGACATTCTTGAACAGCTGGAACTCCAAGATCTCCCAATCCTCAAGGTAGACACTTACATTCTTCCTGCCCGCGGGCGGAGACGATACCCTAACAATGTGGCTCGTTTAACTTTTGACCGCCGTGAACTCCCATCCTCAGTTTATGTAGCAGGACATCGGTTACAAGTTCGAAAGGTGATCCCTACATTGCAACAGTGTAGAAATTGCTGGCGAATTGTCCATCCAGTGAAATATTGCAGATCTATCGCCGAATGCCCGGTCTGTGGTGCCGATGACCATTCTAATACGTCTTGCAATCGACCTCCCTCTTGCCTTAATTGTCATGAGGCTCACCCTTCGTACTCTCGCTGTTGTCAAGTCTACTTAAACGAGCGGGAAATCCGTTACCTCAAAGAGGCAGAAGGTCTCCCTTATGCCATGGCAGTTTCTCATCTCCGCCTCCAAGGGAGACTACCTCGTGTTTCTTATTCCCGTGTTTCAAAACGTCCCCCCACTTCTGGGATCCCATCTTCTGCAACCACCTATGTGGTTACCTCTCCCATAGCCACTCCTGTATCTAATTCTTTTGCTGTCCTAGGCTCAGACGTCCCTACTTCAACGCCTCAGTCTGATCTCGCTTCTTCGTTTTCTCCCTCGCAAGCCTCAGTAGCGACGAGATCTCGTATGACACCTCCTCCCAATTGTCCCTCTACTTCTCAAAAGTCGAAAAAAGGTCTGTTAACACCTCCTACCCATCTTCCACCTCATTTTACCTTCCCTGTCTCTGTACCTGGTTCTTCCCCTCTC
Source organism: Cherax quadricarinatus (assembly GCF_038502225.1). Lineage (NCBI taxonomy): Eukaryota > Metazoa > Arthropoda > Malacostraca > Decapoda > Parastacidae > Cherax > Cherax quadricarinatus. The sequence continues at coordinate 22,877,566 of NC_091294.1, forward strand.
ACTGGCTCTGTTACAAGTGTAGAGGTTCACCCTCCTCCTCGTACTGTACCTTCATCCCCTGTTCCCTCCCAAGTTTCTTCCTCTTCTGCTACCTCCCAGGTTCTGCCTCTTCTGTCCCCTTCCACGCTTCTCCAGTTCCCTCCACCCTTTCGCCCCCCCCCCACCTTGGTACAGTCCATTACAGTTCCAATCTTTACTCATCCTCCCCCTACCATTTCCAATATTGTCTCCCACACGATGTCTCTTAATTCCGAAACACTTGAAGCAATCTCTGAATATATTGCAGAGACCAAACCATCAATGGACACTGATCCACCCTCCATTCTTTCTCTCTCCTCTGCTCCATCTGCACAACTCCTTTCTTCACAGCACACCGTTCCTTCGCTACTCGAACGTTTTCCACTGCCTCCGCATGTGGACTTTTCTAACCCCTCTAGTCCGTAGGAACCCTTACCTGCGGATTTCAGGTATCTTTATCATTGCCAATCATGGCCTATTTACAGTGGAATATACGCGGCCTCAGGGGTAATCAGGGTGAGCTTCAGATGTTACTCTCCCAGTTTTCCGCTGTTGGTGTTTGCTTACAGGAACCAAAATTACACTGCTGTTATCTCTCCCATCTCAGGCTATAATTTATTGTATTCTTCAGATCCTTTTCTTGATGGGGCCTTTAATGAAAGTACCCTTCTTCTACGCACTGATATTCCGTACCATCAGCTATTTGTTCATACCTCGCTGCATTACACAGCAGCCCCTATCCACTTGCATAGGTGGTATATGCTCTGTTCTTTATATCTCTCTCCTTCTTGGGCATTATCTATTCCGGATATTGCCTTTCTTGTTTCGTCATTACCGCCACCGATTCTGTTACTTGGCGATTTTAATGCCCACCACTTCCTCTGGGGGGGTCTCACTGTGATTCCCGTGGCATTCAGTTAGAGGCTTTTCTTGCCACGCACCCCCTCCATGTTTTAAATACAGGTACTCACCCATTTTGATCCTCGGACTCGCACTCTCTCTTGCATCGATCTCTCAGTCTGCCCTTCCTCCACCGCATTAGACTTCACTTGGTCTGTTCTCCCGGACTTACATGACAGCGATCATTTCCCAATCATTCTTACTTCCCCTTCATATTCACCACCTCTTCGCATCCCACGCTGGCAATTTGATCAGGCAAATTGGAACCTTTACTCACACCTAACTGTTTTTAGAGAGGTTCCTTCTTCATCCTCCATCGATGAGCTTTTACACCTCTTCTCGTCCTCCGTTTTAACCGCAGCTTCTAATTGTATACCCCAATCTTCGGGAAGGCATTCTCAGAAATGCGTGCCTTGGTAGTCTCCTGCTTGTGCTCGTGCAGTACGTTTGAAACACGCTGCATGGGGCAGGTACCGGTACAATAGAACCACGGAGAGACTTCTTGATTTTAAGCAGAAGCGTGCGATCGCTCGCCATGTCATCCGTGACGCTAAACGCACTTGCTGGCGAGATTATGTCTCCACCATCACCTCTGCTTCCTCTATGAGTGCAGTCTGGAAAAAAGTATGAAAACTGAGTGGTAAATATTCTCCTGACCCGGCTCCTGTTCTGCGGGTTGCCGGTGTTGATATAGCAAACCCACTTGATGTTGCCAATGAAATTGGCAATCATCTGGTCTGTATTTCTCAGGGACTCCATCTATGCCCCTCGTTTCTTTCCTCAAAGTCTGCCAGAGAGTTAGCACGCTTGGACTTTTCTTCTCTCAGAGAAGAACATTATTATTATTATAATCAAAAAGAAGCGCTAAGCCACAAGGACTATACAGCGCTGCAGGGCAGGAAGGAAGCGAGGGCATCAGGTGGCAAAAGGGAGATGGATGAGTAATAGGTTACGGATAACAGCGGGGCAGTGGATGGTGAAAGGGTAAAAGGCAGCAAGAGACTGAACTAGAAAGGGCTGAGGGGAGTGCGAAAGGTATCATCAGAGTTTGTGGAGTAAATCAGTCGTTGTCAAGAAGTCAGTGAGAGAGTCAGGATTAAAGGAGGGTCCATCAGCAAGAAGGGAAAGTAAAGAGAGAGTAGTAGAACGAAGACGACGTTGGAGGTAAATTCTGCGTGCTCGTTGATAGAGAGGGCAGTCTAACAGAATGTGGCTAATCGATACTGGAACTTGACACTGCTCACAGAGAGGCACTCAGAGAAGAACAGTATAATGTGCCTTTTACACTTCAAGAACTGGAGGCAACACTCTCGGCTTGCCGATCATCGGCAGCTGGGCCCGACGACATTCATATTTGTATGCTACATCGTTTACATCAGTCAGCCCTTGCAGTCCTATTATGCCTTTACAATCTTATTTGGTCACAAGGAGTTCTTCCACAGCTGTGGAAATCTGCCATTGTTCTCCCTTTCCGCAAACCAGGCACTACGGGACATGAAGCCTCCCACTATCGTCCCATTGCTGTTACCAGTGCAGTTTGCAAAGTGATGGAACACCTGGTAAATAGACGTTTAGTGTGGTATTTAGAGACATACAACAGTCTCTCCACTCGTCAATATGGCTTTCGTAAGGGACGTTCTACCATAGAGCCCTTACTACACTTGGATACGTATGTTCGTAATGCCTTTGCGAATAACCACTCAGTTATTGCCATATTTTTTGACCTTGAGAAGGCATATGACACAACTTTGAGGTATAATATTTTAGCCCAAGCCCACTCCTTAGGCCTTCGAGGCAATCTACCATCCTTCCTTAAGAACTTTTTGACTGACAGGCATTTCCGTGTTTGGGTTAATAATGTGCTCTCCCCAGACTTTATCCAAGCTGAAGGTGTCCCCCAGGGATGTGTTCTGAGCACAACACTTTCTCCTTGCTATTAATGATTTGGCCTCTAGTCTTCCATCAAATATTTGGTCATCACTCTATGTTGATGACTTCGCTATTGCCTGTGCAGGCGCTGACTGTCACCTCATTACAGTTTCTCTCCAGCATGCGGTCGACCTTGTTTCCAATTGGGCCACCACACATGGGTTTAAATTTTCCAGCGCTAAAAACCCACCAAATTACTTTCACTAGACGCTCTGTCATTTCCAATCATCCTTTGTACCTCTATGGCTCCCGTATCCCTGAACGTGATACAGTCAAGTTTCTGGGCCTCCTCTTTGACCGTAGGTTATCCGGGAAACCTCACATTACCTCTCTGAAGGCAACTTGTCACAGCCGGCTGAACCTTCTTAAAACCCTTGCTCGTCTTTCATGGGGAGCTGATCGTCGAACCCTCCTTCGCTTACATTCCGCCCTCATTTTATCGAAACTTGATTATGGTGACCAGATCTATTCAGCAGCATCTCCTGCTACTCTCTCTAGCCTTAACCCCATTCATCGCCAAGGATTACGTTTATGCCTTGGTGCTTTTCGCTCTTCCCCTGTCGAGAGCCTCTATGCAGAAGCGAACATTCCATCCTTATCCGATCTCCATGATGCCCATTGCCTTCGCTACTATGTATGCTCTCATGATCTCCGCAATCCTTCCATTTATAGAATGGTCACTGATATTAGTAGACATTATTTGTTCGCCGCTCCTGTTTACTCCATCCCTTCTCTCTTCGCCTTCATTCGCTCTTGTCTTCTCTTCAATTACCACCTTTGTATGTTCATGTATCATCTCACTTTTCCCTACCCCCCTGGGAAGTTCCAGCTGTTCAAGTCTGTTCTTCCTCTCTTCCTTGCTCGTAAGCCCAACTGTCTACAGTCGCTTCCCGCTCTCTTTTTCTTGACCACTTCCACTCTCATTCTCATGCCATTGCTGTGTACACAGATGGCTCTAATTCTTCTGATGGCGTAGGATTCGCAGCAGTGTTTCCAGACAGCGTCGTACGAGGGCATTTACTATCTTCGGCTAGTATTTTTACTGCTGAATTGTATGCCATCCTTGCAGCACTTATCCTTATTGCATCTATGCCTGTGTCATCATTTGTGGTTGTCTCAGACTCCCTTAGTGCTTTACAGGCTATACGGAAATTTGATACACCTCACCCCTTAGTCCTCCGTATCCAACTTTGGCTACGCCGCATCTTTACCAAGCATAAAGATATTGTTTTTTGTTGGGTCCCTGGTCATGTAGACGTACAGGGCAATGAACAGGCAGACACTGCTGCGCGGTCAGCAGTACATGACCTACCAGTTTCATATAGAGGTATTCCATGTACGGACTATTTTGCTGCAATATCTTCCCACCTTCACACCCGTTGGCAACAACGTTGGTCTACTATGCTCGGCCACAAACTTCAATCTATTAAACCGAGTATAGGTTACTGGCCGTCTTCTTGTCACCAGTGTCGAGGTTGGGAGACTACTCTCTCCCGTCTTCGCATTGGCCATACTCATCTTACTCATGGATATCTCATGGAGAGGCGCCCTGCTCCTCTCTGTGAGAATTGCCAAGCTCCATTATCAGTCAGCCACATTCTGTTGGACTGCCCACTTTATCAACGAGCATGCAGAATTTACCTCTGTCGTCGTCGTCTTCGCTCCGCTGCTCTCTCTTTACCTTCTGTTTTCGCTGATGGACCCACCTTTCACCCGGACTCTCTCATTGACTTTTTGACAACAACTGACTTCACAAATTCTGATACCTTCAGCCCTTTCTACTTCAATCTCTTGCTACCCTCTACCCCCGTACTATCCCCTGCCCTGCTGTTTTCTGTAACCTACTGATCATCCCTCCTCCCTTCTGCCACCCAATACCCTCGCTTCCTTCCCTACCCTGCAGCGCTGTATAGCCCTTGTGGCTTAGCACTTCTTTTTGATTATAATAATATTCCTATCACTATCAAAAAATATCATTCCCTCAATTCTTGTAGTGGCACTGTCATTCTGCCCCATACCATTGTCCAACAGAATTTCATGACATGTGGCGATGACATTCTCGAACAGCTGGAACTCCAGGACCTTCCAATCCTCAAAGTAGACACTTATGTCCTTCCTGCCCATGGGCGGAAGGACATAAGTTAACTTTTGGTTAACTTTCAACTGCCGTGAACTCCCAGCCTCTGTTTATGTAGCAGGACATCATTTACAAGTTCAAAAGGTGATCCGTACACCACAACAGTGTAGAAATTGCTGACGATTTGGTCACCCAGCGAAATATTGCAGGTCTATAGCCGAATGCCTAGTCTGTGGTGCCAGTGACCATTCTAATACATCTTGTAGTCATCCTCTCGCCGTTGCCAAGTCTACTTCAATGAACTAGAAATCCATTGCCTCAAAGAAGCAGAAGGTTTCCCCTTATGCTATGGCAGTTTCTCATCTACGCCTTCAAGGGAGACTCCCACGTATTATTCTCTTCTCGTGTTTCTAAACGTCCCCCCACTTCTGGGGTCCCATCTTCTGCAGCCTTCTCTGTGGTTACCTCTTCCTTAGTCACTCCTGTCTCTAATTCTTTTGCTGTCCTAGGCTCAGATGTCCCTACCTCAACACCTCAGTCTGTTCTCACTTCTTCGTGTTCTCCCTTACAAGCCCTGGTATTGACAAGACAGTCCTCTATTTACTCTTTGACTTAGCTTGTAGCATTTCCCTAAAACATTACATGGTATCTTCTCTATGGACTACATATTAGTGTGCAGAGTAATAGTTCAATCACCTGCTGGCTGCTGACAAAAATGAGGGGAGTGCAGTGTGCCGACATTTGGCACTCCATTACCATAGAGTTAATTTACAGAAAATGTAATGTCTGTTACTCAGGAATAAGTTATTGACATCTGTATCCACACTTTTCAAAACTACTTGATGGATTGTCATGACTTTTGCACACGTTATTGAGGAATGATGGTTCTGCACAATGATAATGGGGATTTGGAATGTTCCTTACCATGTTATTTTTATTGATTTTTCCCCCAAAAAATCCTTAAAAAAAAAAAAACTTCAACATTTTTTATCATGCAATCTACTGACATTTCGCTCAAACGCTGCTGCCACATAATTATTTAGGCATTTGTCTTTCATCTGATGTCAACTAGAACATTGTACATCTTACCAATTCTGTGAAGTGAGGTGAGTTGTATGCTCTATAGAATAGGGCATTATTTATTTTTTTTCTATCTATGTGCTAGGCAAAAAGACACTACAAACACAGTGAGCATTGAAGAAACGCTGCTTAAATCAGAGTAAAAATTTCATTGAAATTGGACAAAGGGTAACAAAAAAGTTTTTTTAACTTCTCCCCTTCAGCTGGCTATGGCAAGTTGCTTTCAGGAAGGTAATGTGAGGTTTCTAAGACAACCGGCGATCAAACAGTAGGCTGAGAAATCTGACCGTATCATGTTCAAGGATTCGTGAGTCATACAGGTACAATGGAGTATCAGGGACGATTGAACGTCTGGTGAAAGTAATTTGTTGTGTTTTAGCACTAGAAAATTTAAACCCATGAGTAGTGGTCCAATGGGAAACACTGCTGACAGCATTCTGGCTGCTACTAGGCGACAGTCAGGGCCTGCGCAAGCTATAGCGAAATCATCAACATAGTGTGATGACCAAATATTAGATGGGAGAATAGATGCCAGATCATATAGCAAGGAGAAGTGTGGTGCTAAGTACACATCCCTGAAGAACACCTTCAGCTTGGACAAAGTCTGGGGAAAGCAAATTATTAACTTGAGCACGGTAATGTCTCTCAGATAAGAATTTTACCTCGGAGGCCTAAGGAGCAGCTTGGGCCAAGATGTTATACCTCCAAGCCTCTTCAAGGGGGGCTCCTTGTTGTGGTGAAGAGGCTCTTGGTCTGAAGAATTAGCCCTGTCGGTCTCCTTCCTCAGACCGAACCTAATTACCCCCCAATCCCCCCTTCCCTATCCCATCCTCCCCTTTTTCCTCCTCCTCCTCACCACCCCTCCCTTTTGCCCTTCCTTTTTTTGGCCTTTAGGATTTCTCCCACAGGCGCTCTAGTTCATAGGTAGGGGAAAGGATACCGGGGTCCATCCCATTCTGTTGAGGTTCTTGGCGGTGGCATAGTTTGCCGTGGAATCTGGATCGCCTGGGGATGTCCCGATCCCTCTCCGGTATCCTGGAGTGTAGCTTTGGATGTCTTTCGGGCGACGGGTGTATCTCTGGAAGCCACCTTTTGGATTCCGGGGGTGGTGGCCAAAGGAGGTATGCTTTGTGGTGGATATCCGGCCGCCCTCTCTTTTGTCCACCGAGGTAGCTCGGTAGATGTGAGGTTGCTATCCTGGATTGCTGGTTTACTGGCATGAAGGGTAGGGTATGGCACGGGTTCCATGCTGCATCTGCGCTACTAGCAGTGCTGAGGTCCTCTTGGGCGCAGAGGGAAATTTCCGGCCCTTTCATTCCTCCTGGGAACTATTCCTCTCTGCTCCCCCCTTTTTTTATTCTTTTTTTTTTTTTTTATTTTCTTTTCTTTTTTTTTCTTAAAAACAAAAAGCAAAGGAGTAACCTAACCATGGAGAACCCAATCCATAAACACACTACCCCTGGGCCCCTTCTTGATACCGCACCCCATTCTGACCCCGCTTTGTTTTTAGACCACTCTATGGACACTCCTGATGCCCCTGTACCTCTTGCTGGTGCTGTTTCCCCACCCGCTTCAGGTACCGGGGCTTCGACCGACTCCTTCGATTTGTCTGACCTCTGCTCTCCTTTGACTATGCTTCCGGCCTCTCCCTCTACGGTACGGCAATTTTCGAATCGCCAGCCTGTTTCACGACGGACCAACTCTGGTCCTACTCCTAAACGCCAACGTCAATCTCTTGATGATGTTCCTTCGTTACCTTCCCATTCTACTCAGAAAAGACCGACACGTCATGCACTCCCTCTCCACGCTCAATTTCGGACCACACAATGGACTAAATTCTTTAAGACCGAATTCTTCTGCTTATCTTTCTGACCATAGTATTGGCAAAGCGCTCCTGCGTCATGTTGGTAGAGATATTTCATTTCATGCTCTCAAGAGCGGTACACACATCGTCACTGTCCAGAATGCTACCCAAGCTCATGATCTTTCTCTCCTTTCTCATATCGATACTGCTCCTATCACTATTGAAAAACATCTTTCTCTCAATTCTTGTAGTGGTACTGTCATTCTGCCCCATACCATAGTCCAACAGAATTTCCAGTCATGTGGCAATGACATTCTTGAACAGCTGGAACTCCAGGATCTCCCAATCCTCAAAGTCGACACTTATGTCCTCCCTGCTCGTGGGCGGAGATGTTACCCTTGCAATGTGGCTCGCTTAACTTTCGACAGCCAAGAAATCCCATCCTCTGTTTATGTCGCGGGACATAGGTTACAAGTTCGAAAGGTGATCCTTACACCGCAACAGTGTAGAAATTGCTGGCGTTTTGGTCACCCAGCGAAATGTTGCAGATCTATAGCCGAATGCCCAGTCTGTGGTGCCGACGACCATTCTAATACATCTTGCAGTCACTCTCCATCTTGCCTTAATTGTAATGAAGCTCACCCTTCGTACTCCCACCATTGCCAGGTCTACTTAAATGAGCGTGAAATCCATTGCCTCAAAGAGGCAGAAGGTCTCCCTTATGCTATGGCAGTTACTCATCTCTGCCTCCAAGGAAGACTACCCCGTGTTTCTTATTCTCGTGTTTCAAAACATCCCCTCACTTCTGGGGTCCCATCTGCAGCCTCCTCTGTTGTTACCCCTCCCATAGCCACTCCGGTATCTAATCCTTTTGCTGTCCTTGGCTCTGAAGTCTCGACTACAGCTCGGTCTGTTCTCACATCTTCGCGTCCTTCCTCACAAGCCCTAGTATCGACAAGACCTCATACGACACCTTATACCAATCGCCCCTCTACTTCTCAGAAGTCCAAAAAATCCACATTGCTCAAATCTTCTTTGCCCCTTCCTTCCCTTCTTCCACCTCCACACTTTACCTTTCCAGTCTCTGTGCCTAGTTCTTCCCCTCTGGCTCTATTACAAGTGTGGAGGTTCACCCTCCTCCTCGTACTATGCCTTCCACCCCTGTCGCCTTCCACCCCCGTCCCCTCCCAAGTTTCTCCCTCTTCTGCCACCTCCCAGGTTTCTGCCTCTTCTGTCCCCCCCCCCACACTTCATCTCCAGTCCCCTACACTCTTTTGTCCCCCTCTACTTTGGTACAGTCCATTACTGTCCCAATCTTTACTCACCCTCCTCCTTCTACCTCCAATATGGTCTCCCATACATCTTTGAATTCAGAAACACTTGAAGCCATTTCAGAATATATTGCAGAGACTAAACCTTCAATGGACACTGATTCACCTCCTGTTCCTTCTCTTCCCTCTCCTCCATCTTCACAACTCCATTCTTCGCAGCGCTCCGTTCCTTTGCTGCTTGAACGTCTTCCAATGCCACCACACATTGGTTTTTCTAACCCCTCTAGTCCGTAGGTGCCCTTCCCTATGGATTCCTGGTATTTTCTTCATTGCCAATCATGGCCTATTTACAGTGGAATATCCGCAGCCTCGGGTAATTAGGGTGAGCTTCAGATGTTGCTTTCCAGGTTTTCCCCTGTTGGTGCTTGCTTACAAGAACCAAAATTACACTCAGCTGTTTTCCAACCTATCTCAGGCTATAATTTATTGTATTCTTTGGACCCTTTCTCAGATGGGACCTTTAATGAAAGTGCCCTTCTTCTACGCAATGATATTCCGTACTGTCAACTATTTGTCCACACCTCGCTGCATTACACTGCAGCCCGTATCCACTTGAATAAGTGGTTTACAATATGTTCTTTATATCTCTCTCTTTCTCGAGCATTTTCTATCCCAGATTTTGCCTTTCTAGTTTCATCCTTACCACCACTACTTCTGTTACTTGGTGAATTTAACACCCACCATTTCCTCTGGGGGGGTCTCATTGTGACTCACGTGGCATCCAGTTGGAGGCTTTTCTCGCCTCTCACCCCCTCCATGTTTTAAATACGGGTACTCCCACCCATTTTGATCCTTGTACTCATACTCTCTCTTGCATCGATCTATCAGTCTGCTCTTCCTCTACTGCACTAGACTTCACCTGGTCTGTTCTACCGGACTTACATGACAGCGATCATTTTCCAATCATTCTTACTTCTCCTTCATATTCACCACCTTTCCGTAGCCCTTGCTGGCAATTTGATCGGGCAAATTGGGACCTTTACTCGCAACTCACTGCTTTTAGTGAGGTTCCTTCTTCATCCTCCATTGATGAGCTCCTACACCTCTTCTCGACATCAGTTTATGCCGCAGCTTCTCATTCTATACCCCAAACCTCAGGCAGGAATTCTCAGAAGTGCATGCCTTGGTGGTCTCCTGCTTGTGCTCGTGCAGTACGTTTGAAACGTGCTGCATGGGGCAGGTACCGATACAATAGAACCAATGAGAGACTTCTTGATTTTAAGCAGAAGCGTGCGATCGCTCGCCATGTCATCCGTGATGCTAAACACACTTGCTGGCGAGACTATGTTTCCACCATCACCTCTGCTTCCTCTATGAGTGCAGTCTGAAAAAAAGTGAGAAAATTGAGTGGTAAATACTCTCCTGACCCGGCCCCTGTTCTATGGGTCGCCATTGAAATTGGCACTCATCTGGTCCGTATTTACCGGGGGCTCCATCTATGCCCCTCGTTTCTTTCCTCAAAGTCTGCCGGAGAGTTAGTACCCTTGGACTTTTCTTCTCTCAGACAAGAACAGTATAATGTGCCTTTTACACTTCAGGAACTGGAGGCAACACACTCAGCTTGTTACAACATTTACATAAGTCAGCCCATGTAGTTCTCTTACACCTCTTCAATCTTATTTGGGCACAGGGAGTTCTTCCCCAGCTGTGGAAATCTGCCATTGTTCTCCCTTTCTGCAAGCCGGGTACTACAGGACATGATGCCTCCCACTATCGTCCCGTCGCTCTTACTAGTGCAGTTTGCAAAGTGATAGAACATCTGGTAAATCGACGTTTAATGTGGTGTATTTAGAGACACACAACAGTCTCTCCGCTAGTCAATATGGCTTTCGTAAGGGCCGTTCTACCATAGACCCCTTACTACGCTTGGATATGTATGTTCGTAATGCCTTTGTGAATAATTACTCAGTTATTGCCATATTTTTTGACCTTGAGAATGCATATGACACAACTTGGAGGTATAATATTTTGGCCCAAGCCCACTCCTTAGGCCTCCGAGGCAATCTACCATCCTTCCTTAAGAACTTTTTAACTGAAAGACACTTCCGTGTTCGAGTCAATAATGTGCTTTCCCCAGACTTCGTCCAAGCTGAAGGTGTCCCTCAGGGATGTGTTCTGAGCACAACACTTTTTCTCCTTACTATAAATGATTTGGCCTCTGTTCTTCCACCCAATATTTGGTCATTACTCTATGTTGATGACTTCGCTATTGCTTGCGCAGGCGCTGACTGTCATCTCATTGCAGTTTCTCTCCAGCATGCAGTCCACCGTGTTTCCACTTGGGCCACCACGCATGGGTTTAAATTTTCCAGTACCAAAACTCACCAAATTACTTTCACTAGACGCTCTGTTATCTCCGATCATCCTTTGTATCTCTATGGCTCCCATATCCCCGAACGTGATACAGTCAGGTTTGTAGGCCTTCTCTTTGACCGTAGGTTATCCTGGAAACCTTACATTACCTCTCTGAAGGCAACTTGTCACAGCCGGCTAAACCTTCTTAAAACCCTTGCTCATCTTTCCTGGGGAGCTGATCGTCAAACTCTGCTTCGCCTACATTCAGCCCTCATTTTATTGAAACTCGATTATGGAGACCAGATTTATTCAGCGGCCTCTCCTGCTACTCCCCTCAAGGAAGGTTCCTTGATGTTGGTGAGGGGCTCTTGATTTAGGGAATTGGATATGTGCTCCAGTTCCCTGAATTAAGCCTGAATGCCTTCCACATATCCCCCCCCAGGTGCTGTATAATCCTCCGGGTTTAGCGTTTCCCCCTTGATTATAATAATAATAATCTCCTGCTACTCTCTCTAGCCTTAACCCCATACATCACCAAGGATTACGTTTATGCCTTGGTGCTTTTTGCTCTTCCCCTGTTGAGAGCCTCTATGCAGAAGCGAATGTTCCATCCTTGTCTGATCGCCATGATGCCCATTGCCTTCGCTACTATGTACGCTCTCACGATCTCCACAATCCTTCCATTTATAGAATGGTCACCGATATTAGTAGACATTCTTTATTTGTTCGCTGCCCCTGTTTGCTCCATCCCTTTTCTCTTCGCCTACAATCACTCTTGTCTTCCCTTCAGTTACCACCTTTATATGTTCATGTCGCATCTCACTTTTCCCTACCCCCCCTGGGAAGTTCCAGCTGTTCGGGTCTGTCTTTCTCACTCCCTTACTCGAAAGCCCAACTGCCTACGGTGGCTTCCCGCTCTCTTTTTCTTGATCACTTCCACTCTCATTCTCATGCCATTGCTGTGTACACAGATGGCTCTAAGTCTTCAGACGGCGTCGGATTCGCAGCAGTGTTTCCGGACAGCGTTGTGCGGGGGCATTTACTATCTTTGGCTAGCATTTTTACTGCTGAATTGTATGCCATTCTTGCAGCACTTATTCATATTGCATTTATGCCTGTGTCATCATTCGTGGTAGTCTCATACTCCCTTAGTGCTCTACAGGCTATACGAAAATTTGATACATCTCACCCCTTAGTTCTCCGTATCCAACTTTGGCTACGCCGTATCTCTGCCAAGCATAAAGATATTGTTTTTTGTTGGGTCCCTGGTCATGTCGACGTACAGGGCAATGAACAGGCAGACACTGCTGCGCGGTCAGCAGTACTTGACCTACCAATTTCCTATAGAGGTGTTCCATTTCTGGACTATTTTGCTGCGATAGCTACCCACCTTCACACCCGTTGGCAACAAAGTTGGTCAACTCTGCTCGGTAACAAACTTCATTCTATTAAACCAAGCATAGGTTACTGGCCATCTTCTTGTCATCAGTGCCGAGGTTGGGAGACCACTCTCTCCCGCCTTCGCATTGGTCACACTTGTCTTACTCATGGGTATCTCATGGAGAGGCACCCTGTTCCTCTCTGTGAGCAGTGTCAAGTTCCAGTATCGATTAGCCACATTCTGTTAGACTGCCCTCTCTATCAACGAGCACACAGAATTTACCTCCAACGTCGTATTCGTTCTACTACTACTCTACCTTCCCTTCTTGCTGATGGACCCTCCTTTAATCCTGACTCTCTCATTGACTTCTTGACAACTACTGATTTACTCCACAAACTCTGATGATGATACCTTTCGCACTCCCCTCAGCCCTTTCTAGCTCAGTCTCTTACTGCCCTTAACCCTTTCACCATCCACTGCCCCGCTGTTCTCCGTAACCTATTACTCATCCATCTCCCTTTTGCCACCTAATGCCCTCTCTTCCTGCCCTGCAGCGCTGTATAGCCCTTGTGGCTTAGCGCTTCTTTTTGATTATAATAATAATATACCTCCAAGTAGTGTCATAAGAACATAAAGAAGGAACACTGCAACAGGCCTTCTGACCCATGCAAAGCAGGTCCATGCCACCCCCCGGAATAGAACAATGACCACCTAGTCAGGTCACTTCCACTTAAGGAAGGAGCACGGCACCAGACCTGGTAGACCAAGCTAGTCAGGTCCAACTCCCACCCACACCCACTCGTGTATTTATCCAACCTACCCTTAAAGCTACACAATGTCTTAGCTTCTATGACAGTACTCAGGAGTTTGCTCCACTCATCCACAACTCTATTACCAAACCAGTGCTTTCTTATATCCTTTCTGAATCTGAACTTTTCCAACTTGAAACCATTGCTGCGAGTCCTGTCTTGGCTGGATATTTTCAGCACGCTGTTTACATCCCATTCTACGCCTTTCTAGTTAGTGCTTCGTTTTGATTATAATAATAATAATACGCCTTTCTAGAAAGTGTAGATTCTGGGCCCTCAGTCTATCCTCATAGGGAAGATTTCTGATACATGGGATCAACTTTGTCATCCTCCTCTGTATGTTTTCCAGCGCATTTATATCCATTCTGTAATATGGTGACCAGAACTGTGCAGCATAATCTAAATGAGGCCTAACCAAGGATATATAGAGTTGAACAACCTGAGGACTTCTATTATTTATACTTCTTGATATGAAGCCAAGGTTTCTGTTAGCTTTATTGCAAACACTAATGTACTGTTGTCTTGGTGTCAGATTACTGCTAACCAGAACTCCTAAATCTTTTTTGCAATCAGTAGTATTAAGATCTACACTATTCAGTTTATAAGTGGCATGGTTATTGACCTGTCCAACATTTAGAACTTTGCATTTGTCTGTATTAAACTGCATCTCCCACATCTCCGACCACTGCATCAGTCTATTCAAATCATCCTGGAGTGCACTAATGTCCTCAGTAGAATGAATTGGACGGCCTATTTTGGTGTCATCAGCAAATTTGCTTATGTCGCTATTTATTCCCTCATCTATATCGTTTATGTAAATTGTGAACAACGACCCCTCAAGGAAGGTTCCTTGATGTTGGTGAGGGGCTCTTGATTTAGGGAATTGGATCCGTGCTCCAGTTCCCCAAATTAAGCCTGAATGCCTTCCACATCCCCCCCAGGCGCTGTATAATCCTCTGGGTTTAGCGCTTCCCCCTTGATTATAATAATAATGTGAACAACGAGGGGCCCAACACTGACCCCTGTAGAACTCCACTTGTGACATGCCCCCATTCTGATTTCTCCCCATTTATGCAAACTCTTTGCTGCCTATTTGTCAACCATGCCTCTACCCAGGAAAAAATTTCTCCTATTCCGTGTGCCTTAAGTTTCCTCAAAAATCTCTGCTGTGGAACACTATCAAAAGCTTTACTGAAGTCCATATGCACAATATCATATTCATCACCATGATCTACCTCCTCAAAGACCTTGCAAAAACAGTTAGTAAATTCGTAAGACAGGAATGCCCCTTTGTAAAACTGTGTTGAGATTCATTTATTAATTTATGCCGGTCAGAATGGCTACCAACTGCCTCGGCAATTATTGATTCCATAAATTTTCCCACTATGGAAGTAAGGCTTATTGGTCTATAGTTCGAAGCCAAGGACCTGCCACCTGCCTTGTAAATAGGTATTACATTTGCCATTTTCCACTTATCAGGCACTATGCCAGTTTGTAGTGATATGTTAAAAAGATTATCCAAAGGTTTGCTAAGTTCCTCTTTACATTCCATTAAAACCCTTGCAAACAATTCATCAGGGTCTGGGGATTTGTTAGGCTTTAATTTCTCTATTTGTCTGAGGACCAAGTCACTAGTTACTGCAATTGTGTATAGTTTATTATCGTCCTGTTCTACATAATTTGTTATTTCTGGAATTTCGCTAGTATCTTCCTGAGTAAAAACTGAGATGTAGTAAGAATTAAAAGTTTTACACATATCCCTATCACTGTCAGTGACCTGACCTGAGTTACTCTTAAGTGGGCCTATCATGTCTAATCTTACTTCTGTATACCTGAAAGAACCCTTTTGGGTTAATCTTTGAATCCCTTGCGACCTTAGCCACATATTCCCTTTTTACTTTTCTTATTCCTTTTTTTATTTCTCTCTTTAATTGAATATACTGATTTCTTAACTGCCCATCCCCTCTCTTGATAAAAATGCCTTTCTTCTGACCAGTGAGATGTTTTATTCTATTGTTCATTCATTTGGGATCATTTTTGTTAGATCTAATTTCCCTACTCGGAACAAAAGTTGACTGAGCAGCTAGAACTATGCTCTGAAAACGTCGTATTGGCAACCAACACCCGCTACCTGACCCATAGTCAGGTCATCCCAATTTAGCCCACCCAGGTAATTTTTCAGTCCCATGAAATTAGCCAATCGGAAGTCTGGGACAGAGACTTGATTGCGGTTTACTGGATACTTCCATGATATATTGAAACTAAGTGATTTGTGATCACTATCCCCAAGATCATCATTAACCTCAAGATTATTAATTAGTGAATCTTTGTTGGCAAGAACCAAGTCAAGCAGATTGTTTCCTCTAGTTGGTTCTGTCACAAACTTGTTTTAAAAAGCAATCCTGAACTGTACCAAGAAAGTCACTAGACTCAAGATTTCCTGTCAAATTGTTCCAATCAATTTGTCTAAAGTTAAAATCCCCACATTAACACAACATTTCCATATCTAGGCGCCTCATGAATTTCGTCCCATAACAGCTTACTGCATTCCTTATCAAGGTTTGGGGGGCCTATATATCACACCCAAAATTAATTTTTCATACCCCTTGAGAAACTGTAGCCAAACAGATTCTGTGTCCAATGTTTCTAATCTTATATCATGTCTAACACAACAATTTAAATTATCACTGACATACATCGCCACTCTGCCACCCTTCCTGTTGACCTTATCAATGTGAAATAGTTTATAACCCTGTATGTTGCATTCAGAAGGCATTTCTCTATCCTTCAAGTTGAACCAGGTCTCGGTTATAGCAATAATATCTATATTACCTGCATTTGCGAGTAATCTTAGCTCGTCTATATTATTTCTTAGACTCCTACTATTTGTATAGTAAACCTTAAGGAAGCTAGTCGCTCGTTGCCCTCTACTATCTCTCTTTGTTTGTTGATCAGTTGCTTTGCCCTTATTAGGAACTTTATTTTGCATATTGTCTTTTTAACATATGCCTGAGGTATCTTGGTGATATCTGCTGTTTCCAACAATATTACTGCAGCCTGATTGTTTCCCACAAATACCCATACCTCTATAATCTATCAGTTTAAAGTCCTAGACAAGTCATCAATTACCCCCTCAATCGAATTGGCTAATGCAACCACTCCAACACCAGAGAGATGAACCCCATCCCTTGCATACATATCATGTTTGCCATAGAATTTGTCCCAGTTATCAATGAATGGGATTGCAAGTTCCTTGCAGTACCTGTCTAGCCAGCAATTTATACCAATTGCCCTAGACATCCATTCATTGCCCACTCCCCTTCTAGGCAAGATGCTACATATGATTGGGATCCCTCCCTTAGACCTGACTACTTCTATGGCTGACCTGTACTTATCCAATAGCTCCTGTCTCCTGCCCTTCCCAATGTCATTACCCCCAGCACTAAGGCAGATAATGGGCTTGCTCCCATTATCCCATTACCCTTAACCTTACTAACCACTGAAGTACACTTATGTTGGAGAACAGAGAATTGATTTCCTACCTTTACATTTTCTTTATTATCCCTCCTTATCTTCCTTCTTCCTGAACTGTGAACCACTTGCCACTTAAAATGGTTGACACTCGCTGATAGTAAGCATTTCCTCCTTACCAGCACCAACTATCTCACACTCACTCCCAAACACATCTAGGCAAAGCTTCAGCCTTCTATTTTCCTTTTGAAGAAGTAGGACCTGCTTCTTCAACATTTTAACCTGAAATTCTAAAACACTACAAGCCATGGTGCTTGGTAACACCCCACGCTAATACCCAGACAGCTCAGGACAGGTATGACCACACGCGACCACTGACCTCAGACTGATATAACGGAGTGGTTACTAGCAAAGGCATTACGAACATAGGTATCTAAGTGGAGTAAGGGGCCATTATTAGAGCGGCCCTTATGAAAGCCATATTGACAGGGGGAGAGACTATTGAGTGTCTTTAAATACCAAATATCAAATGTCTACCAGATGTTCCATCACCTTGCAAACTGCTCTGGTAAGAGCAATGGGATGATAGTGTGAGGCATCATGTCCTGAATGAAATACCTGGTTTACGAAAAGATTTTCACAGCTGGGGAAGAACTTGCGACCAAATAAGATTGAAAAGACGAAAGAGGACTATAAGGGCTGACGGATGCAAATGCTGAAGCATTCTAATATGAATGCTATCATGAGAAAAGCCTCTTAACTGATCACCACAGGTGTCACAGTGAGACCTTCCCAGAGAAAATGATGTGCATTAAAATCACCTAATAACAGAATAGGTGGCAATAAAGAAGAAACAAGAAATGCAACATCTGGGATAGATAATGCTCAAGAAGGAGAGAGCTACAAAAAACGTACTGTATACCACTTGTTCAAGTAGATGCAGGCTGCTGTGTAATGCAGCGAAGTATGAATGAAGATCTGATGGTATGGTATGCCGGTGCATACAAGAAGTGTACTTTCATTAAAAGTTCCTTCGGGATAAGCATCAGATGAATGTAATGAAACAGCCCGAGAAGGGATGGATAACAGCAGAGCGTAATTTAGGTTCTTGTAAACAGATACAAACAGGGAAAAACTGGGAGAGCAACACCTGAAGCTCACTGCGATTATCCCTGAGGCCTCGTATATTCCACTGTAAATAGGCCATGATTTGCAAAAGCATACTGGTAATATGAAGCAGTAGGTGTCTATGGACTAGTAGGGGTATTAAAGTCTATGTGTGGAAGTAGTGGAAAACGAGTAAGCAGCGAAAGATTGGAACACTGCGAAAAAAAAGAGTTGTGTAGATAGTTTAAACGAGTAAGGAGGAACGATGGGAGGTGGATCAGTGTCCATCAATGCTTTTGTCTCCTAAGTATATTCAGAGATAGCTTCCAGTGTTTCAGAGGACAAGGAAGCTGCACGTAGAACATCAGAGGTAGAAGGGAGAGGGGAAGTCAAGATCAGAGAGGTGATGGAGGTTGCTAAAGAAGGGGGGACAGGAGAGGAAGAAATTTGGGAGGGGACAGGAGAGGAAGAAACTTGGGAGGGGACAGGAGAGGAAGAAACTTGGGAGGGGACAGGAGAGGAGGGGACTGTACAAGGGAGAGGATAAACCTCTACACTCATAACAGAACTAGTAAGAGGTAAAGAACTAGGTACAGATACTGTAAAGGAAAAATGTTGGGAAATGATATGTGAAGAAGGGGTAAAAGAAGGTTTGAACTTTGGGGATGATTTAGACTTCGGAGAAGTAGAGAGACGAGGGAAAGGTGTAGTTGTGCGAGGTCTTGTAGACATAGAAACATGCGAGCGAGAACATGAAGATTAAAGGACAGTATTTGGTGTCGGGGTAGGGACCTCAGAAGCGAGGACTGCGAAAGAGTTAGAGACAGAGGTGACTGAGGAGTTGTGACACTAGATACTATGAAAGTAGGTGCTACCGAGGTTGAAGGTCTCTTAGTAACACTAGAATAAGAAAGTTGTGGAAGTCTTCCCTGGAGGCAGAGATGAGAGACTGCCATGGCATATATGAAATCTTTCTCTTTGAGGCAACGAATTTCCCGTTCTTTGAGGTAAACTTGGCAGCAGCAAGAATAAGCTAGGTGAGCCCCACTACAATTAAGGCAAGAGGGATTCAGGCTGCAGGATGTATTTATATGGTTGTCAGTACCACAGACTGGGCATTCTGTCATGGACCTGCTATATTTTGCTGTGTGGCCAAAGTGTCAGTAATTTCTGCACTGTTATGATGTAGGGATCAACTCTCGGACTTGGAGATGGTGTCCCGCAGTATAAACTGAAGACGGAAGCTCACGACAGTCAAAAGTTAAACGAGCTACATTGCAGGGGTAGCGTCTCCACCCTCGGGCAGGTAGTACATACATGTCTACTTTGAGAAATGAGAGGCCTTGGAGCTGAAACTGTTCTAGAATGTTATCACCACATGTTTGAAAATTACGTTGAGCAATGGTATGAGGTAGAATGACGGTACCACTAGAAGAATTGAGAGAATGGTGTTTTTGAATTGTTACAGGAATAGTGCTTATGGTGGTAAGGAGATATTATTATAATCTTGGAGGAATGCTAAACCTGTAGCATTACACAGCATATGTGAAGGGGATGGAAGGTATTCAGGCTCAATCCAGGGAACTGGAATGCAGATCCAATTCCCAAGATCAAGAGCCCTTCACCAGCAACAAGGAACCTCCCTTGAGGGGTGGGGTAAGGAGAGAAAGATCGTTGGTTTGGCTAGCGTTTTGTACTGTGATGATGCACCGCTCTTGAGAGTGTGAAACAAAATATTTCGACCAACATGAAGTTTACCTGGAGTTTACCTGGAGAGAGTTTCGGGGGTCAACGCCCCCACGGCCCGGTCTGTGACCAGGCCTCCTGGTGGATCAGCGCCTGATCAACCAGGCTGTTGCTGCTGGCTGCACGCAAACCAACGTACGAGCCACAGCCCGGCTGATCAGGAACTGACTTTAGGTGCTTGTCCAGTGCCAGCTTGAAGACTGCCAGGGGTCTGTTGGTAATCCCCCTTATGTGTGCTGGGAGTAGGAGCACCTTGCTGATATGTACTATGATTTGGCAGATAATCAGTAGATGTCAAGTGCAGAGTAAAAAACTTAGTCTATTGTGTACTTTGAAATGTAATGTGTAAGGGAAGTGAGTGTCATGCCAGTCTTTTCTGGGCAAAGTGAGAAGTTATAAAAGTACTGCAATCAGTTAATGGTTTTGGTCGTTAAGGTGTGGGACTGGAGTTGGTCTGACTTGAGATGCGCAGGCAATCTGAGAATCGTTGCACCGTAGAGGGAGAAGCTGGAAGCATGGTCAAAGAAGTGCAGAGGTCAGATGTATCAAGGGAGTCAGGTGAAACCTTGGCACCTGGAGTTGGTGACGAAACAGTATCAGAAAAAGGTACAAGGGGCATTAGAAACATCCAAAAAATGGTCAAATAATGAGTTAGGGTCAAAACAAGGTGCGGTAGCAGAAAGGAGCCTGGGAGGAGTACCTTCATGGACTTAGGACTCCATGGTTATGTCACTGCTTTCTTTTCGTTTTTTAGAAAAAAAGAATGAAAAGAGGGGGGAATGTGGAGGGAGAGCTCCTAGGAGGAATGAAAAGGCTGTAAATCCCCTCGGCACCCAAGAGAATCTCAGCACCGCGAGTAATGCAGATGTGGCATGAAACCCATGCCATACCCTACCCTTCATGCCAGTAAACTAGCAATCCATGATAGCAACCTCACAGTTACTGAGCCACCTTGGTGGACAAATGAGATGGTGGTCGGATATCCACCACAAAGTATACCTCCTTCGGCCACCACCTCACGGAATCCAGCAGGCAGCCTCCAGAGATACATCCGTCACCCAAAGCCACCCTTTGAGAACCAGAGAGGGATTGGGATATCCCTAGGTGATCCAGATTCCATGGCAAACTACACCACCACCAAGGACCTTAACGGAATGGGATGGACCACAGTACCCGTCCCGCTACCTAGGAACTAGAGTGCCTGTGGGGAGAACCCTAAAGCCTGAAAACAAGAAGGGGATAGGGGAGGGATGGGGAGAGGAAGAGGAAAGGGAAAGGGTGGGATAGGGAGGATGGGATAGGGGAGAGGGGATTGGGGGTAATTAGTGTGGAAATTTATTTGGTCCCTAAAGTTCCACAGGACAGATACGGCATACAAAGGGAGTCCCAGAATGACCATAATGGAATGGCTGAGCTGGGTGGCCCTAAACCCACCCAAACAAAAAGCGTTCTCCCCGAGTTGGCGTGGTTGGTAAGCACTATTTAAGTTATAGATTTACCCTTCAGGGAAGGAGTAGGTAGTTTTACTGGTAGTACACTAATATTAGGTTTACTAAGGCAACTGTAGATAATAATAATGTAGACCTAAGACCTTAACATAGGTAGTAATAGGCCGATAATGTAGGCAAACACTAGGTTAAGTTAGCTAGGGAGAACTGGCAGCCCTAGCTTGAAGGATGAAGCGTGGGTCTGGAAGACACGAGCTCTCCCTTCTATGACCATACACCACCTGGACAAGATGTGCCGTGATCAGCAGACAGCGCCCCCCACGTGTCTTCACATATGAGACCTGGGGAAATCTGGTAGAGGCACCTCGATGTACCGTAGATGACCTCCTCCATCAGGCCCATACAGTAAGACAAGACCTCCACCTTTTCCGTAGGATTTCTGGCCAGTGTCTGGGGAAATTTGTGAGTGAGTTGATCTGTGGGCCTGTGTGTAGCCGGCAGTGCATGTCCAGTACGTACCAGCGTCTTTTGTCAGTCTAGAAGCTAGTGTCCGTGTCTGCATAGTTATACTAGGGGATACACACCCCCTTGGATATAGGAATTTCTGAGGTGCAGGCAGGTCACTAATATCGATTGAATATTGCAGGAATTAAGGCTCCCGGTTGCACGTGGTTTCTGAGGGGAAGTCCAAAGGGGCTAAGGCTAAGCTTAGGGAAGTTGAAGATCAGGATATATGCTGTAACACCAAGTAAGTTAGTCCTTTATACGTGCATGCAGGCGAGTTTCTTGCAACATCAATCATTTGTGAAAATCTGTCCTATAAGCCACCAACTTACCTCATAATTTGTAATATTTTTCAATTAAGAATAAAACTAAGTATGCCCGAAATGCCTAGCCATGCTAAGCGTTCTAGTGGTACACTCTGTAATTACAATTTTACTACATGTAAACCAAACAATAACCAAATTTCTGTAAACTCAGCATTGTAATCCTTATAGAGAATAAACTTTGAATTGAATTGAATTGAACTTGTGAGGCTGAGGTACCGACCTCAGAGCTCGGTGTCAACAGAGTTTGCCAGGGTAGGCGACTCACTTGGAGGCAGTCCAGACAAATTTTCACAATTAGGTTCGGTCTGAGGAAGAAGACCAATAGCCTCTCTACCACAAGGAGTTCCTCCCTCCCCCTCCTTAAAGAGGAGCCCTTATGGGAGATTTATGACTAAGTTCTGCGTCAGGAAACACTTGTCCTGTTTCCTGATCATGGGAGACTAACAACACATTGGACTGCATGTCATGCTTTGCAAGTTATGCTCGCCATTTTAACCATCCATCTTGTCTTGAAAGATTATTCTATGTATGTCGGTGTGACACCTTTAGTTTAGCCTCTGTATTTTTTCTCCGCTGTATTTACTTTTTTATGGGCCTCTTCCACGAGAGAGCATATGTATATATGTTAATTTGGCCAGTGTTAAATTGTTATTATCTAATCTCACCTTGCCTGCTATTCGCCCTTTGTGATATATTTGCTACTCTTTTTGAATGTCCATTGGCTTAGGACTTTTTGTTAACGTTGTATTTGTCTTGTAACATAAGTTGTTGATAAATATCCAGTACATAAACATTGATCAAGGAAGGATTATGAAAAACACAAGCCATTGCATATGTATATTATTTCATTCTCCTATAAATGTAAATTATAAACAAATGGCTACAGAGCGCAGTCCAACAGAATGCGAGAGTTTGATAGGAGGCCACCAGTGGCCGCACGCTGGTCCAGCTGACCTTCAGTCCTTCTGAGCTGTAGCTGGAGTTTCACACTGACACACTGTGTTTTTTTCAGGCACTGTTTGTTTATTCTCACCAAGGTGATAAACTTATCTTCACTAGCCTGTTTGAGTCCTGTCTGCCCCAGAATGAAAAAAAAAATCATCTTTACTGGCCAGACTGCAAGCCTTCCTAAATGCAAGGATGAATACTCAGGCAAGAACAACCAGATGACCAAACCTGACTGACTGTGAAGCTGTGTAACTGATCCTCACTAGTCAGGTTGTTTCCCCTCCCTTCTGATCATAAGAAAGAATTATCAGTTCTTTAATCAGGACATAAATAATATTTGAGGAAGAATGTTCAGTCCTCAGTTGCAAGTCATCACTGATTTTGTGTATGAAAAAACTCTGCCTTCTCTTACAGAAAGTTTGCTGTGTTGAAGCATCATTTACAGCTCAAAGTTACTGATTTGTTTAATTTTTAGGTTGTCAGGAAGAGCATAACCTAGCCACAAACAGTTCAAGATAGAGTAGTTAAAACATACGATTCTGGAGTTACACCAGGAACAAGTGACATAAATTAATGATTTCATTCGGTTATATACATCGTAATACATTGAGGAAACAAAATAATAACTATAGATGAGAAATATGACTTAAGTAAAATATATCAACAATTCCTAAACATTTCGACATACAGATTCCTGGTGGGTAATTAAATAGTGAAATGATAACATTTAATACTGGTCATAGGGATTTATAAATTAGTATATTATAATTGCATTCACAATGACTGTGTTTAACTAATAAGGATCTCAGTAGACTCCTAAATAGAAAACAATCCACATGTGTTTCGCTTTTGATGCACAACCGTAGTGGAACCTTGTATCATGGTGCATATTATTTACAGCCTAATAAACAGTCTTCAATACTGCAAAAAAAAAAAAAAATATGTATGTGACGAGATGAAACGTTCTGAGCCTCAGATGCAATTCTATTGACCTCACAACATAGCTAGTTTAAATCTATCATTCTTCTGGTGTACCATACGAGGCTCAACAGTAGTGGATGATACTCTCAGAGTCACCTTCACAAGCGCCGCGCATTATATTGTTCCTACTCTCAGAGTCACCTTCACAAGCGCCGCGCATTATATTGTTCCTACTCTCAGAGTCACCTTCACAAGCGCCGCGCATTATATTGTTCCTACTCTCAGAGTCACCTTCACAAACGCCGAGCATTATATTGTTCCTACTCTCAGAGTCACCTTCACAAGCGCCGCGCATTATATTGTTCCTTAAAGGAATAGATTTTTTTTTTGTAGAAGCATTTCCCCTACTAAGATTGAATATTCTATGCAAATTTATTGTGCCACCCCATTAATTTGTCTGAGCCATTCAGTCTTAGCATAGTCTGCATTCAGTCTTAGCACAGTCTCTATTCAGTCTTAGCATCATCTTCATTCAGTCTTGGCACAGTCTTCATTCAGTCTTAGCACAGTCTTCATTCAGTCTTGACACAGTCTCCGTTCAGTCTTAGCACAGTCTTCATTCAGTCTTAGCACAGTTTTCATTCAGTCTTGACACAGTCTACGTTCAGTCTTAGCACAGTTTACATTCAGTCTTAGCACAGTCTTCATTCAGTCTTAGCACAGTCTTCATTCAGTCTTGACACAGTCTTCATTCAGTCTTAGCACAGTCTTCATTCAGTCTTAGCACAGTTTTCATTTAGTCTAAGCACAGTCTACGTCCAGTATTAGCACAGTCTTCATTCAGTCTTAACACAGTCTTCATTCAGTCTTAGCACAGTTTTCATTCAGTCTTAGCACACTCTTCATTCAGTCTTGCACAGTCTTCATTCAGTCTTGACACAGTCTTCATTCAGTCTTAGCACAGTTTTCATTCAGTCTTAGCACACTCTTCATTCAGTCTTGCACAGTCTTCATTCAGTCTTGACACAGTCTTCATTCAGTCTTAGCACAGTCTTCATTCAGTCTTGACACAGTCTTCATTCAATCTTCACACAGTCTTCATTCAGTCTTACCACAGTTTTCATTTAGTCTAAGCACAGTCTACGTTCAGTCTTAGCACAGTCTTTATTCAGTCTTAGCACAGTCTCCATTCAGTCTTAGCACAGTCATCATTCAGTTTTAGTAGTCTTCGTTCAGTCTTACCACAGTCGTCATTCAGTCATAGCACAGTCTTCATTCAGTCTTAACGAAGTCTTCATTCAGTCTTAACAGAGTCTTCATTCAGTCTTAGCACAGTCTCCATTCAGTCTTAGCACAGAATTCATTCAGTCTTAGCACAGTCTCCATTCAGTCTTAGTACAGTCTTCATTCAGTCTTAGCACTGTCTTCATTCAGTCTTAGCACCGTCCTCATTCAGTCTTAGCACAGTCTCCATTCAGTCTTAGCACAGACTACATTCAGTCTTAGCACAGTCTTCATTCAGTCTTAGCACAGTCTTCATTCAGTCTTAGCACAGTCTTCATTCAGTCTTAACGAAGTCTTCATTCAGTCTTAACAGAGTCTTCATTCAGTCTTAGCACAGTCTCCATTCAGTCTTAGCACAGAATTCATTCAGTCTTAGCACAGTCTCCATTCAGTCTTAGTACAGTCTTCATTCAGTCTTAGCACAGTCTCCATTAAGTCTTATCGCAGTTTTCATTCAGTCTTAGCACAGTCTCCATTCAGTCTTAGCACAGAATTCATTCAGTCTTAGCACAGTCTCCATTAAGTCTTAACACAGTCTTCATTCAATCTTAACACAGTCTTCATTGAGTCTTAGCACAGTCTTCATTCAATCTTAACACAGTCTTCATTCAATCTTAACACAGTCTTCATTGAGTCTTAACACAGTCTTCATTCAATCTTAACACAGTCTTCATTGAGTCTTAGCACAGTCTTCATTCAATCTTAACACAGTCTTCATTCAATCTTAACACAGTCTTCATTGAGTCTTAGCACAGTCTTCATTCAATCTTAACACAGTCTTCATTCAATCTTAACACAGTCTTCATTGAGTCTTAACACAGTCTTCATTGAGTCTTAACACAGTCTTCATTCAATCTTAACACAGTCTTCATTGAGTCTTAACACAGTCTTCATTCAATCTTAACACAGTCTTCATTGAGTCTTAACACAGTCTTCATTCAATCTTAACACAGTCTTCATTGAGTCTTAACACAGTCTTCATTCAATCTTAACACAGTCTTCATTCAATCTTAACACAGTCTTCATTCAATCTTAACACAGTCTTCATTCAATCTTAACACAGTCTTCATTGAGTCTTAGCACAGTCTCCATTCAGTCCTAGCACAATCTCCATTCAGTCTTAGCACAGTTTTCATTCAGTCTTGACACAGTCTACGTTCAGTCTTAGCACAGTTTACATTCAGTCTTAGCACAGTCTTCATTCAGTCTTAGCACAGTCTTCATTCAGTCTTGACACAGTCTCCGTTCAGTCTTAGCACAGTCTTCATTCAGTCTTAGCACAGTTTTCATTCAGTCTTAGCACACTCTTCATTCAGTCTTGCACAGTCTTCATTCAGTCTTGACACAGTCTTCATTCAGTCTTAGCACAGTTTTCATTTAGTCTAAGCACAGTCTACGTTCAGTCTTAGCACAGTCTTTATTCAGCCTTAGCACAGTCGTCATTCAGTCATAGCACAGTCTTCATTCAGTCTTAGCACAGTCTTCATTCAGTCTTAGCACAGTTTTCATTCAGTCTTAGCACACTCTTTATTCAGTCTTGCACAGTCTTCATTCAGTCTTGACACAGTCTTCATTCAGTCTTAGCACAGTTTTCATTTAGTCTAAGCACAGTCTACGTTCAGTCTTAGCACAGTCTTTATTCAGCCTTAGCACAGTCGTCATTCAGTCATAGCACAGTCTTCATTCAGTCTTAGCACAGTCTTCATTCAGTCTTAGCAGTCTTCATTCAGTCTTAGCACAGTCTTCATTCAGTCTTAGCACAGTCTTCATTCAGTCTTAACAGAGTCTTCATTCAGTCTTAGCACAGTCTCCATTCAGTCTTACCACAGACTTCATTCAATCTTACCACAGTCTTCATTCAGTCTTACCACAGTCTTCATTCATTCTTAGCACAGAATTCATTCAGTCTTAGCACAGAATTCATTCAGTCTTAGCACAGTCTCCATTCAGTCTTAGTACAGTCTTCATTCAGTCTTAACATTGTCTTCATTCAGTCTTAGCACCGTCCTCATTCAGTCTTAGCACAGTCTCCATTAAGTCTTATCACAGTTTTCATTCAATCTTAGCACAGTCTTCATTCAGTCTTAGCACAGAATTCATTCAGTCTTAGCACAGTCTCCATTAAGTCTTAACACAGTCTTCATTCAATCTTAGCACAGTCTTCATTGAGTCTTAGCACAGTCTCCATTCAGTCCTAGCACAGTCTCTATTCAGTCTTAGCACAATCTCCACTCAGTCTTAGCACAGACTACATTCAGTCTTAGCACTGTCTTCATTCATTCTTAGCATAGTCTCCATTCAGTCTTAGCACAGTCTTCATTCAGTCATAGCACTGTCTTTATTCAGTCTTAGCACAATCTCCATTTAGTCTTAGTACAGACTACTGTCAGTCTTAGCACAGTCTTCATTCTCGTGTATGTATGCAGTTCCTTGCTCTTGGACACTTCAGGGATAATCGTAGGTAGAATTCTCCTGGAACATTTTATCAGTACTCTCACAGATCTTATTACACATTTTGAAAATAAATATTTGTCTAGCAGTGCTACATCCTAGTTTAGCTACGTAGTGAATATCTCAAATGGAGGTCAATTATTCAAATTTACAGGTATTTGTACAGTATAGTTGCAAAAATGCTTAATTTTCTTTTTTCTTCACTTCCTGATCTCTGTGCTCTCCCCATTCTCATCAGATGAAATTTCTTTATACTTTTTTTAAATTCTAGCAACTTATTGGGTGTAAGCCTAGGTGCATCCCAGCAGCTGAAGTTTCAGGTATCACTGCAAGATTTTTGATACTCTATTGCATTATCGCAAGAACAGTTGTCGACGTGTTTCCAGGAAGATTCGACTTGGGGTCTTCCAGGATAATATGGGAATAAATGCTATGGTGTGGGTACAGATACATACATTGACTTACCTAATTACTATTACATATGATGGTATGGGGCTGTGTAGCTAAATAATAATTGGACAAGTACCACCACCACTTGGCAGTTACGAAAAACTTAGATAAAGCAGGTGATTTTACATTGGCTAATACAAGTACAGTAAAAATATGTTGGTATAGCGTGTCCATTAATTAATAATTATATTAGACAAAGGAAAATCTCAATGCTTAATGCTGGTAGAGTTTGGATAATAATTCCCTAATTTAAGTGATAAAACTTACTTCATGCTAAGCACCTTGTGAGGTATTATTTTTGTCACAGACAAAATCTCTGGCCCCCCCGTCTCTCACATGCGACTTGTAGGGAGCACAGAGGCCTTTATATTTTTAGGCTTATTCCACCCTGTAATTTGGTTTTAGGCAAAGTTTGTGCTAGAATCCTCTAGGTTAAACTAGTGAACCAGAGAAATGGTAGATTACATGAAGCCACAAACAATAGCAAAGAGTAAAGACTCCTTCAATTACCTCCTGAGGCTCATAATCTGTTACAAGTAAAAGTAGAATCTTTGACTAAATTTTCCAGAGTGTCACAACTTCTGCTAAATTATACTTTTGTAGTGATATCTAAACTAATTTTTTGTTTGTACAGTGAAAGTCATGGTGTTGAGTGAACATTTTGCTGTCTCAGTTTGCCTTAGGCACTCATCTGAGCAAGTAACTGCAATGTGGAAGAAAGTGCAATAAACCTACATTGCCAAGTTGTGGCAATCAAGCAAATTTAATATTCAGCTTCTACAACTCCTGTAGTTATTCTCAAAACCCCAAAATAATTTGGCTGTACAGTATCGCGAATAATTTTACTGGTCACACAGGTATGTAAACACTGCCTAACAACCTTGCAAACAGCTCTCTACTGCTGTATGTCTATATTTTTGACACTGTAATTGGTATTATTAAACAACCTTAAAACGTATATAAAATAAAATCTTCATTGCAGTCCGTTTAGAGAAGCATTAATAATTTTATAGTTTCTGTAATGACAAAATTTTACTTTCTGTTAGCGGAAGTCAATATTGAGTATCACACAGTCACCTATCAGAGTCTGGACGTGACCACTCTTATCAACACCAATAATTGTTATTTAAATCCAAAACTATACTTTAATTTTATAATCGATTTTCAAGTGGAATTTTGGTAAGTGCTGATAAACAAGCTATGGACAAGAAAACTTTACTTATCACGAAGAAAACAAACATACATTGTTAGTAACATGTTGCATGCCATCGCTCACTTGTGCAATGATGTACAGGAGATGAAGAGGTAGTGACCAACACTTGCATGTACTGTCCTCTGTGTCTGATGTCTTAATAAACCCCACGCTCTCTCTCTCTCTCTCTCTCTCTCTCTCCACAGATGTGGTCACTTGAGCATTACTCTATATATGTCATCCTAAGAATTAATGCTTTGCACTCTGTTAAGAAAATCATATATTTTAATTTCCAAGGCATTAGCCAGCCTCTCTTCCAAGTTTCAAGGTGAAATATTTTTAATATTTTATGTTTTTTTTTATAGATCAGAAACGTGTTGACCATGTAATGTATACAAACACCAAAACTCCATAATTTCCAACATAACATATTTTGATTAACAGAGTCTGGACAAGGTAACATGAGATTGAACATTTTGTATAAGACTGAACTGCCTAAGAATATTTCACAGATGGTTCCATTATGCACTTTCAGATATTATGTATATATTGACTAACTGG
Organism: Cherax quadricarinatus; assembly: GCF_038502225.1. Lineage (NCBI taxonomy): Eukaryota > Metazoa > Arthropoda > Malacostraca > Decapoda > Parastacidae > Cherax > Cherax quadricarinatus. The sequence goes on from NC_091294.1 coordinate 22,907,599, forward strand.
ACACCAGGGAAATGTGATCATCCTTTCACAGGTGATAATACAAAACCATTATCCGAGTTTAAGTTCAAAGTCAAAAATGTATCATATGATGGTGTACCCGCATCTCTGCCGTGACGACCAAACACTTGCTTGGTTCACCTATAATTACTAGTTCTTATCCACAGTGGAGGTAATCTTCCTATCCAAAAATTTAATGACTCATAGCACTCATGAATTGCATTCGATTTACGATCTTTATAATTTACCATTTACAAAAGTAATATATTTTTTATATATCAAATTCTATAAGTATAGCGTTGCAGTGATATGTTAAGATAACCTCCACAATGTACGTCAGGATTATTTTCCGACCTTTACATAGCACTAGGTTGGACTCGTCTTACAAATTTTGGGAGTAGAAAACTGAGCTTTATTACAACACTGCATAAGGCTAAGATATGCTAACCCTCAGCATACTAAACATTCAGCATCAACAAGATGGTCTATATTCTGTACAAGAAGACAAAGGCAAGGATTATTATAAAGTTTTGCAATATGTATAAAATAAACCCCTAATTACATACAGTATTTATCATCAGTAAATAATTATTATTAACAGGTCAATGACTACTACTGAAAGGTCACTCATGCTAAATTTTCCTCTTCATAAAATAACAAATCTGATCTTAGACTTTAACAACATACACTGTAATTTATATAATAACAATGCCATTGACTTCATAAATATCAATCAGTCTATCGTCAACAATAAAGTGATACGTTAACTCACAGTACTGTATTGAATTTCCATTATTGAAAACTGTAATGTAACATTTGTAGCATTTATGGGTAATGTGAGGGAGGGTATTTTACCCCAGACCAGCTTAATGACCTGGGTATACACCAGCTGTGGTCCACCCAGGATGTGGCCCAACCATCAACAAACACAACTCGGTCAATAATACTCTGTGTTTAAGTTCTGCGTTACATGAGAACCTGAGTCAGTCTGTAAGTGCTGACAACATCTCTTGAAATAACAGCACAACTACGGGATGCTAGAATTGTTCACCTCATACAGACTGGAACAACCTTGCTGCTCTGCCTCCAGAATGAGTAAATTAACTATTGGAATTAGCAGATTTTATTTTTCAACTTACCCGGTTTGTTAAATTCATATCGAAGGTTCGCTTCAGAGAGCATATTAGCTCTGCACTAGAGTATAAACATAAATAGCTTGACTAGTTCACACTAAGTTCTTAACTCAAGCTTTCTCACAAAAAATGTCGCTCACTTATGTCATTTATTAGACGAGATTATTTTTTTCTATTCTAAATTACAAAATATTTAAAAGTACATTACTGTATCCTACACTTTGAGTTTATAGAATTGATTTTTCAACAATTAGGAATGTCTGCATTCTCTCGCAGAACAATATTTTGTTTTTTGCTTTTGTTTTTTTTTTTTGTTTTTTTTTTTCAAATCAAGAAGGGAGTTGAGGTGAGGCCATGTTAGTGTCATGTTAGTGTCATATTAGTGTCATGTTAGTGTCATGTTAGTGTCTTTCAAGTATACATCAACACACTCTTGAGTACACTAGGTCCACTGTTTCCACTTGATGCAGATAAAACACTTGTTCCACCACTGTGGGAGCACCACTGTGGGAATACCACTGTGGGAGTACCACGGTGGGAGCACCACTGTGAGAGTACCACTGTGAATATCACTGCTGTGGGCGTACCACTGTGGAAGTACCACTGTGGGAGCAATACTATGGAAGTACCACTGTGGGAGAACTACTGTGGAAGTACCACTGTGGGAGAACCACTGTGGAAGTACCACTGTGGGAGAACCACTGTGGAAGCACCACTGTGGAAGCGCCACTTTGAGAGCACTACTATAGGAGCACTACTATCAGGCAGAGCTTGTTAACATTTACACTTGTTGATCAGTAACAACATCCTTCACCTTCATTATTAACACGTCTGCTCCTTCACCTTCATTATTAACACGTCTACACCTTCACCTTCATTATTAACACGTCTGCTCCTTCACCTTCGTTATTAACACGTCTGCTCCTTCACCTTCATTATTAACACGTCTGCTCCTTCACCTTCGTTATTAACACGTCTGCTCCTTCACCTTCATTATTAACACGTCTGCTCCTTCACCTTCATTATTAACACGTCTGCTCCTTCACCTTCATTATTAACACGTCTGCTCCTTCACCTTCATTATTAACACGTCTGCTCCTTCACCTTCATTATTAACACGTCTGCTCCTTCACCTTCATTATTAACACGTCTGCTCCTTCACCTTCATTATTAACACGTCTGCTCCTTCACCTTCGTTATTAACACGTCTGCTCCTTCACCTTCATTATTAACACGTCTGCTCCTTCACCTTCATTATTAACACGTTTGCTCCTTCACCTTCATTATTAACACGTCTGCTCCTTCACCTTCATTATTAACACGTCTGCTCCTTCACCTTCATTATTAACACGTCTGCTCCTTCACCTTCATTATTAACACGTCTGCTCCTTCACCTTCATTATTAACACGTCTGCTCCTTCACCTTCGTTATTAACACGTCTGCTCCTTCACCTTCATTATTAACACGTCTGCTCCTTCACCTTCATTATTAACACGTCTGCTCCTTCACCTTCATTATTAACACGTCTGCTCCTTCACCTTCATTATTAACACGTCTGCTCCTTCACCTTCATTATTAACACGTCTGCTCCTTCACCTTCGTTATTAACACGTCTGCTCCTTCACCTTCATTATTAACACGTCTGCTCCTTCACCTTCATTATTAACACGTCTGCTCCTTCACCTTCATTATTAACACGTCTGCTCCTTCACCTTCGTTATTAACACGTCTGCTCCTTCACCTTCGTTACTAACACGTCTGCTCCTTCACCTTCATTATTAACACGTCTACACCTTCACCTTCATTATTAACACGTCTGCTCCTTCACCTTCGTTATTAACACGTCTGCTCCTTCACCTTCATTATTAACACGTCTACACCTTCACCTTCATTATTAACACGTCTGCTCCTTCACCTTCGTTATTAACACGTCTGCTCCTTCACCTTCATTATTAACACGTCTGCTCCTTCACCTTCATTATTAACACGTCTGCTCCTTCACCTTCATTATTAACACGTCTACACCTTCACCTTCATTAATAACAAGTCTGCTCCTTCACCTTCATTAATAACACGTCTGCTCCTTCACCTTCATTAATAACAAGTCTGCTCCTTCACCTTCATTAATAACAAGTCTGCTCCTTCGCCTTCATTAATAACAAGTCTGCTCCTTCACCTTCATTAATAACAAGTCTGCTCCTTCACCTTCATTAATAACAAGTCTGCTCCTTCACCTTCATTAATAACAAGTCTGCTCCTTCACCTTCATTAATAACAAGTCTGCTCCTTCACCTTCATTAATAACAAGTCTGCTCCTTCACCTTCATTAATAACACGTCTGCTCCTTCACCTTCATTAATAACAAGTCTGCTCCTTCACCTTCATTAATAACAAGTCTGCTCCTTCGCCTTCATTAATAACAAGTCTGCTCCTTCACCTTCATTAATAACAAGTCTGCTCCTTCACCTTCATTAATAACAAGTCTGCTCCGTCGCCTTCATTAATAACAAGTCTGCTCCTTCACCTTCATTAATAACAAGTCTGCTCCTTCACCTTCATTAATAACACGTCTGCTCCTTCACCTTCATTAATAACACGTCTGCTTCTTCACCTTCATTAATAACACGTCTGCTCCTTCACCTTCATTAATAACAAGTCTGCTCCTTCACCTTCATTAATAACAAGTCTGCTCCTTCACCTTCATTAATAACAAGTCTGCTCCTTCACCTTCATTAATAACAAGTCTGCTCCTTCACCTTCATTAATAACACGTCTGCTTCTTCACCTTCATTAATAACACGTCTGCTCCTCCACCTTCATTAATAACAAGTCTGCCCCTTCACCTTCATTAATAACACGTCTGCTTCTTCACCTTCATTAATAACACGTCTGCTCCTTCACCTTCATTAATAACAAGTCTGCTCCTTCACCTTCATTAATAACAAGTCTGCTCCTTCACCTTCATTAATAACAAGTCTGCTCCTTCGCCTTTATTAATAACAAGTCTGCTCCTTCACCTTCATTAATAACAAGTCTGCTCCTTCGCCTTTATTAATAACAAGTCTGCTCCTTCACCTTC